>NC_135673.1:47252028-47608695 GCF_964188315.1 Podarcis muralis
AATCTGTACTACCCGGAGCATGGAGGAAGAATCACAGTATTTAAAAAACACTGCAGGAATATTATATAAAAGTGTGTGTGTTTGTGTGTGTGTGTGTGAGAGAGAGAGAGAGAGAGAGAGAGAGAGAAAGAGAGAGAGAGAGAGAGAGAGAGAGAGAGAGAGAGAGAGAGAGAGAGAGTGTGCAAAAGGCAATGAGCAGGAATGAGAAGATTTGCCCATAGGCAGAAAGGTAGTAGAGGCAGCTATCAAAAGGAGAAGCTGCTTGGGGCAACGTGAGGCTCTAACCTGGCCCAAAGAAACCCATAATTAAATCTTAGTAAAAAATATATGAATGAATAAATAATTAAATATTGGAATTAAATTCCTCTCCATGGGGCCTGAGTTCATGCATGGATTGCAACTGGCAGGGCTAAAATAAGCTCTCTCGATTATGAGCTACCATTGACTTAAAAAAAAAAAAAAAGGCTGCATGGCTTCTCTGACAAGGTTTCCTGCTTCTTTTGTGTCATGGTTGAAATCATTATGATTCAGTTGCAGTGGTTTGATAATTACAGCCTCTTTGGAATGCAGTGGTTCAACCAATGAAGTGACTTGAGAGTTACTGTGATTGTGACTGTGGCTGATAATGAATTCTTCTGAAAACGTGCTTCTAGTGGAAACACCTGCTGTGGGGTTGTTTATCCTGTTGTCTTCTAGGCTTCACCCTTTTAGTCACATGCTTCTCTGTACAGATGGGCCATAACTCAATGCTTTCCATGCAGAAGGTCTCAGGTTTAATAGGAACCCAGGAAGCTCATAGAATCGTAAAATCATAGAACTGTAGAGTTGGAAGGGACCCTGAGGATCATCGAGTACAAGCCCCAGCAATGCAGGAATAGGCAACTGTCCCATAAAGGGATCGAACCTGTGACCTTGATGCTATCAACACCATGCTCTAACCAACTGAGCTTTCCACAAGTGCCTTATGTTGAATCAGGCCAATGTCCCACATGGCTCAGTATCATCTCTAGGATTTCAGGCAGGGGGTTTCCTCTCTGTCCAACCAGGAGATGAAGAGGACTGAATCTGGGGCCTTCTGCACGGAAAGCAGATGTTCCACCACTGAACTATGATCCTTCCTTGATGTCTGAAACCCTGGGGTTTCCTCTCTGTCCAACCAGGAGATGAAGAGGACTGAATCTGGGGCCTTCTGCACGGAAAGCAGATGTTCCACCACTGAACTATGATCCTTCCTTGATGTCTGAAACCCTGGGGTTTCCTCTCTGTCCAACCAGGAGATGAAGAGGACTGAATCTGGGGCCTTCTGCACGGAAAGCAGATGTTCCACCACTGAACTATGATCCTTCCTTGATGTCTGAAACCCTGGGGTTTCCTCTCTGTCCAACCAGGAGATGAAGAGGACTAAATCTGGGGCCTTCTGCACGGAAAGCAGATGTTCCACCACTGAACTATGATCCTTCCTTGATGTCTGAAACCCTGGATAGTTGAAGCCAGTCAGTGTAGCTGATTCTGAGCTGGAAGGTCTGACTCGGTAGAAGGCAGCTTCCTAAGTTCCTTTTTACAAGTTAGGTTTGGTACTCCCTGCTGCCAGGGGACCTAGCTGTTCTCCCTTTGGCTTTTATGTGACTAGTTCCACTTGTTTCACTGCTTTGAGTGAACTTTAGCGTGAACTGTCTCCAGCAAACTCATCTTAAAGCACAGGAAGAGCCTGCTGGATCAGGCCAATGGCCCATCGTCAGGCATGCTGTTCTCACAGTGGCCAACCAGATGTCCCAATGGGAAACCCACAAGCAGGGTCTGAACACGAGGACACTCTCACCTCCTGCAATTCCCAGCAGCAGCAGACACTCAGAAGCATTACTGCCTTTGACTGTAGAGGCAGAGCAAAGCCATCGTGACTAGTGCCCATGGGTAATGTTATCCTCCATGAATTTGCCTAATAATAATAATAATAATAATAATAATAATAATAATAATAATTTATATCCCACACTCCCCAGCCGAAGCCGGGCTCAGAGCGGCTAACAACAGTAAAATAATACAGCATTCTAAAATCATTTCATTATAAGATTAGTTCAAATCAAATTAATGGCAACCATTAGGCTAGAGTTCTGTGAGGATTACAAAAAGGAGGGAGTCAGGCTGTGCCCTGACCAAAGGCCTGGTGGAACAGCTCTGTCTTGCAGGCCCTGTGGAAAGATGTCAAGTCCCGCAGGGCCCTAGTCTCTTGTGACAGAGCATTCCACCAGATCGGAGCCACGGCCGAAAAAGCCCTGGCTCTAGTGGAGGCCAGCCTAACCTCCCTGTGGCCCGGGATCTCCAAGATGTTTTTGTTTGAAGACAAAAAGGACGCAAGAATGCAAGAAGAGCCTTCTAGATCAGGCCAATGGCTCATCTAATTGAACACCTTGTTCTCAGAGGCCAATCAGATGCCTGTGGGAAAGCAGCAAGCAGGGTTCAAGCACACTCTTGTGCTCAAGAGTTGGTGGCCATCGCTGCCTCTTGTGGGAGGGAGTTCCATAGTTTAACTACGCACTGCATGAAGAAGTACTTTCATTTATCTGTCCTGAACCTTCCAACATTCAATCTCATTGGATGCCCATGAGTTCCAGTGTTACGAGGGAGGAAAACATTTCTCTTTCCACATTCTCCATGAAATGCATAATTTTACAAACTTCTGTCATACCATCTCTTGCTTGTCTTTTCTCCAAACTAAATAGTCCCCAAGGGCAACCTTTTAGTTTAAGTGTGTTCTTTCCCCACTTATTAAGATCTGATAATTTATTCCTTATTTCATCTACCAGAGACTTCTCTTTTTTTGCCCCAGCATCTTTCTTCAAAAAGAACCACCCCCCCCACACACAACAGACTCCAAATTATATAGACATCATAATTAATTGACTGCAAGGGTACAGCGTAATTGCATGGCTCCCCTTCTTCCTATGCAACAGCTGTTGTATGCTCCATGCTAAAAAAACCTGAGGACTTAATCATTGGTACATCAGAACTACTGCAATGGATGGAGAATTGCTTTCTACAGGTTAATTAAATGTAATTGGAGCTGCTCCAAAATAGAGAGTAACTGACTCAACAGAGTGGGAAGGAAAGGCAGTTCTACTCTGTTTACTAGCCCAGCATATAAACTCACAAACTTTGCATAAAGAGAGCTCAATCAGATCAGATCAAAGGCCCATCTATTCCAGCATCTTCCTTACACCAGTGGTGAAATGTCTCCTAGAAGCTTAGAAGCTAAAAAGGAACACCGTGATGGACACCCAAGGTAGTCCAGCATCTTGTTCTCACCACAGCCAACCCTAGTTTTAACTATGCGCTGTGTGAAGATGTCCTTTTCAAAACCTGCCCTGAATCTTCAAGCATTTAGTTTCACTGGAAGACCACAAGTTGTAGTGTTATGAGAAAGGGAGATTTTTTATTTATTTCGCCACTCCCTCCACATGCCATGCATGATTTTAAACATTTTTTATCATGTCACCTCTTATTTGCCTTTTCTTTAAACTAAAATGCCCTAAACGCTGCAACCTTTCCTCATATGGGAAAGAGTCTCCCTCGTAGGTTAGAGTCTCTGCACCCACTTGGTCATTTTGCTTGTGTTTATCTGACCTTTCCCCACCTCTACAGTATCCTTTTTGAGATGAGGAGACCAGAACAGGACACCGTTATTCCAAATGCAGCCACACCATAGGTTTATATAACAACACTAAGATATCAAAGGTATTCAAGGGTATACTGCCTTTGAACATGGAGGCTTAGTATAGCTATCACAGGGGTAGGGACAGGGGCTCCCATCAGGAGTATGTTGAGTCCTGAACCTTGGGCTGCTCCCCACATCTCCTGCCGCTTCCACTAAAAAAAAAAACACATTTAAAAACTCTGCTCACAGGGTGGTTGAGCAGGCTGCAAAGTGCAGCACCAGTGTAACCAACCATCTCAGTTTGTCTAGAGGCACCCTATATATTTGTGCAATTGTTTGCCTTTAGCCTGTGTCCTGAAATCCTATTAGTACCTAGCAGTGCTCCTTATTAAACTCTAATAAAGCACCACCATTACTACTACTCTCCCCACCACCAAGTCATTTCCCATCATTTTGTCTTCATTTTCCTTTTAAAAAATGGCTGTGTGCTCTTCATTTCCAGAGCTAGAGCATACATAACCTAGACACATATCCAAAACGCTGTGAAAATGCTTTAAAAAAAAATGTTCTGAAAAATATATTGAATTTGCCATTAGCTCACCATCGCCATCTAGTGTCACATTTGTATAATGGATTTAAAACACACTTAAAATGTTATATTATAGCTGTATAGTTGAGTCCTTGGAGTCCAATGACATCTGGAGAGTCACAGACTCTAGCTGCTGAACTACTCTTGGCTCAAATTCAGTAGCAGTTTTTGTTTACATGTCCACATCAATATGTGCATGCTCAAATACACAGTTTTGTTTTCTTCTCTCTTATTTTAGAAACCCTCCCTCCCCTCTAAAAGTTAGTTTTCCCAAGGAAGACTGGCTATCTGTGGACTATCAGGAAGAGTAGAAGGATCGTATGCAGCAGCATTCAAGCCTATTAATTAAGTCTGTCACAGGATGAGAACATAAAGCTGTCCCCAGGCCACCCTAGTAATTAGGAGATCTATCCTGTGTACCTCGCCTAAAACTGCCACAACACATCCATGCAATTATATTTAAGTATTGCAACTTTGGTGCTGCTAAACATAAAACCCAGTCTGGAGATCCCAGCAATATATTTAATCAGAGTGATAAGCTAGTGACAGGTTGTCAGCCACAGATATTAATTTACTTCCTCTTGTCAGTTTTTAAAAATGTAGCCCCTGGTTTTCTCTTGCTTTTGTTTTAAAGGGAAACTTCTCCTTCTGAGTGAATTACCTTTGAGGCTACGGCCTTCTGCAGTGAGAAAAGCTTGTACCAGCTTCCTAGTGTGTTCTGCACCAGTGTCAACCTTCTTATGCAAGCACAGGCAAACTCAACCCTCCAGATGTTTTGGGACTACAATTCCCACCATCCCTGACCACTGGTCCTGTTAGCTAGGGATGATGGGAGTTGTAGTCCCAAAACATCTGGAGGGCCGTGTTTGCCGATGCCTGTTCTAATGCTTAACGTAGTCTGTATCTTTCTAGGAGCATTGAAAACTGTCTTGTTCAGAGCCATGCCCTTGGTCAATCTAACTCAGCATTGTCCACACTGACTGGCAGTGGTTTCCCAGGGTTTCAGGGCAGGGGTCTTTCCCAGCCCTACCTGGAGATGCCCAGGATTGAACCTGGGACCTTTTGCATGCAAGGAGGATGCTCCACCATTGAGCAATGACCCTTTGCTTACATTCATTTCCATGGTCTTCACCCTGGTTCTTATTCCTACTGCTCTGCTCTACATCCATCAAGTTATCTCCTCTGCCTGAAGGAACAGCCTAATAACATAAGAAGAGCCCAACTGGATCATGGGAGAATAAGGCTGTCAGTGGCGACTAACCCTGATTGCTACTGCCTACCATAACTGTTGTAGGCAGTATGCTTTTGAATACCAGTTGCTGGAAACCACATGAGGGGAGAGTCCTCTTGCACTCAGGTCTTGTGTGCAGGCAACACTGCTTTATGGAAGTGAGTCATGGGCAACTTACACCTGCTAGGAGTGGCGCCTCAATGCCTTCCATATGTGCTCCATATCCGCAGCCTTGTTGGACATCTTCAGGAAAAGAAAATGCTGAAGAGTAAAGCCTACACAAATCTGGAGTGGAGTCCCTAAGATGGTTGGATGCTGTCTTTTTTTTTTTTTAAACTTTATTTACAACATAGTCCACAACAACTCATACATACAAACAAACAAACAAACCCACCACCATTGACTAATTATCAAAATTAAACTCCTATCCCATTACACAAAGAAATCATAACATAAAACTAAAAGACTTCCTTTATCCTGTAAATGGCCTCCTTATTTACTTCTTGTATACTGTTTTTTTATATGTGATTATTACAATTATGACTTAAAAAACCGCAAAGTCTCCTGTAGAAATTAATCGAAACAAGTCCAGGTGTATATTTTGGGGCACTGTTTGGTAAAGTATTCTCTCCATTTTCCCCATTCCTTTTGAAATTCTTGTCTAGGTTGTCCCCTAATTGTCTCTGTTAATTTGGCTAATTCAGTATAATCTAATAACACTGGGCAACAATTTTTTACTTTTTGAATGTTGTCTAGATTTCTACAACTGATTTAGGTTATTTTTGCACTGCTGAATCAGGAAATGGCATCCGTTTCTCTCCATCAGGTCAGGTTTACTGTAAACTGAATGGTGGGCATTGATAAAGGTAAGTACACGTAAATTGCATGTTGCTGAACTTCTGTTTCTTGGAACTCCAGGAATGCTCAGCAGCAGGGAGGTCTCTCTTCAGAGTCCAACAGTAGTCAGCCATCATGACTGCGTCCCAGCGACCCTGATACCTGGTCTCCATCTCATGTCCTGATGGAATCTCTCCCCCTGCTCGTCACTCATTGAACCCAGGTTCTCAGGAAACCGGTCCATATGTGAAAATAGGTAGTGCATCTTGACGCTCATGTTGCAGCCCAGGTTTCTGAAAGCAGTCAGCATGTTGTTGACAAGTTCTGCGTAGTTTCTGGCCTTTTGGTGCCAAGAAAGTTCTTCACTACCAGAACAAATGCCTTCCACGCTTCCAGTTCCACTTCGTTCATTGAGTTTCCGAACTCTGGATCTCTGATGAGCTGACGGATCTGAGGACTGTCAAAGATGCCAGCTTTCAACTTCTCCATAGTCAATCCTGGAAAAGCCTGGCACAAGTAAGTGAAGCAGTCACCATCCTTGTCCAGAGCGGTGGGAAGAGTATTCTGTCTCTGTCCACCAGAGGGTCATTGATGACGTTCCTTTCTTTGCAAGGCACCAATTCCTCCCGCACAGGCCAGTCCTTCTTGGTGTAATGCTGAGCACAGTCCCTACTATCCCACATGCACAGAAAACATGGGTACTTGGTGAAGCCAGACTGTTGTCCCAACAAAAAGTTCACCATCTTCAGGTCAACACAAATAAACCACTTATGCTGATCACAACCAATTTTCTCCAGCACATACTTCACCGCTTCATAGTTCTCCTTCAGTGTACTCGAGTGAGCCAGGGGTATAGAGGCAAACTGGTTGCCGTTGTGTAGCAGAACACATTTCAGTGATCGCTTGCTGCTGTCAATGAACAGTCTCCAATCTTTGGGTTCATACTGTGGCACTCCAAGCTTGAGCAGAAGCTGTGCAATATCTGCACAGTACACCAAGTTCTTCTCTTCCAAGAAAAAACGGAGGTACTCTTGATGCCTGTTGTGGAGGAAGCTGATGCAAGCACTGTCAGAGAGGAGGTTTTTTCCCTTTAATCTGGATGCCAACAGTTCGGCAGTTTGACAAGCTGAGGTCACGAACTAGATCATTCAACTCCTTTTGGGAAAATGGATGTGGAGCATCATCTTCAAGAACCACTTCTTCTTCATGTCCTTCAACACTGGAGGCATCTTAGTCACTAATGTCAGTTCTCCGAAGATAGGCACTGGAATTTCATCACAATGAGCTACAGGACGACGTGCTGATTGAAGATCAGGATACTTGAGGCTGCTCCGGTTCTGTCTGTTGATCCCACCAATTTATGGAGCCGCACCAATTTATGGAAGATTTCGAGGTTTTATGACTTCAAACTGATCCCTTTTCGACATAATCACCCAGAACTATCGGACCTGAATACTTCTTGTCATTAAAATAATCATTTCCAATCAAAACAATTATTCGACATGGCATTTTACCCCCACCAACTTCTTCTAAAATGCTCCACACAAGCATACATGTGAACAAAAACGTAAAAACGACATGTGGCCATAGCTCAAAAACTTGACCTGATTGAGCAAAACCAATGTGATTTTTGGATTCAGCGCACCAGATTCGTCCTAAATCAACTGAAAAAACGCAGACAACAAATTTGTTGTTGACCAGTGTAATTTATCCTGCCATTCCATTTTTGTTGGCACAAATTCTTTTTTCCAATTTCTGGCAATTAAGGTCCTCACCGCACCTGTGACATAAAGGAATATTTTCCGATCCTCTTTTGCTATACCTATGTCTGTTATTCCTAATAGGAAAGCTTCTATATTTTTCACAAAGTTATATTTAAACATTTTTTTAAAAGTTCATCCTATATTATATTCCAGAAGCTTTTGATTTTTTCACAGGTCCACCAGATATGTATAAGTGTCCCTAAACTTAATCAGAAACCAGTTCCTCTCTTATTATACGCAGACGATGCTGTCCTACTATCATTAACGAGCTTGGGTCTGAAACGTCTTATATCTTCTCTGATCCTTTACTGTGAATGTAACAAACTCTCTATAAATTATGAGAAGACAAAAATTTTGGTCTTCTCGAATGGTTGGAAATTAGAGAAATGGAAAATAAGAGGGCAAGAAATCCAACAAGTGAAAATCTATAGGTATCTGGGAATCTTATTCCAGAGCAATTTAGGGTGGGCAAATCATCGCACAAATGCCATAAAACAGGCAAAGTGCACCTCATCAGCAGTTGCCCGTTTTTATTATCAGAAAGGTAATCAATTTATTCCTGCGGCCAATCAGATATTTCAAACAAAAGTGCAATCCCAGATATTCTATGGAATCCCGCTATGGGTCCAAGCATATAACAGTGATCTAAAAAAGATTCACTCCAGCTTTCTGAGACGTACTCTTGGACTCCCAGCTGTGATCAAATATGAAACAATGTGTGCAGAAATAGGCATACACACAATGGAATATTGGGCCTGGTCCACCTCAATAAAGTACTGGTTACGCTGCCATTTTCGCTGCCCTCCATCAAGTCTGCTCGCTGATTTGCTCAAAGACTCCTATAAATCAAGATGGTATCAGTACCTCGAAAAAAAGATTGAATCTTTAGGCATCGAGCTGGAGCCCCTGTACAATTCTAACGAGCAATACATTTTCCATAATATCCTAACTAGACTAAAGGATGTCGAGAGACAAAATATTATGGCAGCTGTAAACAAAATTTGCTCCCCCATATTCTATGATTCAAATATCTTAGATAGCAGAGCCAATTACGTCACTAAATTAATAATCCCAGCCCAACGTAGGGCTTTTATGCTGGCCCGTTTGAATGTTTTTCCCTCAGCATTTGTCAGGGGAAGATATCAAAACATTCCTAGAAACAAGAGATTCTGCAGATGTTCTATGAATGTCCCGGACACGGTAGAGCATATTCTCTTTCATTGCCCATTGTACAGTACGCTCCGTCAACGCGTGCTGTCCCCTCTTTTGGGTGGTCTGGAACCCCAGCAAGGTGAATGTGTGGGATTCTGCCTATCCGACGTTGACCAAAGGGTAACGGCGGGGGTAGCCGAGTTTTTGGTAGCAGTCCTCCAAGGAGCAGGTTAACAAGGAAAACCACTGATTCTATATGTATATATATATATATGTATGTAGCCAACTGCTGCCTTTCTATATATATTTCAAGGCTTTTATATGTTATTTTCTCTTTTATGGTTTTATTTGTATAATGCCTAATAAAGGTTTGATAAGTAAGTATAAGTGTCCCTTCTGCTTTACCGCACCTCCAACACAGGTTTGCTTTTGTTTTATACCTTTTAGCTATTTTGGCAGGCATTAAGTACCATCTATAAAACATCTTGATTAAATTTTCCCTTAGCGCTTTGCAGGCTGTAAATTTCCAATTCTTTCCCCATAATTATTCCCATGCTGATAAATTGATGTTTTTCCCTATATCTAAAGCCCACCCGGTCATTACCTCCTTGACCTGTTCATCTTTAACCTCCCACTCCAATAATGTATTGTACGTTTTAGATATTACTTTGATGTTATTCTGTAACAATGCTTTATCTAATAATGAAGGTTCTTTTTTAAAAAACTTTTTTCTTATCTGCCCTGAACAGTTGGTGATACTGGATCCAGCCTATTAGGTGTTGTTTGATTTCCTCGTAGTCTTTTAATATCAATTTGTTATCTTTTTCCTTTATCAAATCCTTTTATTTGGCCCAACCTAATTCCATATTTTTCTTTTTTATTGTAATTGCTTCTAAGGGAGAAGCCCACCACGGTGTTTTCAGTTCCAGAAGATTCTTATATTTTACCCATGTTTTGTATAGTGATTTTCTTATAACGTGATTCATAAACCCCCAATGTACTTTCCCTTTTTCATAACCAAATAAGCATGCCATCCATAGCGATTATTAAATCCTTCTAAGTCCAGCAAATCTCCATCTTTTAGCACAATCCATTCTTTTAGTCAGTTTAGGCAGACCGCATCATGTTGTTGTTGTTGTTTAGTCGTTTAGTCATGTCCGCCTCTTCGTGACCCCCTGAACCAGAACACGCCAGGCACTCCTGTCTTCCACTGCCTCCCGCAGTTTGGTCAAACTCATGCTGGTAGCTTCAAGAACACTATCCAACCATCTCGTCCTCTGTTGTCCCCTTCTCCTTGTGCCCTCCATCTTTCCCAACATCAGGGTCTTTTCCAGGGAGTCTTCTCTTCTCATGAGGTGGCCAAAGTATTGGAGCTTCAGCTTCACGATCTGTCTTTCCAGTGAGCACTCAGGGCTGATTTCCTTAAGAATGGATACTTTTGATCTTCTTGCAGTCCATGGGACTCTCAAGAGTCTCCTCCAGCACCATAATTCAAAAGCATCAATTCTTCGGCGATCAGCCTTCTTTATGGTCCAGCTCTCACTTCCATACATCACTACTGGGAAGACCATGGCTTTTACTATATGGACCTTTGTTGGCAAGGTGATATCTTTGCTTTTTAAGATGCTGTCTAGGTTAGCCATCGCCTTTCTCCCAAGAAGCAGGAGTCTTTTAATTTCGTGGCTGTTGTCACCATCTGCAGTGATCATGGAACCCAAGAAAGTAAAATCTCTCACTGCCTCCATTTCTTCCCCTTCTATTTGCCAGGAGATGATGGGACCAGTGGCCATAATCTTCGTTTTTTTGATGTTGAGCTTCAGACCAGGTTTTGCGCTCTCCTCTTTCACCCTCATTAAAAGCTTCTTTAATTCCCCCTCACTTTCTGCCATCAAGGTTGTGTCATCTGCATATCTGAGGTTGTTGATATTTCTTCCGGCAATCTTAATTCTGGCTAGGGATTCATCCAGCCCTGCCTTTCACATGATGAATTCTGCATATAAGTTAAATAAGCAGGGAGACAACATACAGCCTTGTCGTACTCCTTTTCCAATTTTGAACCAATCAGTTGTTCCATATCCAGTTCTAACTGTAGCTTCTTGTCCCACATAGAGATTTCTCAGGAGACAGATGAGGTGATCAGACACTCCCATTTCTTTAAGAACTTGCCATAGTTTGCTGTGGTCGACACAGTCAAAGGCTTTTGCATAGTCAATGAAGCAGAAGCAGATGTCTTTCTGGAACTCTCTAGCTTTCTCCATAATCCAGCGCATGTTTGCAATTTGGTCTCTGGTTCCTCTGCCTCTTCTAAATCCAGCTTGCACTTCTGGGAGTTCTTGGTCCACATACTGCTTGAGCCTTCCTTGTAGAATTTTAAGCATAACCTTGCTAGCGTGTGAAATGAGTGCAATTGTGCGGTAGTTGGAACATTCTTTGACACTGCCCTTCTTTGGGATTGGGATGTAGACTGATCTTCTCCAATCCTCTGGCCACTGCTGAGTTTTCCAAATTTGCTGGCATATTGAGTGTAGCACCTTAACAGCATCATCTTTTAAAATTTTAAATAGTTCAGCTGGAATACCATCACTTCCACTGGCCTTGTTATTAGCAGTGCTTTCTAAGGCCCATTTGACTTCACTCTCCGGGATGTCTGGCTCAATGTCAGCAACCACACTACCGCATCATAGTATAAATTTAAGTCAGGTAATGCCAGTCCACCTCTATCTTTTTTATCAATTAGGTGTTTGTGTTTGATTCTTGGTTTTTTATACTGCCAAATGAAATTTTATAAATCTTTTTGCCATGATCTAAGACTTCCCATTCCTCCAATTATCGGAATCATTTGAAATAAATACATCATTTTAGGCAACACATTCATTTTAACCACCAATATTCTTCCACTAAGTGATAATCTTAATCTACCCCTGATTTCTATTTTTTTCCATTTTATTTCCAGGTTTTTATATAATTATCTATAAATAGATTACTATTGTTATTAGTCAGCCAAATTCCTAAACACTTGGTCTTGTTAACTATTGTTAACCCTGATATCTTTTGCAGTTATTCCTTATAACTCAAAGGAAAGAAAGGGGGGCGGGGGTTGGAAAAAACTTCTAAAAGAAATAAGAGAACATGAAGAAGAATTGGCAAAAAAATTCCAAAAATGAAGTATCAAAAAATAATACCAAAACACTGCAGACACAACTCTCTATGATTTTGAACTATGACGTATAACAAAAAATTAAGAATATCAGGCAAAACTCTTTTGAATTTGCCAATAAGCCAGGTAGACTTTTAGCGTGGCAGTTGAAGAAGAGACAAAAGGAAAAAATAATAGAAAAAATAACAGAAGACCAGAAAACAATAGAAGATGCGAAATAAATTAAAGCAAAATTCAAAAATTATTATAGTAAATTATATGAAGCAATAAAAGGGAATCATGAGGAAACTGAGGAATATTTAATACAGAATAAACTTCTAAAAATAGGAGAAGAGAAAATGAAACAACTAAATCAGCCAATCACAACATTTGAAGTACACCATGCAATCATGAAAGCAAAAGCAGGGAAAGCACCTATTGACGGCAACATAGTATAAAAAATTAGAGGAAATTCTAATAACACCAATGAAATCATTAATGAATAGAATCCTAAAGCAGGGAGTAATACCAAGGTCATGGGAAGAAGCCTTCGTTGTATTGATACCCAAACAAGGACAAGGTCCGGCGTTAATTAAAAATTATAGACCCATATCACTGCTAAATAGTGACTATAAAATCTTGGCCGACATACTAGCCAATCTATTTAAAAATATATTAAATGAAATCATACACAAAGACCAAGTTGGTTTCCTACCAGGCAGATACACACAAAATAATACGAGGAATGTAATAGACTTAATAGAATAGCCAAGAGCATAAGGTCAAACAGATTCCTCACTGGCCTTGCAGACAACTTCATTGTCCAGAAAGTGGGAGAAGCAACAAGAGGAACAGCCATTTTAGATCTGGTCCTAACCAATGTTGATGACCTGGTTAGTGGGGTAGAAGCGGAAGGATCATTAGGCGCGAGTGATCATGCTCTTCTGAAGTTTACTATACAGCGGAAAGGAGCAGCCAAGCATACTAGGACTCAATTTCTTGACTTTAAGAAAGCCGGCTTCATAAAACTTAGGGAAGTGCTGGGTGAGATCCCATGGACAGTAATACTAAAAGGAAAGGGAGTTCATGATGGCTGGGAGTTTGTTAAGAGGGAGATAGTAAAAGCACAACTTCAGGCAATAGCAATGAGACGGAAACATGGAAGGTGCCTAAAGAAGCCAGGGTGGCTATCTAAAGAACTTTTAACTGAGTTAAGATTAAAAAAGGATGTGTACAAAAAATGGAAAAGGGGGGAAACCACCAAAGAGGAATTCAAACAAATAGCCAGCACATGTAGACACAAAGTCAGAAAAGCTAAAGCACAGAATGAACTCAGGCTTGCTAGAGAGGTTAAAAGCAACAAAAAAGGCTTTTATGGGTATGTCCGTAGCAAAAGGAAGAACAAAGAAACAGTGGGGTCACTCAGAGGAGAAGATGGTGAAATGCAAACAGGGAACACAGAAAGGGCTGAACTCCTCAATGCCTTCTTTGCCTCAGTCTTCTCCGATAAAGAAAACAATGCCCGACCTGAAGAATTTGGAGCAAATGATTCAGCAGAGGAAACACAGCCCAGAATAACTAAGGAGATAGTACAAGAATACTTGGCTAGTTTAGATGTATTCAAGTCTCCAGGGCCAGATGAACTGCATCCAAGAGTATTAAAAGAACTGGCAGATGTGATCTCAGAACCACTGGCATTCATCTTTGAGAATTCCTGGAGAACAGGCAAAGTCCCGGCAGACTGGAGGAGGGCAAATGTTGTCCCTATTTTCAAAAAGGGGAAAAGAAAGGACCCAAATAATTATCGCCCAGTCAGTCTGACATCAATACCGGGGAAGATTCTGGAGCAGATCTTTAAGCAAACAGTCTGTGAGCACCTAGAAAGGAATGCTGTGATCACCAATAGTCAGCATGGATTTCTGAAAAATAAGTCATGTCAGACTAACCTGTTCTCGTTTTTTGACAGAATTACAAGCCTGGTAGATGAAGGGAACACAGTGGATGTAGCCTACCTTGATTTCAGCAAGGCATTTGACAAGGTGCCCCATGATATTCTTGTAAAGAAGCTGGTAAAATGCGGTCTTGACTATGCTACCACTCAGTGGATTTGTAACTGGCTGACTGACCGAACCCAAAGGGTGCTCACCAATGGTTCCTCTTCATCCTGGAGAAGAGTGACTAGTGGGGTGCCACAGGGTTCTGTCTTGGGCCCGGTCTTATTCAACATCTTTATCAACGACTTGGATGATGGACTCAAGGGCATCCTGATCAAATTTGCAGATGACACCAAACTGGGAGGGGTGGCTAACACCCCAGAGGACAGGATCACACTTCAAAACGACCTTGACAGATTAGAGAACTGGGCCAAAACAAACAAGATGAACTTTAACAGGGAGAAATGTAAAGTATTGCACTTGGGCAAAAAAAATGAGAGGCACAGATACAAGATGGGGGACACCTGGCTTGAGAGCAGTACATGTGAAAAGGATCTAGGAGTCTTGGTTGACCACAAACTTGACATGAGCCAACAGTGTGACGCGGCAGCTAAAAAAGCCAATGCAATTCTGGGCTACATCAATAGGAGTATAGCATCTAGATCAAGGGAAGTAATAGTGCTACTGTATTCTGCTCTGGTCAGACCTCACCTGGAGTACTGTGTCCAGTTCTGGGCACCACAGTTCAAGAAGGACACTGACAAACTGGAACGTGTCCAGAGGAGGGCAACCAAAATGGTCAAAGGTCTGGAAACGATGCCTTATGAGGAACGGCTAAGGGAGCTGGGCATGTTTAGCCTGGAGAAGAGGAGGTTAAGGGGTGATATGATAGCCATGTTCAAATATATAAAAGGATGTCATATAGAGGAGGGAGAAAGGTTGTTTTCTGCTGCTCCAGAGAAGCGGACACGGAGCAATGGATCCAAGCTACAAGAAAGAAGATTCCACCTAAACATTAGGAAGAACTTCCTGACAGTAAGAGCTGTTCGACAGTGAAATTTGCTGCCAAGGAGTGTGGTGGAGTCTCCTTCTTTGGAGGTCTTTAAGCAGAGGCTTGACAACCATATGTCAGGAGTGCTCTGATGGTGTTTCCTGCTTGGCAGGGGGTTGGACTCGATGGCCCTTGTGGTCTCTTCCAACTCTATGATTCTATGATTCTATTATTCTAATACTTGGAAGAAATATCATATAAAAAAGCTGCCCTGATACTGATAGATAAGGAAAAGGAGTTTGACCAGGTGTCTTGGGACTTCATGAAAAGGGTCATAAGAGAAATGAAACTGGGAGAAGATTATATTAAAGTGATTGAAGCAATATACAGGAAACAAAAAGCTAAAATCATCCTTAACAATGAGATAACAGAAGAATTTAGCATAGAAAAGGGAACAAGGCAAGGCTGCCCCTTATCACCATTATTATTTATTATGGTATTGGAATTATTAATGAATGCCTTAAGAAACGATAAGAAAATAAAAGGTTCTCAATAGGGAGAAAAGAACATAAGATCAAAGCATTTGCTGATGACCTGATTTTGACTATTGAGAATCCTGAAGAAAGTGTACCACAAATAACTGGAAGAATACTGGAATTTGGCAAAGTAGCTGGATTCAAGTTAAATAAAAATAAGACTAATATGTCAGTAAAAAACATGACTGAGCAGGTTGGATGGTGTCTTGTACACCTCCTTCCAGCAACTCCTGAAGCCAAGCTGGTATTGCTCTGCTTTTCTTTCGACCACACCAGTGAGGCTGAGAGGGGGGTCATTGTCTGGGCAGCCCAGGATCTCCATATACACTACCATGCTTGAAGCGGTCACTTCAGTGCTGCTAATGCAGCAAAAACAGCATGGGAGGCAGCAGTTATGAATTACCAGTCTTTGCAGCCACAGCTTTGACTTTGCTTCTGAAGGCACACTCCATTATCTGTCAAGACAGATGGATGCCAACAACAGGAAGATTTTGGGCATCACATGACAAGGCAGAGGTCTCAACCAAAGACAAGCCCACATTCCCAGAATGTTTGCATGCCTATCTCAGTGATATCTATGCTGGCTTGGTTGGGTTCACAGAATGGAAGATGGCAGGATCCCCAAGGTTGTGCTCTACAGGGAGCTGGCTTCAGGCATGAGGCCCATTGGCAGATCAGCACTGCATTAGAAAGATGTCTGCAAATGAGACATGAAGGCTGGCAACAATAACCCTGTCATGTGGGAATCCTTTGCAGATTATGACAATGCTTGGAAACAGACAGGTTGTATATCGACAGCACTGACCAGAGGAGGAATTACCACTGCAAGGAGTTCAGAAAGAAGAAATGTCATGCGGCATCTGCAGCAGCAAAATTGGATGCCTTCATTTGTCTCTCCTATATCAGTCTCTATAGCCACAGCAGGAGCCATAACTCTCCCACGGTTTGACTTTACCCCCAAAGGCACACTCTTCCATTGACAGATGGGTGCCAACTTCTTCCCCAACACTTGAGGGCTGGACCAGTCTTTAGTTACACTGTTCTTGTTCAAGTAGGAAGACTATGCTTCCAGGCAAATGCTCCTACAGAAGGGGCCAGCTGGGTCTTTTTGTGCCCACACAGATGGCAGCGCACATGGTGACAGGAACCAAATCCAACCCTCAGACTCTCCCTCCACCTCCACCTTGGTCAGCTTTGTCAATTGGCCAGCTGCCTCTTTGGTTACCCTGGAAGCTCAGGAGGCGGAGTAGGAACTGCCCCTCCCTTACAGAAGCACCTGGCAAAAGTGACATGGGACCTTCTTCTCCATCACTACCAGAATTCCCAGCCTCAGAGTCCTCCTCCTCCTCCGCCTCTGACAGGTCATGCCATTCACACCCCATGGTGGGTGACAACTTAACGATCCTTTATTCCCAAGTCAGGATGGCAATTACAACAGAGTGTTCACGTTCAAATCAGCTAATTAAGATGGCAAATGAGTAATTATGTTAATTTGTGTATGCAGATAATATCAACACTACCTCAGTCTTCTAAAACAAACTGGGCTCATAAGACATCATCTGAGCTCTCCCTTTTGCTGATAGCTCATGTGAAGAAGACAGTGATAAATGAATCAGGGGCATAGAGAGGAATGGGAGAGCTGAGATTTATATGGGAGAAGGCTTACAAGTATAAGGATGCCAGTAGGGTCTTTTTAATCGATTTCTTTCAAGATAGCCATGGGGTGTCCTTCATCAGTGCAGTTACACTTTTACAGTGCCCACCTCCCAATTCTGGCTATTTATGCTTTGTGTTTTTGTATTTGCTGCTGCAGCTTTGGTGTATGGGCTTGTGGCAGTTATCATCCTTCCGGGATGTCATCAAGGAGCCAGTGATCAGCTGAGACTGCTGTTTATGAGTGCTGAAGCGGAGCTTTGTATAAATGAGGTGCCATCATCACTACAAGGTAACACCATAAATAAGGATGTTAAGAACCTTGACATTTTTCAAAACAAACACGAAATGAGCACTGTGCATCCAGGAATCCTCTTGTTGAAGGTGTAATGAAGGGGACTCCTTTAAGTCTTTCCTCCCTCCCTCTGAGGAGACAAGGCAGGTTGATTGCTGCTCCCTCCTCCAATCTATTTCTTTTCCTATATAAAAGAGAAAGTGGTGAACTTGTATGTCTAAAGCATCAACAACTACATGCTAAGCTATTTGAAATGAAATAAAAACATAGCAACCGATACAACACCAGAAAGCTGCTAACAGCCCCTTCACTGTGTGGTAATTTTGCTCTCTACAGCTGACAAATCTAAGGATGATTTCTGTGTAGCAGAAATAAAATCTGACACTTAAGGGTTGTTGGGTTTTTTTTGCCATAGTTTCCACTGGAACAACTGCCATGTTGGGATGTGTGTAAACCCCACTTCATATAAGCACAGAGGACATTTAATGTTGAAGGATGAGTCTTCAGGCACACAGCAAACATATTTACTAAACAAAACGTAATCAAGCATTACAGAAAACAAGATTAATGAGGTTAATAGCAGAAAAATGTTATAAAATACTAGCATTACAAACCTAAATTGTTGACTATTGATGCAGAGCTGAGGAACCCTAATTAAAACACAATTACCTGGATCAGAAAGGCTGAAACTGGGCAGCAAACAAAAGGTGATATAAAATGAGAGGGGTGTGAGATGCTTAAAGGAAGGAATATTTATACATTTATTTTGGATGTTATGTACTGAAGTTCTCACCCGGGGCCAGCAGGGGGAATACTGTAGATAGTTTTCACTCAGGTCCGCATATGCAAATAAGGAATTGGAAGTGACATTCCATGATTGGATATGTACAGAAAGTTGTTACTGTTGTTTTGTAGTTGAGCTCTATATAAGCAGGCTGGCTGAACCCTTCAGCCCAGTTCTGTTCTGGCCTGTGAATAAACAAGAGCTGTTTGAAGAATCGCTGTGTCGTTTGATGTGTTCACCCACAACTTAACAAAGGATATTCTCCCCCTAACCTTTCTCAGTGATTGACAGTAGATGGCATTCCACAAAATACCCAACTTCATGATTTGATCATTCATATGCTAAAAGTACATACTGTACATTGTAACTTCTGCAATAATTTTGATTAAGCATACTTTACTATCATCAAAGCAAAATAAATTTATCAACAGCTTCAAATAGAAACAACTGCTATTTTTTTTTTAAAAAGTGTATCTCGGTTGGTTAAAGGTAAAGGGACCCCTGACCATTAGGTCCAGTCGTGGCTGACTCTGGGGTTGCGGCGCTCATCTCACTTTATTGGCCAAGGGAGCCGGCGTACAGCTTCTGGGTCATGTGGCCATCATGACTAAGCCGCTTCTGGCGAACCAGAGCAGCGCACAGAAACGCCGTTTACCTTCCCGCCAGAGTGGTACCTATTTATCTACTTGCACTTGACGTGCTTTCAAGCTGCTAGGTTGGCAGGAGCAGGGACTGAGCAAGGGGAGCTCACCCCGTTGCGGGGATTCGAACCGCTGACCTTCTGATCGGCAAGTCCTAGGCTCTGTGGTTTAACCCACAGCGCCACCCACGTCCCTCATCTGGGTTGGTTACATAGACCTAAATTTGTTAGACAGATCTAAATTATGCAAAAAGTGTATTTGGCTCACATTCAAGCATGCTAAGAGTATCAGTGTTAAAAACAGCATTCACTGGGAATGCAACCTGTTTATGTAATCCTAGAAGGCAAGTTGATTAAGTGAGGCCAGTTCAAGGCTTTTTTGTTACACCACCAGACATAAGCATATTGTTACAAGATGAGAAAGAGCGATATACTAGTCAGGTATGCAGATCTGGCTCTTCTCCGAAGGATGGTACTAAAACAGAGAGATGCCTTTTGTTCACAACTTTAACAAGTTTAATTGTTCCAGTTACAGATAGGTAGCCGTGTTGGTCTGCCATAGTCAAAACAAAAAAATTCCTTCCAGTAGCACCTTAAAGACCAACTAAGTTAGTTCTTGGTATGAGCTTTCGTGTGCATGCACACTTCTTCAGATACACTGAAGTGTATCTATCTGAAGAAGTGTGCATGCACACGAAAGCTTATACCAATAACTAACTTAGTTGGTCTTTAAGGTGCTACTGGAAGGAATTTTTTAAGTTTAATTGTGTTCCATTGTGGTAAGGAAGATCAGCTGTAGGCCCTGTTCTAATGTCTCTGGAACCATCCAAAGTGGATGCAGAAATGAGTGCAGAAGTGCACTCATTTGCCACAACTGCCCCTTAAATAGTCACTTCCATTTTACTTAAGTCATGAAACAGGGACTTCTTAACTGAAGGAGCAATTGTAGTCACATATGCTGCACTAAGCAGGAAGCAACATAAGGCCTGAAAGGACATAGCTGTCAAGTGTCCCTTATTTGAAGGGACAGTCCCTTATTCCAGCGCCATGTCCCGCTGCTGTCCCTTATTGATGGATGTCCCTTAAATGTCCCTTAAATGATGTCCCTTAAATTTCAAAGGAAGCAGCTCCTCTCCCTCCCTTCTTGCCGGCCAGGGAGGAGGGAGGCTCCAACTGTGTTGCTTGGCTGTGTTGCTCACCCAATAAGAAGTCTAAGAACGACTGGGGGGTGGAGCTTGCATGCCTTGTGCTGATCAAATCAGCTGTGTTCCCTGGGGACTCGCCTTTGCTAAGCGCTTCCCAGCGGAGAGGTGACGGTGGTTTTCCTTGAAGCTTCGTTTGGCTGCTGGCTGGGCTTTCTGCCTTTGGCTCAGAGGGGCTCATAAGTTGAACATACCTGTGCTGAGTGCTTGGATCGGAACCAGATGGATACGTCATCGAAAGCCCACTCACCCTTGCCGGTGAAAAGATCTGTCTGGAGCGGGGGCACATGGTGGGGGAAAAGGAAAGGAGATCTCGTGGGAGGGGGGGAGGCTGTGTGTGTGTGGCTAGTTAATGCAAGCTGAGGGGGTTTTTGAATGCTGGGCGCCATTTTGTTGCACGTGCTGCTGCAAACTTTGCAGTGCAAAGCCAGGCTGGGGAGCCATCTTAAGTTGAGGCTGCATAGGCCTTGTGGTGCATGTGATTCAGATTCTATTCAGTTGAACCTCTGGTTACAAAGTTGGTTGGACAGTGTTCTCGAAGCTACCAGCATGAGTTTGACCAGACTGCAGGACGACAGGAAGACGGGAGTGCCTGGGACAGGTGAGGCTGCAGGTCCCTTATTTTGGCTGCTGGTCCCTTATTTTCAAGGCTGCTGGTCCCTTATTTTCAAATCTGTAAGTTGACAGCTATGTGAAAGGAGGAAGTTTCAAATAAAGGGCCCAAGAGCAGGGTTGCCATATTTCAAAAAGTAGTAACACCCTGAAAGTTATTGAGCTTTGAGAATGCAATGAACTGGCAAGGGCATGTTAACTATAATGATTTAATTTATTGAAATTGGGAATGCTTAAATGCGTTCCCCAGTAACTCTCGTGCGATTGGCTAACCCTGGTCACATGGGAGGTATCTTATTGTATTCTCCATTGCATTGTTTTGTGTGTGAGTGACTTGACTGTAATGGCTACATGTCTGTGAACACTGAAGAAGAGACCGTGTTAGATAACACACACACTCTCTCTCTAAATGCAACAGAGGAGAGGAGTGCTAGTGTTTCTGTGTGAATGTATATGACAGAAAAGAGTGCAGAAGTTTATGTTCTCCCAAAGAAGCAGGAAGGAGAAATCTGCTGGAAGGAGAAAGTGGAAACCTCTCAAGAAGGATATGTGTGGCCTGGCTGGGTCAGACAGAAGGTGGAGTTCAAGGACTGGAAAGAGAGACAGAGACATTTGTTTGAATGTTTAAGGAAGAAGCTGCAATCTTCCCTTAAGGAAAAACTAAGCCCATGCTTGAATTAACATGTGAATGTAAATACTTTGCATATACTGTATCATTCTTTAGCTATATGTTCTGCATGTAAAAGGTTTTGAATATTTTAACATTTTAATTTCAAGAAAAGAGTCCGTATTGCACATGATTTGGCTTCCTAGCTGCAGTTTAGCTACTCTGCCAACTGGGCATTCTCAAGATACTCCAGCCAAAGTGAGTGAGCAAAGCATAGCAGCTGCAGAATATAAGAGCCAATGTGGAAGCAGCTTGGGTTCCCCGACCCTAATTCCCCTCCATGTTTTCAGCTTACAGAACAGGCCTTTCCTTAGTGCAGAATTTGGCTTGTATTATGGCAGCTTTTAATGAAGAGCAGAAAGTGCCCCACATGTTTCTGCTCTCTTTAAATTTCACTTAAAGAGGGTGAGTTGGGAGGAAGTGAAGACAGTAGTGCAGCCCACTTTTCACCAGGAGGCAGTAAACATTGCCTGTGGGAACTATTTTTAAGATCTGTGTGGGTGAGCTGAGAGGCTGCGATGCAAAGATGGGCAACAGCAGAGAATTAAATTTGCTTTTGGTAAAAACCAGACTGCCGGAACAGATGCGAGGAGACAAACGATTCTGTCAGCATCTTGTTTTCTGGGGAGCACCTTGAGAGAGGGTTTCTTTTTTGTTTATGCTGTAGCAGTAAATATTGGCTTGTTGCACTTCCTTCCTGGCTGCTTTTTATGTTTATCTTTGGGATGTTTTTCTAAACTGTAATTCTTGGAATTAGAAGCAACTGTTCTCGAAAGATGGAAGCACCTTAACAAAATGTGGTCTCCTCTCCGAGGCGGTGCAAGAACAAAAGAGCCTAGTGCATCAGGCCAGTGGCCCATTTGGTCCAGCATGCTGTTCTCACAGTGGCCAACTAGATGCCTCTGGGAAACACACAAGCAGGATAGCCCACCTCCTGAGGTTCCCAGCCACTGCTATTCACATTCTGCTTTTGACAGTGGAAGTAGAGCATAGCCATCATGGCTAGTAGCTGTTGGGAACCCTCTTCTCAATGGATTTGCCTATTCCTCTGTTAAAAGCCGTTGGGGTTGGTGGCTGGCATTGCCTCATGTGGGAGTGAGTTCCATAGTTCAACTATGAGCAGTGTGAATAAATTATTTTTGCAAAAATCTGTCTTGAATCTTCCAACATTCGGCTTCACTGGATGGCCATGAGCTCTAGTGTTATGAGACAGGGAGAATGCTGCCTTCTTACATTTTTGCTTCCAGTGTCCCCTTGGGCCCAGTCACTCAGCCAAAATAGCTGCATGGGTCAAATGGGCAGGCATGATGGGCTTAATTGCACCCACTGGCTGGAGAGTCCCTGCTGGTGGGGGCCACTGGTGTGTATGGTATTTTGCTGGCCAGTATAAGCAGAAATGGCCAGTTTCTTCCCCATAGTGGTTGCCAAAATTAAAGTTCAACCATGGTGGGAGACAATAACAAGAAACCAAACCTTAAGTGTCATTGGTCCAGTTCTGGAGATTCAGCTGGTGCCTTCTGTACCAATTTTCAAATGCCTGCTGAATTTTTTTTTATTCCACCAGGGCTGTCCATTTGACCCATGCAGCTGTTTGGGCTGCATTGGGATGCATATGCAGGCAGTTGAGAATCCATCTTCCGCAATGGTTTGTTGATGCATATCTTTAACTTTTTTTGGCTTTTAACTAATTTTAATTTTTAATGCCTTTTGTCTTTTTATTGTTGCAAACCACTGTGATATGTTTTGTGATTTAAGGTAAAGGTACCCCTGCCCGCACGGGCCAGTCTTGACAGACTCTAGGGTTGTGCGCCCATCTCACTCTATAGGCCGGGGGCCAGCGCTGTCCGCAGACACTTCCGGGTCACGTGGCCAGCGTAACAAGCTGCATCTGGCGAGCCAGCGCAGCACACGGAACGCCGTTTACCTTCCCGCTGGTAAGCGGTCCCTATTTATCTACTTGCACGCGAGGGTGCTTTCGAACTGCTAGGTTGGCAGGCGCTGGGACCGAGCAATGGGAGCGCACCCCGCCACGGGGATTCGAACCGCCGACCTTTCGATCGGCAAGTCCTAGGCGCTGAGGCTTTAACCCACAGCGCCACCCGCGTCCCTATGTTTTGTGATTTAGTGGTATATAAATACTTTTATAGACAAACAAACAAATAGAGAAGGGCTGGGAAGTAAACTGACCAGGTAAAAGGTAAAGGTAAAGGACCCCTGACACTTAAGTCCAGTCGCAAACGACTCTGGGGTTGCGGTGCTCATCTCGCTTTACTGGCCGAGGGAGCCGACGTTTGTCTGCAGACAGTTTTTCTGGGTCATGTGGCCAGCATGACTAAGCTGTTTCTGACAAACCAGAGCAGCGCACGGGAACACCATTTACCTTCCTGCCGGAGCGGTACCTATTTATCTACTTGCACTTTGACGTGCTTTTGAACTGCTAGGTTGGCAGGAGCTGGGACCGTGCAACGGGAGCTCACCCCGTCATGGGGATTCGAACCGCTGACCTTCCGATTGGCAAGCCCTAGGCTCTGTGGTTTAGACCATAGCGCCACCCACGTCCCTATAACTGACCAGGTACATGTCTCCAACTCTCCATCCAATCTTTTGCATGTTTACTCAGGAGTAAAAAAATACCTTCTTCAGAGAAACATACTTCTAAGTAAATGTGCACTGTGAGACTGCAGTTCCTTTTGAGTAGACAAAAGTAAATGTAAGACCAACTTGAGTTCAATAGGACTTCTAGGTATGTGGATATAAAATTGTACTCTCAGTTTCTTCTCCTTCCCCCCTTTCTTAAACAAGTACTCTCAAATTTTCTTTGTGGCAGTGAAATCTGAGAACTCCCTCAGGCCGGGGCTATGTAGGCAGACATGGCACCCACTTAAAAATGCAAAGGGGCAAAATCCTGACCTGCCTTCAGTGACATCAGTGACGGCTTGTCATCCTCTTCAACTGGAACATTCCAAATTTACCCAAAGCATCTCCCATCTGCTCCTCTTTGGAGTCTTTCATTTTCTCTTGAACTCTTTGCTAACAGGTCATTGTTTCTTATGCATATTTTTAGCAAGAGCAGTTTTCTACATCGTGTGTGTGTGAAATTACACAGAGAGAATGAATCTCAGTGTTTAAGGCACATGTCTGAGTGCTGTGAAATAAATAATTACTGAACAAGTACAGCTAAAATGCAGTCTACTGGGTGACAAAGATGCGCCTGGTACAGCTAGATAACAGGCAATGTGATATAAACGTGTCAGTTCAGGTTTTTCTCTGCTGAATCCCTGGAGTAATGACTCTCTGTGTGTCAGTGAGGGTGAGAGGCATCACATTCCTCATCCGGTACAAGAACAACCTAACAGGATCTGAGTCAACCAGGGACGGAAGAGGACTGGTGGCTGCTGGGCTCCCAACTCTCTCATCCCTGACTGTTGGCCTTGCTGGCTGTGGCTAATGGGAGTCCAAGAATATCTGGAAGGCCATAGATGTTCCCTTTCACTGGACTAAACTAAGGACCAAAGTGCACATTTACATCCTGTGCAGCATATGTGTATATTTGAATGATAGTTGGTTTACCAGATGCTTTGCACTACAACGAGGACCTGCCTGACCGTGAGGTGGACTGAAGCAGCTGCCTCAGGCAGCAGAATCCTACAGGGTGGTACCCCATGGGAGTCCTTCCCACCCCTGGTGCTGCTGGAGGAGAAGCGGGATGGGTGGCTTTTGGCAAGATCTCATGAGATTTTGTGAAAAGATGCTGCTGCTGTGCAACTCCAGTAAGTGAGGCCGGGAGGGGGGCAGTTGGGCACGGGGTGGGGGACAGGAGGGATGGCACCTTCCTGTTTCACCTCAGGTAGCAAAACAAGACAGGCCTGCTCCATCTACAGTTCCCACTAGTGCCAGAGAGCATGACCATTTTGAATTGCTTTAGAGTTGCAGTCATCTGGAAAATGTGACCGAACCAAGGATTGCCCACAAGATGGTATCAGACTGCAACATGTATCAGCCTCAACCATTGGTTTGAAGAACCAGGAGACTGTCACCCACTCCTTTATGAGAACCAGACCTTTCAGTAGCCCACATGTGTCCTTGTGGGCCTCAGAAGCAAAATGCCTGTTAGGCTGTGAGGGAAAGCACATATCTATATCTAAATGACGAAGCACATATCTATATCTAAATGACGAAGCACATATCTATATCTAAATGACTAGATGATTGTTGGGGTCCCTTCCAAGTCTACAGTTCTGTGGTCTCCTCCTCGCTTAGTTGCAAGCAGTGTCTTGATAGAATCTGGAGATAATAAAGATGCATTCTTGAAATAGAGCTTTATCACATGGTGAATAAAACCTTCCCATTTTGCTTGCAGAAGGAACAACTTGGATCATAAATCCCTTTTAATTGTCAAGAAATATATAAAACCTAAGACACTCCGTGCATTAACCCAGCCTTGCCCAACTTGCTGCCCTCCTGATGTTTTGGACTGCAAAACAAGAATCATAGACTTCTGGAGTTGGAAGGGACCCCGAGGGTCGTCTAGTCCAGTGTTTCCCAACCTTTTTTGGGCAAAGGCACACTTGTTTCATGGAAAAAATCTCGAGGCACACCACCATGCCAGATGGGGAAAGGTCACATTTTACTTATTCACTTTTTGAATAATAAGAATTATACGTCATGGGGGGGGGGCAGGATTTTAGAGATGTTTAGGTGGGGCATGGCCCAAAAAAAGGTTGGGAACCACTGTTCTAGAGCAAGTAAAGCTACCCCAGAGGGGGAAGGGTGGATTGAAAAAGTGGAATGAGGACAAGAGCCTATTCTTGCCAGGCTGCTGCTACACCCACTGGTCTTCCAATTGATCCAAATTGGGTCGCAGTGCCAAGTGCAACCGTGCAAACTATATGGCCAAAGATTTAAGAAGCTGGTCCCCCAAGTGCAATGTGTTTGGGTTCAATGTGGAAAAAGTTGACAGCGGCGGGTCTGCACTTGGAGGGCAGGAGCTCTCCAAGGTTTCCAAGGCAGGGATCGACGCCGGGAACTGATGTGCCTGGGATCCTTTTCGTGCAAAAACACACCTACACTCTGCCCGCTGAGTCACGACGCGGAAGCCTCTGTGGTTGTTTGATGCTTGTTCAGCATTTGGCGGTCATTCTGGGGGGTTGGGGGGTGTCTGGAAGAGGGGCAGCCCCCCGCCAAGCCCCTCAAGGCCCCGTCTCGGCTGCCCCTCGCCTCCTTCCCACGGCTCCCGGGGCTCCTTCCAGAGAACAGGAAGGCCCGCGACCTGGGGCGTGTGTATCCCCCCCCCAGTCTCGGGCGCCTTCCTCACCCGTTCAGCGGGGGTCCCAGGGGTCGGTTTCCCCCTCCGGGACGAGGTGCAGGACTCCCGCCAGGTCCGCCCGGCACTCCCAGGAGCAGGCGGCCGACAGGCGGCCGGCGGGCACAAAGGGGCCTCCAGCGGCGGGAGCTTTTGCAAGGCCAGCTACCGCCGCCAGGCTGCTGCCGCTCGCCATGGCAAGCAGGAAGCCCCCCGGGCTCTGGGCGCCGAGAGGATGCTACGCGTCGGGACCATACGCGGGCAGCGGAGAAGAAGAAGGGCGGCGGGAGAGGGGCGGTTCTCGAGGGGGGAACTCAGCTTCCCAAGATCGCGGGGCTCACCGGACGGTTCTTCCCCGCAGGAACTTCCGCCCTTCCGCAGCTTCAACCGTAGACGTATTAGCATATGATAGGATGAAAGCTGGCCATAGAGAAAAGGCGAAGTTTGGCTGTCCGCAGCCTGGATTCCCGGGTTTCTTTCGACGTTACAGCCCCGTGACGTCAGCGCCACGCAGGCAGCCAGACGGCGAGAGCCCCGCGCTGGGCGGCCTCTCCTCGCCGCCGCTGCCCCGCCTCTCGCCGCCCGACTCGCCCGCCTCCCTCCCATGGCACACCAGGCAACGTCTCGCGGCACACTAGTGTGCCGCGGAACACCGGTTGGGAAACACTGGTCCCAACCCTTCAATGCAGGAATCTCAGCTCAAGCAGCCATGACAGATGGCCCTCCAACCTCTGCTTAAAAACCTCCAAGAGAGGAGAATCCACAACCTCCCAAGGGAGACTGTTCCACTGTCTGGAGGACACAGAATTTGGAAATTCTACTATAAGCCTATGAAAATGGCAATAAGGAGAAGGGCCGCAACTTTGTGGTCCTTACATAATCAATCATAGTATATGTTATTGTAATTACTGTGTATTTCAATGCAATAATTTTGGATGTTTATATTTTAATATTGTGATGGAATTGTTGTTGTTGTTTAGTCGTTTAGTCGTGTCCGACTCTTCGTGACCCCATGGACCTGAGCACGCCAGGCACCTCTGTCCTCCACTACCTCCCGCAGTTTGGTCAAACTCATGCTGGTAACCTCGAAAACACTATCCAACCATCTCGTCCTCTGTCGCCCCCTTCTCCTTGTGCCCTCCATCTTTCCCAGCATCAGTGTCTTCTCCAGGGAGTCTTCTCTTCTCATGAGGTGGCCAAAGTACTGGAGCCTCAGCTTCACGATCTGTCCTTTCAGTGAGCACTCAGGGCTGATTTCCTTAAGAATGGATGCGTTTGATCTTCTTGCAGTCCATGGGACTCTCAGGAGTCTTCTCCAGCACCATAATTCAAAAGCATCAATTCTTCGGCGATCAGCCTTCTTTATGGTCCAGCTCTCACTTCCATACATCACTACTGGGAAAACCATGGCTTTAACTATACGGACCTTTGTTGGCAAGGTGATATCTTTGCTTTTTAAGATGCTGTCTAGGTTAGCCATCGCCTTTCTCCCAAGAAGCAGGAGTCTTTTAATTTCGTGGCTGCTGTCACCATCTGCAGTGATCCTGGAGCCCAAGAAAGTAAAATCTATCACTGCCTCCATTTCTTCCCCTTCTATTTGCCAGGAGGTGATGGGACCAGTGGCCATGATCTTCGTTTTTTTGATGTTGAGCTTCAGACCAGGTTTTGCGCTCTCCTCTTTCACCCTCATTAAAAGCTTCTTTAATTCCCCCTCACTTTCTGCCATCAAGGTTGTGTCATCTGCATATCTGAGGTTGTTGATATTTCTTCCGGCAATCTTAATTCCGGCTAGGGATTCATCCAGCCCTGCCTTTCGCATGATGAATTCTGCATATAAGTTAAATAAGCAGGGAGACAACATACAGCCTTGTCGTACTCCTTTTCCAATTTTGAACCAATCAGTTGTTCCATATCCAGTTCTAACTGTAGCTTCTTGTCCCACATAGAGATTTCTCAGGAGACAGATGAGATGAGCAGGCACTCCCATTTCTTTAAGAACTTGCCATAGTTTGCTGTGGTTGACACAGTCAAAGCTTTTGCATAGTCAATGAAGCAGAAGTAGATGTCCTTCTGGAACTCTCTAGCTTTCTCTATAATCCAGCGCATGTTTGCAATTTGGTCTCTGGTTCCTCTGCCTCTTCTACATCCAGCTTGCACTTCTGGGAGTTCTCGATCCACATACTGCTTGAGCCTACCTTGTGGAATTTTAAGCATAACCTTGCTAGCGTGTGAAATGAGTGCAATTGTGCGGTAGTTGGAACATTCTTTGGCACTGCCCTTCTTTGGGATTGGGATGTAGACTGATCTTCTCCAATCTTCTGGCCACTGCTGAGTTTTCCAAATTTGCTGGCATATTGAGTGTAGCACCTTAACAGCATCATCTTTTAAAATTTTAAATAGTTCAGCTGGAATACCATCACTTCCACTGGCCTTGTTATTTGCAGTGCTTGTTATTTGCAGTGATGGAATTACTTTAGTGTATATTTTAATTATGTATTTTTTATATTTTAATGCTGGTGTGATAGGTTTGTAATGCCTATTTTGGCATTATTTGGCATATAAATAAACAAATACAATAATAATGATACATAGCTGTATTTGCTCACAGCTTCATTTGCTCCTCTTGCCTCTTACCCCTTTAATAACATAAGAAGAGACTTCTGGATCAGTCCACCATCTAGTCCACCATCCTCTTCTTACAGTGACCAGCTGGATTCCCATGTGGGAAGCCCACAAGTAGTACTTGAGAGCAACAGCCCTCTCCTTTCCTGCAGGATGGCACTACTCTGGATACAACCATATGCACTTTGGACTTCAGGAAGTAATCAGTTTTAAAGCTATGGTTTTATTTAATGCTGATTTATTTCTTTTATTGCATTTCCAAAGGTCACGCTAAGTTGAAATGAATGCAATTTAAACTCCAGATTGCTTTATGGTGTTTCCATAAATAGAAGCTCCAGACTTCATTGAGTTTCTATTGATCTCATCGTTCCCATGAAGAATGTAATAAGCATTTGCTTTTTTTAAAAAACCCTCCCCTCCCCTCAAAAATACAGTTCCTATTAAACTCCCCAACCCCCTAATTAGCAGTTTTTCTGGAGTGTGACCAGTGTGGTGTAGTGGTTAAGAGCGGTAGACTCGTAATCTGGGGAACCGGGTTCGCTTCCCTGCTCCTCCCCATGCAGCTGCTGGGTGACCTTGGGCCAGTCACACTTCTTTGAAGTCTCTCAGCCCCACTCACCTCACAGAGTGTTTGTTGTGGGGGAGGAAGGGAAAGGAGAATGTTAGCCGCTTTGAGATTCCTTAAGGGGAGTGAAAGGCAGGATATCAAGTCCAAACTCCTCCCCCCCTCCTCTTGAAAGCAAACAGCTTATTTTTGACACTTTCTGTAATTGCAGCTGTATTTTTCACCTAGAGGGTGACCTTTTCATGAAGACAATACTGGAAAAGAGAGAATGAGATTTAAAGGTATGTGACTTTTCATATAATAACACTTGAATAATGTTAACAATTTCTTTGTCTTATCCTCATACAGGATTCAGAATTGTGGCAGCAACAATTTGAGTTGTTTCTGAACCACCAGAACATCAGGTTTTGAATGAAACTGAAAAACGAGTACATTTGGAGTGCCTCTTGCATCCCTCGTGCTCCATTAAACACCACATTCATGTCTTCCTCATTAGGTCACCTTTGTTAATGATCCATCCAAGAGAGACAGAACCCTACTTTGTAACCACAGCATCCAGAGAACTCTCGGTGCCCCTCAATTTCAAAATTTGCTGAACAGCTTTTTAAACTGTTGCGATGGCTTCTTCCCCCATCAAAATCCTGACAATTCTGTGAAGATGCTCAGAATTTGCTGCTTTGGAAGACACTTGAGTGCCACTTTGCCAGAAGAGATGGATCTATTCTGGTGGAATAGCACTTAATGCTGGCATATCAGCAGGGCACCTGTGACCTGCTGTGATGACAGGACTGTTCTGCCTCAGATCTTGACCACTTATCCAAAGACCCACCACCAAATCATACAACAGCATGATAGATAAAATGGGATAGAACCTGAAATGTAACTAAAACTAATAGCACAATCTATTACCTTATCCAGCGTCTTTTAATAGTTACATGTCTCTCTGAGAACCTGCATGCTTGCGAACTGTGTACATGTCCCTTAAACATGATTTGTGAGAGGGCAAATCTTTTATGTGGGTCGGCTTTGCACCTTCCTGGGCATGTGTCTATGTGGAGTTAAGGATCCAGGAATTGACACCCATAACTAGCTGAATTGAATGCTGAAGCACCAGGTTTATTGAAGTGGGAAGGGGAAATCCAATTACACACTGTACTACTATCTGGTACAATATTGAAAGACACATACCCACTTGTGTCTCTCAGTCAATACCCTACTGCACTTACTAGAGAAGAGAGAAAGGCTACATTCACACCATTCTTTTAAAGCAGCATGATGCGCCTCCGAACAGTCACAGCTTTCAGGGAGCTGTAGTTCATTAAGGGAGGTTAGAGTTGTTAGGAAATCCTCTATTCCCCTCACAGAGCTACAATTAAGTGTGTGTTGATGCTAGTAGCCCTAGGGACCTGGGCCAAGGATTCTTCATCTTCAAGGGCACCACTGGGGATCCACCCAAGAACATAATATCTTGGCACAGAGATACCACTGGAATCCTAGTACTTCTGGAATATGAAGGATTTCGATGTTGCATTTGCGGGTCCAGGCGTTGTGCTCCCCAGTCCCCAACCTGCAGGCAACTAAAGGAAGGACCACAGAGACTGGTTTGGATTGAAACAGGCCACAACTTTATTGAATACAGATGAAAGAGGTTTGGCTTGGCCATGGGGCAAGCAAAAAACTTCCAGCCCACCCACTGGAAACGATGTGTAGGTCAAACTAAGCAGGGGGTTCCTAAGAATTGCATCAAATAGGGTGACTCCTGCAGGGACTGCCATCTGGGGGAGCACCCTGAGCCCTGGCCCTGCCTGGGCATGTGGATATGACCATTTCCCCCGGATCCCTTTAACGGGATACCCCAGCATTTGGAGGGGCAGGCGCAGACCACAACCTCCCCTTCATCCAAGACAATGGATGGCCCCAATGCCCAACCCAGTTATGACAATTGCTATGGGGCAGGCAAAACCACCGGGTCAGAGCCAATTGACCCAGTGGAAAAATTCCTACCTGGCCCCATAAAATGGTGACCACTGTAGCTACAGTGAAGTCCTTAACCATCAGCTTGAACCAAGGGAGGATAGGTGGGGAACCTAACGAGGAAAAAGCAGGTAGGCTCCCTGTTGTGGGCTGTCTAAATGGCCAGGGAGCAGACCCAAGGGAAGCCTTCCTGCTCCATTGGGTCTCTCCCCCCCCCCGGCCCAGCCTGTGTCCTAGCCTGCATCCCCATTTGCCAATCTGAGATGCAGGCAAGGATCCAACTTCTGATAGGCGGTGTGGGCTTATGCTCCCACCCCTTATCTGGAAGGGATGCTGATGCTGTGATTCCCTCTTCGGGGCCTTGGAGGAGCCTTTGCCATCCTGCAACGCTGCTGCACTGAAAGGGTGAGCGGACTTCCTGCAACATGTGCCTTTTCATTATACATTTTTATCACAGCTCCACCCCTCCCCCTCCCCTAAATTCCAACATAACCAAGAGCCAAGGCTGTCTGAGTGGGGTGCAAATTATCCTCATACATGTGCAACATCTTTATAGTCCTCCCCCTGATTCAGGAGAACTGCTGAGATGCTAGCTGTTGCCTGCAGTCTGGTCTTGAAAGTACTGGTGATGCTTTGAGAGCAGATACAGGCTTGTATGAGTTGAATGTGAGCATTTCTAAGATCAGCTGAACTCCCAGTGGTTCTGTTATTGGGCACAAACTTGCGTGGCAAGGTCCCGACCCCCCCGACCCCCCGAGGTTGAATAAAGACACTTGACAACAGTATTTTAGATGAGGTATTTTAGGAAAAGGCCACGACTTTATTGGTTACAGATTGTGAACGGTATTGGCTTAGGCATTGGACCTGACTATATCTGACTCTGCATGGAGTCTGGGAAGGGCTAGCCACCAGTAGGGCCACCTGTGGCCTAGAAACAGGAATAACCTGGCATCCTTAACTTTGCATCAGCAGGACTCCCCCTGTGGGTTGAGGGTTGGTTGTGCGAGGACGCGGCGCAACCGTGTGCAGGGACACAGAGAGGAATTGTTGCCTGACTGAGAATCGCTAAACAAGGAGGCAGAGGAGCACGGAAGCTCATCACTCCTAGATGCAGTATCTGGAATGCAATCAGGAATATCATGGGGGGGATTTCAAAACAAATTTTTGAAAGCTGAGAAAAATTGAGACAAGGCCTTAGGGTTGCATGAAGCACCAGGCCTATTTGAACTGTCTCGAACCCGAGACCCGCTAGAACTAGGGTGTTTTGAGGGAGGGGCAGAGGATGGGCCCTGTTGTTTCCTCTTGAAAGCTATGTTAACTGTGCTTAACAATACCACTTGCACACTAAACCTCCCTGACAACCACCCACCACCTGACTAAGCTAGCCCTGTATTGTTAAAGCTGGCAGCAGTAAAATTTTAAGGCCTCAAGCATGCGCTAAGGATTTAGACAAAGAACTTGTATCAATAGTATTGGCTACTGGCTCATACTGTTCCTGCATCCCCATGGCCATCCTGGCAGTCCACTCCAAAAGGTCATAAAAGCTGCTCCATCCTTGTGGTCCTTGAGGTTGAGAAATATCTGCACGAGGAACTATGTGCCTTAAGGATTTGGTGTGTATTATTTTCAGCCCTTTTGGAACTCACAAGCTTCGTGTTGCAGTTGTTCTGAGTCAAGACCACAGCAAGGCAATAAAATTCCTTACCAGAGAGCTTCCAGGTCTGGTGTCCTTGTGAAGATGATGATGTATATGATGCATGTGCAAAGAATCCAGCAGAGAGAACATGTGTGGGTGAAGCTTGCTACTTTTCTAAGAGTAGAATCTTCCCTATAAGGGAAGGAATAAGGACAAGGCCTTCTCTGCATTAGTTTTGGTGGAGTTAGATTACTCTCTCTCTCTCTCTCTCTCTCTCTCTCTCTCTCTCTCTCTCTGTGTGTGTGTGTGTGTGTGTGTGAACACATGCTGATCCTTGGTTTCCCAGCATTGGGTGTGGGGTTTTTTGGGTGTTTTTTTTTTGGGGGGGGGGAGTTTGTCCAAGGGCTTAGTTGCATTATAGGTGGGTTTTGTGCTGCCTCCTGAGGGATAGACTGGATCTTTGTTTTGAAAGGTCAGTCTTTTGTTAGCCAACTCTGTCAGTTTCTGTTGCATTGGAACACAAGTTGCCCAGCTTCAAACTCTAGTGGTAAGGATAAAATTCAAGGGAGGGTGATTTACAAGTTTGCCTCACCGCTATGGCCAAGTTTCCAGTCCAATATCTTGAACCCAATATCTTGAAGCTAAAAATGGTCTGAAAATAAAAGTAAAATGCTCATTAAACAATAATAATGTAATTGATATGTCACTTAATGTCAAAATAGGCATTCAAGTGGTTTACAAGTATAAGCACCAATCATTCAATCATTGAAATATAAGCTTCTAAAACACACAGTTTAAACGCACTATTAAGCCATGCCACTAAAATATAAACATATAAACATCCATAATTAAAATATGCAATAAAACACTCCCATTAAATCAAAAATAGGAGACTGTGTGAGAGATTGTGGGAATGCCTTTGTAAACAGGTGGTCTTCAAAAGCCAATGGGATGCCAATGCAGATGGGGCCTTTCATATTCTAGCAGGGACTGCTTTCCATAGCACTGGTGAAAATATTCAGCTTCAAAGGCTGTTTTCTCTAAGTAATGGTTAACCAAAACAAAAGCAGGTGGAGATATTCCTTTGTGGCAGGATCAGAGCTGGGATCCGCACCTGGCATCAGTTCTCCCCGTTAACTGCTACCCTGTGCTGCTATCCCAAGGGGAAAAACCCTGTGAAAAAGGAGACTGAGGTATTTGGGAACAGAGGGTTCCTGGTAGACCTCTCATCTTTCTTAGAAGTAAGCACTGCCAGCATCTTTTACTCTAGGTGGGGAGCTAAACTTAGATTAGTTAAGCATGTTTGAGGGATTTTAATAGAATAGCTGATTGGAATAATTCTTCTGCAGCACTTTTGCTTTTAGTATCCCTTTTTGCCCCACATAAAGTAACTCTTTATTTTGTCTTAAGATAATCAAAGAACATCAATAAAACCAGTTATTCATGTAAATACTAATTAATACAAAGTTATTCTCAAAGTTCACTCATGGAACTAAAGACCACAGAGTAATATATTCTGACCAGTTAGTCAATCTTCTATTCATTAACCTGCCCTTCATTGATTACCACAATCACACGTTCATTTAGAAGATTAACATACATCAATAATTCAAATGCAATCAAAATAAAACTTATTGGTACACTCATCAGACATTAATTCATAAAAATTCAATATACAGTGGTACCTCGGGTTACAGACGCTTCAGAAATCACGTGCCAGTGGTGTGGCGGCAGCAGGAAGCCCCGTTAGCTAACGTGGTACCTCAGGTTAAGAACAGTTTCAGGTTAAGAACAGACCTCCGGAATGAGTTTAAGTTCTTAACCCGAGGTGCCACTGTGCATAGGGAATCCAATGCATTCAGAAGAAGTGGAAGGAATTAATCCTTCAACGGAGCCAAGAAGACAAAGGCTCTTTCAAACTGATTAGTCATTTGAAGTGCTTCTTAGAGACTTCCTCGAGAAGAAAAAGAAGTCACATACATCAGGTCCTACACTTTACCTCTCAACCATCTATCACTTTCCAAGCAACTCGGTCATTGACCCCTTTTGAAAATATAATATACACTGCTGACCCATTGGGCAAATAGCATAATCTCTTTAACTTACAGTTCATTCTTGCAAACCTTTACAGTAGACACTGGTGGGAGGCAGATCTGAACAATACTATCAATGAGGCTTCCTGGAATAAAGTTTGGGGGAGGTTCCCTTTTGGATTCTCATCAGTTAGAGCCAGAGAGTATATGCCGAAAATACTTTATAGATGGTGTATGCACCCTGTGCTACTTAATAAAGTGAATCATTAGAATTGTAGAGTTGGAAGGGACCCAAGGGTCATCTAGTCCAACCCACTGCAGTGCAGGAATCTCAACTAAAGCATCCATGACAGGTGGCCATCCAGCCTCTGCTTAAACCCCCCCCAATGAAGACTCTCTCAACAACTTACTGGAGAAACTGTATAAATGCAGCTTCATTCTTTCATATATGGTGGACCTGCCCTAGGGTAGGTTTTTTTTTGGGGGGGGGGGATGTCTTTAGTGAAATAAGCACTATAACCAAACAACCAATGAATCTCAATCCCAAAATTGCTTTGGTGTCTATATTTGAGGGGGAAACTAAGGATTTATTCTTGAAAAAACTCATTCTACAATTAATAAGAGCTGCCCACTTTACTACTGCCAGGAAATGGAGAACTTTAAATGCAGACCTGCATGACATGTGGCTAAAACAAATGTGGGACGGCATTAATGGACAAATTGACTGGAAAACTAAGAGAATAAATAATAACTAAATAAAGAGACAATTTCCAGAAAATATGGTTTGACTTTATTCCATATGCGTACACAAAGGAACATGGCTACTGGTTGCCAGCAACACAAGGCAGACTGTGAACAGATACCTTTGTTTAGCTCCTTTTTAAAAAGAGTGATCTCATAACTGCAATTTCTTAACATCTCATGTGTGAATCTGTTCTGTATAATATCTGTAAAAGACGCATAAGGAATTTAAAATGAAGTTCATTAGAGTCCCCAGATCACTGAAAATGGGTTAGATACCTTATGCCTTTAAAGCTCTGATTGAAGTTTGCCGCGCCAGTCCATACAGCAGAGATCAAATTATTTGTTAAAGGTGATTGCAAGAAGGACTCTTAAATAATAAGAAAATGAATGCAGGGAGACCCAGAGTGTTTTAGTCAATAGTTCAAGTTCAGTGATAATAATCAGTTAATAATTGAATTCAAAGGCTGACCTGGACCTTCCCAACCAACTTTAATCAAAGCCCTGTACCAGAGGCTGTGTTCATCTAATTGATTGCAATTGAGTTAACATTCTCAATTACACGGCTTGCTCTTCTGTCCTGCTCCAAGGACAGATACTAAAAGTGCCCTTAGTGGTTGTCCTTCACTGCTTTCCGGACTGCTCACCGTAGTCTTATAAGGAAAGAAGCAGAAGGGGAAAAGCTCCATGGTAGAGCATCTGCCTTGCATACCGAAGGTCTTAGGTTCAATCCCTGGTCTCTCAAGGTAGAGCTGGGAGCATTCCTTGTCTGAAACCTTGGAGAGGTTGTTGCTCCCAATCAGACTGAGCTGGATGTGCCAAAGCGCTGACTCAGTATAAGGGCTCATGCACACTTATCTTCTGCTCTGCACTTTTAAGGCACAGGGCTGCACTTGATTTGCTCCAATTTAGTCATAAAGTGGGTTTTCATGGGGAAAGTGTCAAGTCTAAAAAAGAAAAAAGTGTTTGGACATGGCAATTTAAAGCTCTGACATGTGCCTAGAAACGCCACACAAAAAGAAGCATGGGTGAGCCCCAAGGCAGCTTCCTTTGTTGCTGAGCTTCCTCCTGAGTGGTATGTGTGGAAACTGGGTCCCCTTTTCTTCTAAACCCTGAAGGGTTGGTTGGAATCCGTCCACTGAGATGGGATCTGCTCCAGTTGTCAAATGATGCACCATCCCTTGTGATGCCTCATGCTTTGGGCACTGACTGTGACCTTGTAAGGGAGGATTGGAAGGTTCATCCGTGGTGGTGTGACAGGAGAGATGGCCTCCTCCCCTTCCAAGCCCTGAAAGACATTAATCCACAATTGTGTGGTTCAGTGAGATTGAACTATAGGGAAGGATTTTGCTGCCACACACCCTGCTCTTTTCCAAGCATTTCTGATCTTGATGCTGCTGGTTCCTGAATTCTAATCGTATCCTTTCGTTTGCTTACTAATATGTAAAACAAGCACGAGACTCCACAGCCTGTGGGCTCTCCAGCAAATCACAACTGATGGAGCGGCTTTTATTGCCTTGCAACAAATGAGGTGGATATTTTGAGACCTGATTTCCGTGCTGAAGACACAATAAAAAGCAATGATGCTCTGGAGCCCAACAGCTGGTTATGACTCCCTACAACCCCCCATTCATGATCTTCATACCATTGTTTTCCTCACGGCAAGGCAATAAAAGGTTTCTGATCAATCTACTTTATATGCTGAAGAGGAAATGTTTTACCAATCAGGCTGTTTTCAGACATAAGGGAAGCAATCTGTTCTATTTTAGAGTCTGGCAGTGCTTAATTCCTCCTAGCTTTGGCGGCTGGAATCCTGTGCTTTTTTTCTGGAGAGGTAAATGAACACATGCCAATCTCAACAGAAGATCTCAAGGTGTTTGCTCTCTTTTTGATTTCCCCTGGCCAACCCACCTGCCAACTCTCTCTTAGGCCAATGCAGATTCCAGTTCTCTGAACAGACACCAAATCACACATTATATTGTTTTGCTATCTAAAGTGTCTCCTCAGAGTTGCAGGAATCATATCTAGTGTGTGTTTAATGAGGATGCTTTCAATTAATAGTGCAGGTGCAGTCCCCTCGTTAGCTTCCATTTACTACCAATTAAAAAGTTAATAGATCTAGTATTTCTTTTCAGCACTCCCAGTAAATGGGCAACTTGTTTCTATTTCAGTACGAAGCATTAAATCCGCCATGAATCCAGGCATGCATTTGGGTCTTGTTGCTATTTTGGCTTGTCATAGCCACCGTAAAATCCAGAACTAGTCCTGTGGGGCACAGCCTCTGGTCTCTTGCAGTAGAATACTGTTCAAGTGGGGTTAGTCTGCATGATGGCTCAATCCCTTCTAATTCCTGGAGTCCTGAATCCATCAAGCATTAAAATCTAATGGAGGATTTCATTGCTGACCTCTTCAGGCAAGGGTAAGATAAGGTGCCTTAAGTACATAGTGTAACAAAGGAGGTTGCTCTGTGCCAGAGGATAAATAGGGGTGGGCTCCCTTCTCCCCTGGCTGGAGCTATGTGTGAGAGATGGGTTAGAAGCAGGCAGAAGCCAGAGAGTATGAGCCATGTCTAATTTCTTCTTGATTCCAAGGCTGTTGCAATGGGAGAAGCAAGATGTCCTGGGGCGTTTATGCTGTGAACCCCTCCACTGTAGGCTCAAGTTGTATAGATGTGTAAATAAACCATGTATCATAAAGACACCACAGTCTCTGCAGTCCCTCTTTTCAAGAAAACTGAACCCTCAGTAAGCACCTTGAACCCATGGAATCTTGCACTGCTGGGAAATTGGGATGTTTTTTATTTTTAATAATCTGTTGGGTGTGTGGAGCCTGGAGGCAGTGGTGGGTGGGACTGAAACAAATGGTTGGCAGAGTTAAAGCCAAACGTGGACAGGGCCACCCTTCTCCCCTACTCTCTGCTTCTCTCTCTCTCCCCCCCCTTCTCTCTCTGCCACCCCATTTCCTCCTGATTTCCCCTCCTTGCAACCCACATGAAGCTTACCTACTCCTAGTCTAGTCTATACATGCAGGAAAATCAGGCAGTAGAAAGCAGAAGTGATAGAATGGACCACACCTGGATTTTTGAGTGAGTGTCATGGGCACCCACACTCCCCCCCGACACCTGTCTCGGGGCTGTTCTGCCCATCCCCAATCCACCATGATGCCTCCCAGAGTCCCTCTTTAATCTGTGATGCTTTTCTTTAATATCTAGTTAGAGAATCCTACTCTAGTTTTTCCTTACCTGTGAATCCTGGAAGTTCCCAAAAAGCTCAGCACCAAGGCAGAGATGTGTGTAATCACAACCCAGCTAAGCTTGAAGTATTGAGCTAATTAAAGAGAAATGTTTTCGGCTTCCCCCAAAAGGTGTTTTGATAAGAACAGCAGATTACTTAATCCTGTGAGCAGAAGTGTGAATAAATTGCTTGCTTTGCAGGAAGAGGGTTATTATTTTAAATGGTAGATAAATGTGAGCTATGCTATTATGACTCTGGATCATTTTCCCTCTTGGGTGGTCAAGCAGAGGGAAAAGGAGAAAGAACATGATGGTTCTGTATCATGACTATGGATGATGGATGACATATGCCTATTGGATCACTTAAAGCTGTGGAACCCACAGTTTTACAAGGGTCCAGGCATTTCATTGGGTGTTGCAATACATGTGCCCTGAGACTCCTAGACTTTTGTCATATGGCTCTGTAGAAAGAGTTTCTTCAGAAGAGGACCATGAAGAATACTGCAAAGGAACAAGTGGCATTGGGGAGTGGGAGGGCAGGAGGAAGACAGTGAAGCCCAGCCTATCTTCCAGCATTGGTGACCCCCCTCCACTTCCTACAAAGGCCAAAACTCAGAGATGGAGGATGAACCATCTCAAGAGCCCCAGAGAGAGCCTGCTCACCAAGTTGCACCACAGTGCAGTGGCTAAATGCCGCTGTCCTCAGAAAGAAAGGACTGCTTATGAGGAGGGCTTCTCTTCATGAATAACCCAAAACCTTCAGTTGTGGGGCTCAGGAGGATCCTGGATGAAAGCCCTCGGTCTCAGCTGGAGAGCTGTTGGAGCCACTTGTGACCTGACCTATCCTTTATTGTGCTGCTCTGAACCCTGTTTGTTGACCAACCCAGTATCTTTTTTCTATAGCTCAAGGGTGGGGAACTTGTGACCCTCCAGATGTTGCTGAACTACAACTCCCATCAGACCTAGCAAACATGGCCAATTGCTAGGGATGATGGGAGTTGTAGTTCTGCAACAGTTGGAGGGCCAAAGGTTCCCTACCCTTGCACTAGCCTCTGACCTTAGATTCTGACCAGACCTCTTTGGATTTTCTTGCAAATAGAACATGGACCAATGCCATTGGTTCTCCTGGAACCAGGACACCTATTGACAACAAGGAGGTACATTCATTATAGTCTATGAGATTTCTGCTAAAAACTTTTCAGTGTCAGTAAGCCTCTCCAGATGCACATTTCAGTTACATTTGCTTTAAACATTTCATCAATTTTATCTTTATTTTTAATGATGGTTCTATGTATGTCTGTTTTAAATTGGTTTGTCTATTTTAGTCATGTATTACATGTAATTGGACTTGTACCCTAATTAAATACTTTACATTTTTAGCAAGTGGCTTATAGGCTTATAAATTTCCTAAATAAATTATTTCCTTTGTCACAGTGCAGAAAAGACCCCCTTTTCTTCTGTGAGCAACTTCCCAAATCTACCACTGCTAGTGTCCATTTATACCAAGCTGCCTAACTTGCAAAACACTTTGCAATCTCTTTTTTCACTCAGCCAGTTCCAGTTATGCCCACAACAGCAGAAGCCTAGGGAGGTGGCCACTTAAGTATCACACGAACAGTTCTCCAAACTTTTATTCTCGATGCAGGTAATGTACAAAAGTGCATATCAAAGAGTCAAACAGCAGGCCCTGGATTTCGTGTTCCCTGGAAGGCCAAACTAGCAAAATACTTATAGCATCAGGCAACCTGCTAACCCAGTCATGTGCTCATGTTTAACAAGGCCCAATAAACAAAAGCTGCTTTGCTGAATAATCAATTCATAACAGCATTGTCCTCCTCTGACTCTGAGGACCCCAACCCAGAAGCCCCAATGGAAACCCACACACTCCCATTGCCATAGGCGGTGTTATGTATTCAGTGGTCTGAGTTTGCCTGAGCTTGAGTCTGGACTAAGGAATCTTATCCCCTGTGTTCTGATTTGATACATGATATCCAATCGCAAAACATTTCAGGATTTGGGCCACTGCCATTGGCCCTTTGAGTTATGATTTGCGGCTTGGGAATTTAGATAGCCAATCACGTTGAGAGTGGGAGTGGCCCAGGCCTTCAGAAATGTATATAAGCAGTTGCTATGCCCCTGTTGTCCACCTGCACCTTAGATAGCATCTGTTGAAGCAAGTTTAGGCCCTGATTATCTGGAGACTTCTCTCACCAGAGGTGGTGTTATTTACCCAGATCGAGCTGCTCTGCAAGGGAAACTTTAAACAGTCATGGCTTCCTGAAAGAAGCCTGGACATGTAGTCCATTAAGGGTGTGGAGAGTTCTTAGGAGGCCCCTTTTCTCCTCTCACAAAGCTACAATTTCCAGAGTGGTTAACAGTCACGAGAAACTCTGGGAATGTGTAGTGTGAATGTGGCCCATGTCTGCTCTCAATTTTTGTTGGGGAAAGTTGCTTGCATGGAGCTGATAATGCAACTCCTTGCCATATTGCATAGGAGCCAACTCCTAGGGGCCCAGGTCCCTTCGGCCCCCCCAATGAGTTCGGTCCATGGTCAAAGGTGCAACGTGGAGGCAGTCCGTAGTAGCTGAAGCTGGGTGCAGGGCAGGGAGTCGGGTGAAGTCAGGAACAGGCTTGCAAGCAGGCAGCCAGGGCAGGTCAGGAGCTCAGGCAGGAAAGCAGGATAGGGTTCAGGCAGGAAGTAGCAACCAACAATGTTGCTCCTGCAACATGGGACTGGGGCTGTTTGGTGTTTATCTGCCCTGAGGCATAGGGCGGCCCCGATCCTCTGGTGACTCACCTCTCCTGGCTTGAAGGCAAGCACTCCTCCTGTGGGAACTTAGTTCCCTCTGCCTCTCTGCCCTGAGCCTCTGCAGCTCAGGAGAGGCTGGAGGGTTATCGGACCCAGAGGCAACCTCAGCTTCCTCTGACGGGGCTGAGAGTGGAGCACCTGCAGGCAATGGGTCCTCCATCACCTCAGGAGCCAGAGCAGACTCAGCTGATGCCTGCACCTGAGGATCCACCACAGGTGAGGACCCTTCAGGCTCAAGCTCCAGCCCCGGCTCAGCTGGTTCTGGAGGCAGGGAATCCTGTCTCCAGTGTGGGAGAGCCAGTGTGGTGTAGTGGTTAAGAGTGGTGGACTCATAATCTGGTGAACCGGGTTTGATTCCCCGCTCCTCCACATGCAGCTGCTGGGTGACCTTGGGCCAGTCACACTTCTTTGAAGTCTCTCAGCCCCACTCACCTCACAGTGTGTTTGTTGTGGGGGAGGAAGGGAAATTAGAATGTTAGCCGCTTTGAGACTCTTTAAAGGGAGTGAAAGGCGGGATATCAAATCCAAACTCTTCTTCTTCCTGTGCAGGCTGGGATTCCTCAGGTTCAGCATCCAGGTCCGAATCCCAGGCCATCACATATCAGTAGCATGAGAGGGCAGTGACATTGGCTGGATTTGAAAGGAGGGAGGAAGAAAGCAAAGGATATACACACAGGGAGAAGATGGCTGTCCTCTGGCCCCGGTATTAGCGGGCTGAAGAGGTAGTGACTGGATCAGGAATGGATGGAGGTGAAAACTCCCACTCTACTCCCACAACTCCTGATGTGGAAAAATTGCTATTCTCATTGTGATAGGAAAACTGATCTTGGCTGAACCAGGAGAACTTAGTGCAGGGACGGGCACCTTCCTGGAATGCATCAGTGGCTAATTCTGAATTCAGTGTGGTGTAAGTGAATTTGGGGTGTTTGATGCTCACCATGCCTCATTTTGCACTTATCAACACTGAATTTTATCTGCCACTTCATTGCCCACTCATGCTGTGTAATGAGATATTTCTGTAATGCCCCACAATCTGGCTTAGTTCTGAATACATGGAGGAACTGTGGAAAGCTTTCTAAAGTAAAACAGCCATGGCTTCTTTTATGCAGCTTCTGCTGTGACAATCACAGTGCCTAGAGACAGGCAGACAGGTCATGTATCTGCAGCAGTGACCAGAGGAGGACTGACTCCTCCATTGTCTCCCAAGACAGAAGGTTGTCAGCAATAAAGCTATGATGAACCTTTTCCAGCTTTTTTGCTGACAGGAAAGATGCTCCTTTTCTTCTAATAAGAGTTGCTGAAGTGGGTAGCAGAAATTTCAAATCCATAAACATGGAAAAATAAAAGCATCAAGGAGCTGGAACTAGGAACATAAGAAGAGCCATGCTGGATCAGACCAGTGGTCCATTTAGTCCAGCATCCTGTTGTCACAATGGTTGACCAGATGTCCTATTGGGAAGGTTGAAAGCAGGACCTGAACGCAACAGCATTCTCACCGCTTAAGATTCCCAACAGCCACTGAGAGACTTGGCCTCCATGAATTTGTTTAATTCTCTTTGAAAGCCATCCAGGTTGGTGGCCATCTAGCGATAACGAATTCCATAGTTTAATTATAAACTGTATGAAGAAGGACTTTTCTACATCTGTCCTTAAATCACCCAATGTCCATCTTCCGATACTCAGCTAGGGATGGATGGATCTGCCAATTTTGATTTCTCTCAATTTCTCATCCCCCCCCCCATCTTAATCTTACCTCCGGGTTTGCCACATTTCCACAGTTCACATATATTTTCTTTCTAAAAAGCAGCTCACTAAAAAAAATGTGCCAGCATTTTATTTTTTTATTTAATTTGCTAGTTGCCCTAATACTGACAGCAGCTATACATCTTGCAACAAATTGAAAATGTACAAAATAAGTGCTTTTCTCCTAATGTTTGTATACAATTTTGCCCAGTCTACAAATTTTTGCAAACATTTCCCCCTAATTTAATGCATTTTTGCATGCTACTTTCATTTTTACGCACAATTTCTCCAGTCTTCAGCGCTTAGTTCTTGTATGGAGGGACGTATCTGTCAATTCTAATTTTTTGTCAGTTTCTAATTGTTCCACTTGTCCACATTTCTGCAATCAGTTTGTGTGTTTTTCTTTCAAAAAGAAAAACTACACATAACATTAGAATGTAAGAGCCGCCTGCTGGATCATCTCAATGGGGGCCCATCTAGTCCAGCATCTCTTTCTCATAGTGGCCAAACAGATGATCCAAGCAGGACCTGAGCACAAGAGCCCTCTTCTCCCCTCCTGTAGCTACTGGCAACTGGGATTCAGAAGCATCACTGCCTCCAAGTGTAGAGGCAGAACATGACAAGTGGCCATCAATAGCGCTTTCTTCCATTCATCAGCATTTTAGTGTATGGCTCTCTCTCTCTCTCTCTCTCTCTCTCTCTCTCTCTCTCTGTGTGTGTGTGTGTGTGTAAAACATTGTGTTGTATCCAGTGTTAGTCATACTCAGAGTAAACCCAATGAAACTGATGGATGTGGTTGACTTGGGTCCAATAAGTTCAGTGGGTTTATTCTGAACAGGACTTAGTTGTACAGAACCTAATCTATGCAATTTTGGGTGACACACACTTTTTTTTAAAAAAGCATTGTCTTCCAACACAATACATTTTTGTACATTATTTTTACCCATACATGAAAGTTTATGCACACTTATCCTAATATATGCATTTTGGGAAGAGGGCATTGGAAATTTATTTATTTTATACAATTTATATACTGCTTGATTGTGAAACAAACAAACTCCACTTGGTTTGCAAAAAGAACAAAACAATGAAATAATCAGTAAAAACAACCACTTAAAAATGATTAAAATATTTTTGATAATGTAAATCAACACTAAGCTAAAAACCTGATTAAAATAGTGGGCAGGATTGCCTAAACTAAAACCTTTTTAGCTGGTGCCTAAGAGAGTGCCTAAGAGAGTGCAGGCTCAAGCAGTATATGGACCGTGAACTCCCAGAAGTGCAAGCTGGATTTAGAAGAGGCAGAGGAACCAGAGACCAAATTGCAAACATGCGCTGGATTACGGAGAATGCTAGAGAGTTCCAGAAAGACATCTACTTTTGCTTCATTGACTATGCAAAAGCCTTTGACTGTGTCGACCACAGCAAACTATGGCAAGTTCTTAAAGAAATGGGAGTGCCTGCTCATCTCATCTGTCTCCTGAGAAATCTCTATGTGGGACAAGAAGCTACAGTTAGAACTGGATATAGAACAACTGATTGGTTCAAAATTGGGAAAGGAGTATGGCAAGGCTGTATATTGTCTCCCTGCTTATTTAACTTATATGCAGAATTCATCATGCGAAAGGCTGGGCTGGATGAATCCCTAGCTGGAATTAAGATTGCCGGAAGAAATATCAACAACCTCAGATATGCAGATGACACAATCTTGATGGCAGAAAGTGAGGGGGAATTAAAGAAGCTTTTAATGAGGGTGAAAGAGGAGAGCGCGAAATATGGTCTGAAGCTCAACATCAAAAAAACGAAGATCATGGCCACTGGGCCCATCACCTCCTGGCAAATAGAAGGGGAAGAAATGGAGGCAGTGAGAGATTTTACTTTCTTGGGCTCCATGATCACTGCAGATGGTGACAGCAGTCACGAAATTAAAAGACGCCTGCTTCTTGGGAGAAAGGCGATGGCAAACCTGGACAGCATCTTAAAAAGCAGAGACATCACCTTGCCAACAAAGGTCCGTATAGTTAAAGCCATGGTTTTCCCTGTAGTGATGTATGGAAGTGAGAGCTGGACCATAAAGAAGGCTGATCACTGAAGAATTGATGCTTTTGAATTATGGTGCTGGAGGAGACTCTTGAGAGTCCCATGGACTGCAAGAAGATCAAACGTATCCATTCTTAAGGAAATCAGCCCTGAGTGCTCACTGGAAAGACAGATCGTGAAGCTGAGGCTCCAATACTTTGGCCACCTCATGAGAAGAGAAGACTCCCTGGAAAAGACCCTGATGTTGGGAAAGATGGAGGACACAAGGAGAAGGGCACGACAGAGGACGAGATGGTTGGACAGTGTTCTCAAAGCTACAAACATGAGTCTGACCAAACTGTGGGAGACAGTGGAAGACAGAAGTGCCTGGCGTGCTCTGGTCCATGGGGTCACGAAGAGTCGGACACGACTAAACGACTAAACAACAACAACAACAACAAGAGTGAAGGTACCTGGCTGATGTCAATAGGCAGTTGTTGTTGTTGTTGTTGTTGTTGTTGCTATTGTTGTTGTTAATATTCCAAAGTTACAAATTGTGGGTGCTGCTGCACTAAGACTGTTTCCTTACTAATGTGGAATGAATATTATGTGGTGCGTTTGGCAGTGCCAGTTCTGTAGACTGAAGTGGTTGAGAGGGTATATATGTGGGTAGGTCAATCTTACAGGTAAACTGGTCCCAAATTGTTAATGGCTTAACATCTTGGACTTGGCCAAGGTAGCAAATTGGCACCAGGTGCAGGTCTCCAAGCACACAAGTTATATGTAAATAGGGTCTCACTCCTGTCAGCAATCATGCTGCAGAATTCTGCACTAATTGCAGCTTCCATATCAAGCACAAGGGAAGCCCCACATAAAACACATTTCAGCAGTTCAGTATTGAAAAATTCCATTTGCAGAATCCAGAGAAGTGTGAATTTCAATGGGTAGTTGTGTTCCAGGTTGTATATTGTTGAAGAAGTGTGAATTAGACAGGAGTATGTTAAAATGCAAGCTGAACTTCTTCACCAATCCTTAGACTCAACATGATATCAGAGCGGCAGAAGGAGGAAATTATCTGGTTTAGGGCACTGGACAGTTTAATCCCCTGATAAATCTTGTGGTTGTCTCCAGATTCTCTCTTCCTGTGGAAGAGGAAGAGGGGGAAATTGAAGCATCACTTATAACAGATGAGGTCAATCAGTTTTCTTTCTATTGCTTAGCAGTTCCACAGAAAAGGGGGTCAGCATAAGATGCATGGGGCTGTTTGGCCATCCTCAGCATGAGCTTCTGTGGCTTTGATATATTTCCCTTGTCTGTGGGACTTTTCTAGGAAGCATCTGCAACACTTGTTGTGGAGTAAACAACAGCAGAGAATCTCAGGGCATCTTAAAGATGAACAAATTCTGACTAACCATGAGGACGAACTTAATGGTGGTTACAGCTGTTCAGCATATGAAGGGTGAGCCCTTTTTGGTAAAGCTGCAAGGAAAAAAAAATGTTAGCTTTGCACCTGAAAAATGAAAACAACACCATCACTCAAGAAAAAGGACAGACATTTGAGATTCCTAGAAATAATTGATTTTCTTTTCTAATGAAAACAGTGCTTATTGCTGCTGTGAAACCTCTGAGTGAATAATTACAATATTGTTTGCAATGGATTGTTGTTGTTTCTAGCTGTGTTTCTTGTGTGGGTGAAAATTGCTGTCTTGGGGTCCCTTCCAGCCCTACAATTCCATGATGTGCGAATGAGACAGAACAGGTGGCAGTGGAACTGGGGAGATCCAGGTCCAAGCTGTATAAACTTTACTATAAACTAAACCAATTTATATTTTATAACCCAAGAAGGTAGTGTCCCATATGCCCAAACAGACCATGCTAGACTGCCTGGAATGTGTCCTTGAACTCTGATCATACCTCTGGCTTTATTGGATGGTGACAGGGAGGTGTGTGTATGAGAGTGGAAACTACTCTATTGTACAAAGGTAAAATCTAAGTTCATAGCTCTATACACCATGACACTGCCCCACCCCCCAGACATTTGTCTGGAAGGGAATGAGTCCCTGGGATGAAAAAGTCCCCCCCCCCCTGTTTTACTGGCTCAATCTATGAACAGAGAAACTCTTCACCCACCTTCTCCAACCTGGTGCCTTGCTAATGTCATTGGACTACAACTCCCTCCATCCCTAATTACTGCTCTGACTGAGGCTGATGGAAGTTGCAGTCCAGCAACATCTAGGCTCTACAGCAATGTTGGGAGAAATGCTGGCGAATTTTCACATGGACTTTTAAAAGGAAGGGAGAGCACCATGATGTGGAAATGTGGAGAACTGAATCTAAGATTACAAAAATAAGAAACAGAGGAAAACTACCATTGACAGACTCACCCATTCCAACCAAGGGGCAACCTTACATTTTCCAATGCTGGTTTTATGTGCCTGGTTCTCTGTGGCACATTGGGGCACATTCTGATGAATGACAAGGAGATACAGATCTGGGGTGATGTTTCTTATCAATGAATGGATTGTGGGAGCAGCAGCTTCCCTAAAAGAGAACATGCTATATGCCCATTTACTTCCAGCCGCAGGCTTTGGAGCTGGCATGTGGTGTTGACCTCATGGGATCATAAAAGATAGGACATGATTGCATTCAGATGGTGTGCTCCTTTTATTTATTTATTTTTTTTGCAGAAAATGTTTGTGACACAAACCACTGATGGCTAGTATGTACCAAAGCAGAGGAGGCTGGAAAATGCAATTGGCAAGAGCTGTGTGGAAGGCGCACTTATTATTCCCAGCACATCAGCCTCTGGAAGGCAGAGCTGGAGGAGCACTATGCTGGAATTGTCTCCCCTAGGACAGGTTCAATGGTATCCAGGAATCAGTCTCAGCCTGGACATGGGGTTGATTCAAGAAAGAGGGAGAAAAGGTTTGGGAAAGATTTGCAGAGAGCAGGAAGTGATGGCAGTTACGAGGCTACCAGCTGCTGCTGATAAAATGAATGACTAAATGTTTGGGGAGAGGCTGTAGCTCAGTAGATGATAACATGCTTTGCCTAAAAATTTAAGAAGAGCACCGCTGGAGCGATAGCAATGGATTGAGAATTAAATCTTTAAATCAAAATTAAAGCCTCCTGTCCCATGAGTGTGGAAAAAATATGAGAGTAAACAGATTGCGAAGTCCCTTTTAGCAGAGTAAAAACACTTATGCGCTTTTTCAGCTTACTGGAAGGTAGGAAATTATTATTACTATTATTATTTTCAGTTTTATACATTTCAATAATTTTACAATCATTATAGCATTTCAAAACTCGACTTCCTTTCCCTTCTTTCTGCAGTTCCTTAAATTTATTTTAAATATTTTCTGGATATCCAAATTAACTTAATTTTCTTATTTATTTATTCATTTACTACCTTGATTCCATATTTTTCCATATGTTTTGCCATTTCTGCATATTCCATAAGTTTTTGTATCCATTCTTCTTTTGCTGGGACTTCTTCTTTTCATTTTTGGGCAAGTAACATTCTTGCTGCTGTAATCGCATACATGAATAAATTTCTATACAGTTTGGGTAGTTCTGTCCCTATAATTCTCCAAAGGAAGGCTTCTGGTTTTTTTTTACAAATGTTATTTTAAACATATTTTCCAATTCACTATATATCATTTCCCAGTAAGCTTTAACCTTACAAGACCACCACATATGATAAAAAGAACCTTCTTTCTCTTTACATTTCCAACACTTATTTGAACTGGATTTATATTTTTTTGCCAAATTACTCGGTGTTAGGTACCATCGATATATCATTTTCATATAATTTTCTCTTAGACCATAACATGCTGTAAATTTTATATCTACATTCTAGTCATTCCCATGCTTCCATATCTATATTATGACCAATATCTATTGCCCAGTGTATCACTGAGGATTTTACTTGCTCATTTTTGTCTCCCATTCCAATAATATCTTATACATTTTAGACAGCACTTTTAAATTACATTCCAACAAATCTCTCTCCAGTTGTGATATCTGTTTCCCAAACCCTCATATCCTATCTTTCTTAAATACTTCGTTCAAATGATGATATTATATCTATGTTGTTAACTTTCCTGATAATTCCTTAAATTCTTTAAATTGATGCTCTCCTCTCTCTTGTTTTTAATAAATTTCTATAAGTTGTCCACCCTTCTATCATATTCTTTTTCTTTACCACTATAGTCAACAGTGAAAAAACCAAAGTGCTGATTTTGCCTCTAACAGATTTTGGTATTTATCCCATACTTTATACAAATTTTTCCTGATTGTATGATTTGGGAATCCTTTATGTACTTTCATCTTTTCATAGCATAAATAAGCATGCCAACCAAAAATATTATCATGACCTTCTAAGTCTAGAATATGCGAATTCTCCAATCCTTTGTGTCAGGAATGTCATCCATTCCTTCAACCAACAAAGACAAGATGCTTCATAGTATAATCTCATATCTGGCAGGGAGAAACCTCTTCTCTCTTTTGCATCTATCAATATTTTATATTTCATTCTCAGTTTTTTCCTCTTGCCAAATATATTTAGAAATATCTTTTTGCCATGCGTTGAAACAATCTGTTTTGCCAATCACCGGAATTGATAGAAACAAAAATTACATTCTAGGTAATACATTCATTTTTATAGTTGACACTCTGCCTAATAGTGAAAGATTCATTCTGTTCCAAATTTGCAAATTTCTTTTAATATGTTCCCAGGTTTTAAAATAATTATCTTTATACAGATTTATATTATTTGCTTTTACCCATACACCTAAATACTTAACCTTCCTTTCAATCTTTATTCCGGACACATCTTGTAATTTTTTTTACTCTCATCATTTATATTTTTAACTAAGAGTTTGGTTTTATCTTTATTAATCTTAAGATCTGTTACCTCACTAAAATTTTTTTATCTTTTGGAATACTTTGGGGATTGACTCTATTAGTTCTTCTACAGATATCACTGTGTCGTCTGCAAATGTTTTTAAATTATATTGTCTCTGGAAACTAGGAATTAGGCAATTCGCCTTTTAATTCCTATTTATTTGTGGTTTGCTGACCTTTCCCATATCTGTCCATTGCTAAGAATAAACCACACATTTTAGTTTAGTTCTTGAACTCTCTGGTTGTGTCTTTGGTGACCTGTACCTGACCTGCACCATTGCAAGCCTTGAATAAAGCTTTCTTTCCTACACATGCTCACACACATGAGGCTCTGTCATTGTATTTGGCTTGGGAGCCAGGACACTCCTTGACTCTGCTAAACTGATAAAAGCAACTCTGATGTCCTCCAAATACTGCTGCACTTCAATGCCCATCATCCTTGATCATTGGCCGTGATGGCCAGGGGGCTGATGGGAGCTGGAATCTAACAATGTCTGGGAAGCAACAGGTTGGCTACCCCTACCTTGTGGGATTCAGGGCAGGGGGTGAAGATTCATAAAGAGATCAAAGCAGGCTTGTTCCCCTGAGAACCTTTGTCAGAACAGTAGAGTGCGTGGTGCTAGTTTAGTGACATTCAGCAGCTTCTGCGGATACATACTGGTGCTACTGTTGGAGGGAACCAGGGAGTGAATGGCTGCAGCCACACACTCCTCTTTACATTTCTGGCTGGCCCAGTTTATAAGTTTGAAGTTATAATGATGGGCAGGATGGGTGGGTGGGGGCCCCCCCCAGGAGACTACCAAGGAAGTTGCAAGAGGCTCACATGCTTTCAGAACGAAATGGGGCCATGTTTCACGGAAGAGCATAGCTGGGCTCTTAGGAAATTCTAAAGCTCTATTGGTCCACTTAAGGTTTCAGGAATAGGCTGTTTTAATTGCCCCTGACTTTATGAATCATTTTGTCTCAGCTGCAGATGTCTTTGCAGACCTAGAATAGCTTTGGCAATCCAGAGTCACTTTGTGGCCTCTGAGTGTCTGTAGAAATGAACCTCCCCTTACCCAAGAGCTCTCTGCAGCTCCCTGATTCATTATCAAGATTATAATACCTGTGCACTGATGAAAACATTGGCTTTTCCTTTCTTTTCCTTTGTTGCTCTTTCATTGGCAGAATCCCAGCGGCAGAGGTAAGCCTCATATAGCAGGGAAGTCAAACCATTGCAGTTTTAAAGATGATATTTATTTCTTGGAAAGTAGCCTAGATTTAGGTAATGGCTCCCTGATCACAATTGCGGTGTGACATAAATTGGCTTCCTGATCGCCATATTTAATACCAGTGGATCACAGAATCATAGAATTGTAGAGTTGGAAGGGAAACCAAGGGCCATCTAGCCCAACCCCCTGCCTGCAACAGAGGAATCACAACTGAAGAATCCCTGACATCCTACCATCCAACCTCTCTTTAAAAACCGCCAGTGAAGGCAAGCCCAACATCATCCTAGGCAGTCCATTCCACTGTCTAACAGCTCTTCCCCTCGTGAAAGTTCTTCCTAAAGTTTAGTTGGAATCTCCTTTCATGTGATTTGAATCCATTGGTTTTTGTCCTACCCTCTGGGGCAGCAGAAAACAAACTTGATCCATCTTCCATGTCACAGTTATTAAGATATTTGAAGATTTCTATTATATCACCTCTTAGCCTTCTCTTCTCCAGGCTAAACATACCCAGCTCCCTCAACCGTTTACCCAGGCATTTGCTATGTGAAGAATACTGTGTATGGGAACCTTGAGTACCTTGCAAGAAAGTGTGTTATAAATTGTAATTGCTTTTAGAATGTTTCAAACAGTTTTAGAACGTTTTTGCTCTGTTTTTAGATTGTATATCTGTTTGCCACCTTGGGCTGTTCCTAGGAGGAAAGGCAGGATATAAATTTGATAAACAATTGATAATAATATTTATGTTTTGTATATGTGTTGGAAAAGGCTGCTATAATTATCAAGGAGTGGAGCTGCTCCCTTATGAAGAAAGGTTACAACATTATTATTTGTTACATTTGTTAGTCACTTTGTTGTTTTGTTTTTTTTAAAGGCTCAAAGAAACAAAAAACAGTCTGAAACACTGGGGGCTTTTTGGCTTAGGGAAAAAGGCCAGTAGACATGTCAAGCCAGTGGGGTGGCAAAGGAATCCTTTGGTCAGACCCAGACCCAGTGTAGCCGAGAGCTGAGGAGGAGTTATGCACCTGGAGTTGGCCCCAAAAACTTTTCTAGGGGTTGGATGGTGTCACCTGACTTATCACTGCAGGTTTGCTTTCCAGGATTGGATACAGTCAGCTTATAGTGGATCAAAATGATTTGTGCTGGAGGGGAACCGCCCCCCCCAAGCAATCAGATCTCCTGAATCTTTAAAATGGCATCCGCTTCACAGCAAAGGCATTTTTCATGCCCGATGGAGCTGTTCTGCACTAGCAACATGGAACAATCCCATCCTCTCAGTGGCAGAGGAATAAGAGAGGTCTTTGAAACCCCCCACACTCCTGTAGTGGTTTGCCTAATATAACAGATGTAAAGCCTGCTTTTTGCATGGAGCATTGGGTTTTCAAATCCACTCAGTGGCGCAAGGCTTTCTCAAGCGAGAAACATGGGGGGGGGGCCTGCCAAGATTGGAGCCCTCCCTCGTTACTTCCGCAGCTGTGACAATCTAGGCCTGAGAAACTGCTTCTGGCTGTAAGGGCAGGAGAAAGCCAAGCAGCTCAGATCCTGCTCCCTTGCCTGAGCCACATTCTTTGTGCATGGGCAGTGGGTACAAGGTGGAACGCCAGCAGGGTGCGGCTGAATGGGAAGCATGTGCTGTGGGCTGGAGGGGGTGACATCGAGAGGCTGGGTGACTCATTGCCGAAGCTGCAGAGCCCTTGAATTGCAAAGACAAATAGGTTCCTGGAGAAGTTTCAGATCGAAGAGTGCCCCAGCTGTCAATGTGGGCACTGACTGATGGTGAATTCCTGCTTTAATTAATAGAAGGGGGAAGCAGGAAGAGCTAACCCACAACCCTCTCCTTCCTTTCCTTGCCATGCAGCATATTCAGAGACTCCTCCATTCCCGAGGCTCGGAATTCACATGGATAACTGCAAGATGTGTTTGGTTTGGCCAGGGATGGGGCATCTCAGCCCCCGGGGCCAAATGTGGACAACACGGCTGCTCAGCCTGGCCCCCAGGTTTCTTCCCAGACTACCAACTTCCTCGGCTGCATCCCTTTGGCTGAAAAAGTTCCACCACAATAAACTGGCCATCTGGAAGTTAATCCAGCCCAAGGTATGTCTTTAAGGAGTTGAAAACCTATTGCTGGATTGTTGCTGAGGGTTTTTTTTTTTTTTTAGTGAGCTGCAATGACTCGAGGCAGCAAAGCTTCTGCATACCAGTTGCTGGGAACCACAGGAGGAGAGAATTCTCTGGTGCTCAGGTCCAGCTTGCAGGCTTCCCATTAGTGCATCCATTTGGGAGAACAAGATGCTGGATTAGATGGGCTACTGGCCTCATTTAGCTGCAGGGCTCTTCTGATGTTTCTGCCTGCCCTGAGTGGAAGACTTCTCCCTTGTGGCTTCTCCCTTGCTTCTTTTTTCCAGGCAGGCCCTTTAAGCTCAAGGAGGCCTTGAACTAGCACCTTTGCAGTCCCAGAATAGGTCCTTGGGACCAAAGAAAACATCACACACAAATACCAGCAGTCAGGAATGTGGCCCTAGGAGTTGGTGCATTACCCTGCAATTTTGCTTACCCTGTGATTTTTTTAAAAATAATTTAATTAGAGCAATTGTTTCCTACTCTTCAGACAAAGAGGCTCCCAAGTTGGTTCACATACAGCCAGTTAAAACAAGACAGTCCCTCCTTACTGGCTTACAATCTAAAGAAAATGCAGCACACAAAGGAAAGGGGACAGGGAGGGAAGAGGACAAAACGAACCTTTGTTCACCTGAAATTTACAGAAGCAGCTAAGAGGGGCAGGCGGGGCTTGTCAGCCCAGGAAGGTTCCATCTAGAAGAAGGAAAACTCATCTAGCCCATCTAGAAGAAGGAGAAAATAGAAATAAAACATTATTAGAACACAAAACTCCATGGTGGATTTCACCATTGGAAGCCTTTGTGGTGAAAAGGAAAAATATGGTGAGTGATTGGGCTACGTATAACGATTTATTAATGGAAGTTGACAACAAATTAAAACTTAAATCATTTGAAGAGTTAAGAGGAAAATTAACAGATTGGTTGCAGTATCATCAATTGCAGGGTGTATTTAAGGAAGATAATAAGAAGAATGGTTTTGGCAATATTAAATCAAAATTAAGAGGCAGAGTTGCTAGAATACATTGTCTAAAATGTATAAGCTATTATTAGAATGGCATACAAAAGATGAAGAAGTAAAGACAAATGGGCTCAATATCTGGGCCACAATATTGATTTTAATATGTGGGAAAAACTATGGACAAAAACAATTAAATTTACTGCTTCTATGGCACTATGGCAGTGAGAGATTTCTTCTATAGCAGTGAGAGATTTTACTTTCTTGGGCTCCATGATCACTGCAGATGGTGACAGCAGCCACAAAATTAAAAGACGCCTGCTTCTTGGGAGAAAAGCAATGACCAACCTAGACAGCATCTTAAAAAGCAGAGACTTTTTAAGGAACTTAAAACTTAAACTTCTATATAATGAATTAAAAAAAAATATTCAGATACACTTTTCTTAAAAAACTGGAAGCCTTCCTATTAGGAATAATTGGCGATGAAATCAAAAAAGAGGACCAGACACTATTCCAATATGCGACAGTGGCTGTTAGAATACTTATAGCACAAAATTGGAAAAGCCCAAACATCCCGACTGTTAAAGATTGGCAAACAAAATTATTTGAATATGTGGAACTAGCAAAAATGATGCAAAAAACCAGACACCAAAAAGATACAAAGTTTATTAGCGATTGGAACAAATTAATAACATACATTGAAGGGAATTATAGAAATTTAAAAACCACAGCAGGTTTGATACAAATCTTACGATGTGTAAATTATTAACAATGAAACTGCAGGGGGGAAAAAGAAGAAGTTTTATTAAGAAGTCTGAAATCGGGTGGGAAGGAGGTCAATGGGTACATAGAGGAAAGACTTAAAGAAGGCGATGAAGTATTGTAATGGAAATTTATGTTACTTTTTTGTTGTTTATAGATGTTTTTGATACTATTGATTTGTTTACTTTTGGTTGTTCAAATGAAAATTAATAAAAAGAATTTTTTTTTAAAAAAGCAGAGACATCACCTTGCCAACAAAGGTCCATATAGTTAAAGCTATGATTTTCCCAATAGTGATGTATGGAGGTGAGAGCTGGACCATAAAGAAAGCTGATCGCCAAAGAATTGATGCTTTTGAATTCTGGTGCTGGAGGAGACTCTTGAGAGTCCCATGGACTGCAAGAAGATCAAACCTATCCATTCTTAAGGAAATCAGCCCTGAGTGTTCATTGGAAGGACAGATCCTGAAGCTGAGGCTCCAATACTTTGGCCACCTCATGAGAAGAGAAGACTCCCTGGAAAAGACCCTGATGTTGGGAAAGATGGAGGGCACAAGGAGAAGGGGACAGCAGAGGACGAGATGGTGGGACAGTGTTCTGGAAGCTACCAGCATGAGTTTGACCAAACTGCGGGAGGCAGTGGAAGACAGGAGTGCCTGGCGTGCTCTGGTCCATGGGGTCACAAAGAGTCAGACACGACTAAACGACTAAACAACAACAACAAATGGCACTTAAAGAAAACCTAATGAAGATTATGTATAGATGGCATTTGACGCCGACCAAACTTGTGAAAATGTATAGAACCCAAGATAAGATATACCTCTACTGCCCTGTGGGGAAGCCTTTGGGGAGTAAACCCTGAGAAAAAGTTCACACCTACTTCCTTTGGGGACATCTTCAGAAGAAGAAAAGGCTGAGGAGCAAACACTACACAGATTAGGAGTGGAATCCCTAAGGAAGTTGGGTGGTGTCTTGTATGCCTCCTTCCAGCAGCTCCTGCAGCCAAACGGGTACCAAACATATTGCTCTGCTTTCCTTTGGATCACACCATTTTTAACTTACCAAAAATGTGGTCTTTTTCTATACTTGGGGTAAACTTTGGAAGGAACTAACAGGGGCATACTTTAAAGGTCTAGCAGCCAATATTCCCACCCTTTCCTTTGCTGCATATTTTGTGATTTTGAATCTCCACTGGGATTCTCTCACCAAAGAGTACTTTCCCCGATCCTGGATTTTGGTATCCAGGATTTCTCCTTTCATATACCTATTTTTTCCTTGCATAGCACCCACATCATCTGCCCATGTAGTAAGCATCTTACAAGTGTTTATGCCCCTGCTTGGGCAAACTGCCTCTATACAGAAGTCTTCACAATGGAGGTTACGATGAAACCTGACCTTCCCTTTAATTTATTTATGAGACATCTCAGGCATCCAGGAAATCTTGCTAATAAACCTTTAATTGTTGCTACAGTTAATTAATATTTTGGGGTGGGGGTGGTGTCTCTGGATTCATATTGGCATCTACCATGCCTTTCTGTTTGATGACAGCAGAGTCCCACCTGCTCAATTAAAGAGGGTCTATTTGTTTGAATATTTGTCCCATATGTTCCAAAGTAATTTTGTTCCAATTTTCAAGGATGGCAGGTGACACTTCACTGTAGTGGAGGAAAAACATATGCCCTACCTTATGGTCCCTTACCAGCACCCCTCCCTCATATTTCCTGGTGGGATTTCTTACCTGTACCTTTGCCTTTTACCTATATATGCACACACATATTTCCCCCCCCTTCCCAGCCCCATTTTAATAAGCAAGTTGTGGACAATGCTTCAACAACTAACATGAAAAGCCTCTTTGGAGACAAAAGAAGAGGCATGAGTTGGCGGCATGCAAACCTGACCTGTCTGGATGCCTTACATCAAAGCAGATGGGCATCCCTCAATGTCCACTCACGGGATGTCCAGGGTAATGCAATCTGACAGTTTCTTGTAGCTCATCATCAAATGCATGAAGACAGAACAGAATATCAAGCTTCCAGCAGGAGAGGGAATGTGTTCAGATCTGGGGGCACTGGGGTGGGGTGCATGTAAGAAAAGGACATGAGATGATGATGGTAGTTGCAGGAGGATCATGAAGGGCTGATTCAAATAATAGTCCAATTCAAAGTAGATCCATTGAAAATCACGGACATGGCTTACTTAGGTCCATTAATTTTAGTTGGTCCGCTCTGATAATAACTTAGCTAGAACACATAATTTTTTGGGGAGTTACTTTGGACTGCAATGTTTGTTGAGTTATGGTGCTCTGACAAGCAAAATCAAAAGGAAGCAATTTAGTTTTTGAGAAGTAATATTCATTTATAGATGGATGGATGGATGGATGGATGGATGGATGGATGGATGAATAGATAGCAGAATTTAAATGCAACTGCTCTAAATTTAACTGAACTCAATGGGACTGATTCCTCAGTAGTTGTGCATAGGATGGCAGCTTTGGGTTGCTTCTGTACTGCTTAACATTTTTGTCAAAATCTCTAAGTGGTTTACAAAATACTGACAGTTCTCAACTTGCGCTGGAGTTTCATTTTGGGGATAGCACCTAAGGACAAAATCATGTATTGTCAAAACATTGGTTTCTAAGGTGGGTGGTATTTGCAAGGGTTTTATCCCCTGGACACCCATCCTCTTTATGTACCCTTTAATTTTTTAATTCCCCCCCCAAGCACATAAAGCTGAATGCACACATTAAATGCACATAAGTTGCAAGTTATCTGTATCACAAAGCATCACAAATCAAAACTGAAATATATGACTGAAAATACTGCCTCCTACTTGCAAGTCTGAATTCTCCATTCTGCATCTCAGTTTTGCTTACTTTACCAAGGACAGTGTTGAATCTGAAAGGCTGTCTTAGTTCGTTAAGGGTTCTGGGAACTGTAGCTCAGTGACAACTCCCAGGTTAATTAGGGGACAGCCATGTGCTTGAAATGTATGGCATATATGAAGCCTATGACTTGAGAGGCTGTCAGTTTAAAGAGGTCTCCTCTGAGTATAACTTAATAGCATAAGAATAGGCTGCTGGATCATGCCAATGGCCCATCTAGTCCACGGTTCTCCCAGTGGCCACCCAGATCCTCTTCTCTGTGGTTTCTGACCATGGAGGCAGAACATAGCCATCATGGCTAGCAGCCACTGATAACCTTATCCTCTATGAATTTGTCTAATCTTCTCTTAAAGCTATCAAGGCTGGTTGCCATCACTGTCTCCAGTGGGAGGGAGTTCCATAGTTTATCTATGTACTGCGTGAAGAAGTACTTTCTTTTTTCCGTCCTGAATCTTCCAGCATTCAACTTCGTTGAGAGTCCACAAGTTCTAGTGTACAGAGAGAGAGAATTATTTTCCTCTATCCACTTTCTCCACACATGCATAATATTATTAACTGCGGTCATGTCATCTCTCAGCAGCCTTTTTCTACGATGAAACATTGTTTCAGTCCCTTGATCATTTGGTTGCCCTTTTCCCGAACTGTTTCCAACTCTACAATATCCTTTCTGAGGTGAGGTGAGGTGAGGTGACCAGAACGGTCGTTTCCTGCATACCTTGCATAATTTTATACAGTGGTACCTCAGTTTACAAACACCTCAGCTTACAAACACTTCAGCTTACACCCTCTGCTAACCCAGAAGTAGTACTTCGGGTTAAGAACTTTGCCCCAATGTGAGAACAGAAATTGCGTGCTGGCAGCATGGCGGCAGCGGGAGGCAGCTAAGCCTTGCTCTGTGTGAGAAAAATGGCACCTTGTAATATTGTGACAGGGAGGTCAGAGAACAGGAGGAACTGGAGGCTGTGTGTGTGCAGGTGTGTGTAGGCACAAAATCACAGCCTAGGAAGTCACAATGTCTTGGACTCGCCCTCTTAGATTAAAATGAGGACCACACATAGACCCAAACTTTGTACTTAATTTACTCTGGGGATATAATCTGACTTGAAAATGTTTGTCCTTTTCCACGTTACATACATTGCCACCCACAATATCACAGGTCTGCAGAAGTCATTCTATAGAATGGCATTCTTAGGATCGCTTTCAAAAGCTGTGCTCAGATTCATCTAGTCATTCGGGGTTGTTGTTTTTTAAGCTACATGGCTTTTAAGCTATCAAGGCACCCTTAAGCTCCTTTTTCATATTTATAGCTTTTCTTTCCTCCTGTGAGTTCAAGGTGGCACACATGGCTTTCTTCCTTTCCATTTTATCCTGACAACAACCCTGTGAGGTAGGTTAGGCTGAGAGGTAGGGAATGGCTCAAAGTCACCCAGTGAGCTTCATGGCTGAGCAGGGATTTGAACCCAGGTCTCCCAGGTCAGAGCCCAACACTCTACTCACCACACCCCTTCTTCCCCTCAAAGCTTCTTGCTCAAACCAATCCTGTGTTGTTCCTGATCCAAGATTTTATATTATTTATTTAAAATATTTTTGCCCTGTGTTTCAGCTGACAAAAAGGCTGCAGGAATGGCTTATGAACATCAACCAAAAGACAGACCCTGTGCTCAGGTTCCAACCTGAAAGGAATAATAGAATCATAGAATTGTAGCACTGGAAGGTACCCCAAGGGTCATCTAGTCCAACCTCCTGCAATGCAGGAATCTCAACTAAAGCATCCAAGGAATGAGAGTTGGCAGGGGAGGGAGGTAACACTAGTTCTTTGGTTACACTAGTTCTTTAGTTACAGAGTTCTTGTAATGACCCTCTGGAATAGAAAGAGCGAAGGAGGGGAGGAGCCAAGAACTGCTGGCCTATCTCAGCTGAGTTGATGGAAAGGCCCTACTATCTTGCCTCTCCCTGCTTTAGCTAGTGTATGAAATCATCAGCTTTAGCTACATTCAAGCTGACAGACACTCCTGCGGCCAGAGCTATCCCCTCCAATCAAGCTCCAGGGCGCATCGATTAACTTGCACAGGTATCTCCTAGTCCTGCGGCTCAGCTGGAATCATGGAAATAGGAGAAGGGGATATAGCAGTGATGCATTACATATTCCGGTCATGGTATCTGAGGATTTATTTGGCTCCAAGTATATTTAAAGATCAGTAGAAAGCCTTGGGCGTTTGTCAATCAAATGAACTTAGGAAATTGCCACTGCCTTCCTGCTCTTGGTTTCATGGAAAAGGCCAGGTAGGGGAGCTTTGCAGCTGACCCTCTAAAACAGCTGCATTGATTCATGAAATATGTGGGAGGTAAGACAGAACGGAGTAAGCTTAACATTTCACAGAGGTGCCCACCAAGGCACAGCAGTTGTTTTACTTTCCAACATTACATTTGAATGTTGCTCTTCATTCCACCAAGGAGCTCTGGGAAGCATGCATATCTCCCTTACCTGTGGCTCAATGATAGACCATCTGCTTTGCCTGACAACTCCAGGTTTGGCTGAGAAAGATCTTTCTCTGAAACCCTGGAGAGCTGCTGCCAGTCAGTGTGGAGAACACTGAGCAAGATGGGCCAAAGCTCTGACTAGGAATAAGGCAGCCTGCTATGCTCCTAGGTTATGCTGAAAGTGTGGCGGTCCTTTTTTGTTGAGGCTTGGGGCCTGCACAGGGAGAGGGAGGCTGAACTGGGTTGATGCAAGCAGAAAGGCAGATCTAGGTAAATAGGTCAGATTACAACACAGCAGGTCCATCCAAGTAGAACAGGTCAAAGTCAGGCAGTCAGAGCTCGGTCCAGGTATAACAGGTCAAGTTAAATCAGTTTGCTGCTGACTTAGTCACAGCAGATCCCAGCAAGCAGCGATCAGGACCGTGGATAGCTCCAACTGTACTCTTGCTAACTGAGCAGTAGAACATATAGTTCTGCACCAGATTGGGGGAAAGACTAACTGGGAAAGAAACTGGTCACCCTAACAGTCCAAGTCCACTGCATACACACTGTTCCTGGTGCAAAACTCAGAGGAGACTGATGAACCATGGGCAGAATAAATATGCTCATTTACTTCAATGTCCCTCCCCCAAATTTCAGAGATTAGAGTGAATTTACTTATTTATTTATGGTCTACCTGGGTTCCACCATAACCAGCAACCTCTCCATCAATGCTGTGCTGGACAAGCATATTGTCACGGCAGCTATGGCAATAGCTCACCTCACCAAAAGGGTATGGGACAATGTGATGCTAATACCAAGATGAAGCTCTACCTGGCTTGCGTGTTGAACATGTTGCTTTATGGAAGTGAGTTGTGGACAACTTGCAACTGCCAGGAGCAATGCCTCAATGCCATCCACATGCATTGCATCAGGAAGATTTTGGGCATCGCATGGCAGAACAGAGTCTCAAACAAGATGTGCCCTCCCAAGCCCACATTTGCAGCATGTTCTCATAATGCCACTTGCTTGCAGGCTGAAGGATGGAGAGATGTCTGTGTAGAAATCTAAGACTTTTGTGTGGCTGAAATGCTGCCTACTGTACAAAGGTAAGAGTCGCATCTGCTGCTCCACCCACTTTTGCCTCTGGCCCTGCCCACTTCTGGCAAGTGGCCCCCAGAAAGCTGACCATGGGAAAATGTGGCCATGGGACTGGCAAATGTTCCCTACACCTGAGGTACAGAAGCGCACTATCAGACAATCAGCTGATGACATAGTTACATGCTGTAGGGAGGTGGGTGTAATAAAACGCCAAATTATGCAATTAATATAGCTACAGAAGTTGAGTGTCTCTGCATTCCTGTGACACCAGGAGTGGTCAGTGATGAGATGTGCTGGAGGGTTTGAAGCTGAGACACAGACCTGCCATTCCAATGCATGTCTCTTTAAAACAACAGCCTCCCCAGCCTGTGACAAGGCTCTGCATAATAATAATAATAATAATAATAATAATAATAATAATAATAATTTTTTATTTATACCCCGCCCTCCCCAGCCAAGGCCGGGCTCAGAGCGGCTTACAAGCAATAATAAAAACAAGATGAATGATTACAACTTAAAAACAAAAATAAAATACAACATTAAAATAATGGAACATTAAAATATTAAAATGTAGCCTCATCGCAGGAGGAGAAGGAAAGGAAAAAAGAAAGAGAGGGAGGGAGGGAGGGAGGGAATCAAATTGGCTCCAAGCCAAAGGCCAGGCGGAACAACTCTGTCTTACAGGCCTTGCGGAAAGAAATCAGATCCTGCAGGGCCCTGGTCTCATGAGGCAGAGCGTTCCACCAGGCCGGAGCCAGAGTTGAAAAGGCCCTGGCTCTGGTTGAAGCCAATCTAACTTCCTTAGGGCCTGGGACCACTAGGGTGTTGTTATTTATGGACCTTGAGGCTCTCCGTGGGGCATACCAGGAGAGGCGGTCCCGTAGGTACAAGGGTCCTAGGCCGTGAAGGGCTTTAAAGGTCAAAAGCAGCACCTTAAATCTGACCCTGTACTTCACCGGGAGCCAGTGCAGCTTAAAAAGCACTGGGTGAATATGCTCCCATGGCGAGACCATGTGAGGAGCCTCGCTGCAGCATTCAAGGGCAGCCCCGTGTAGAGCGAATTACAGTAGTCAAGCCTGGAGGTGACCGTCGCATGGATCACTGTGGCCAGGTCGGGGCGGGAAAGGTAAGGGACCAACTGCTTGATGCGGCGAAGGTGGAAAAATGTTGCCTTGGCTGTTGCTGTAACTTGCGCCTCCATAGAAAGGGAGGCGTCAAGGATTACACCCAAACTCTTGGAAGGCAATGGCACTAATTGGGCCCCCGCAAGAGAAGGGAGTTTGTCCCTCTTCCCCATGCCATCCCGACCTAGCCATAGGACCTCTGTCTTCGAAGGATTTAGTTTCAATCGGCTCCCACGAAACCATCCAGCCAGAGCTTCCAAGCATTTGGTCAGTGTGTTCGGGGCCGAGTCGGTGTGGCCATCCATCAGCAGATAGAGTGTCATCAGCATATTGGTGGCAGCCCAGCCCAAAGCTCCGGATAATCTGGGCAAGGGGGCGCATAAAGATGTTAAAAAGCATCAAGGAGAGAATTGCGCCCTGCGGCACTCCACACACCAAGGAGTGGCGCGACGACATTTCCCTCCCTAGTGCCACCCTCTGTTCCCGACCAGAGATAAAAGAGCACAACCAGTTACGGGCTATGCCCTGTATCCCCACGTCTGCGAGGCGGTGGTCCAGAAGATCATGATTGACCATGTCAAAGGCTGCTGACAAATCTAAAAGGATCAGCAGTCCTGACCCGCCTCGATCCAGTTGTCTACGGAGATCATCTGTTAGGGCAACCAGAGCCGTCTCGGTCCCAAAACCAGGACGGAAACCGGACTGAAATGGATCTAATGCCAATGTTTCCTCCAGAAACCTACCAAGCTGTTCAGCAACCGCTCTCTCAATTACCTTACCCAGGTATCTAATGAAGTTTTTTTTAAGAGTGGACACACCACTGCTTTCTTCAGTTCCCTTGGGAATGTCCCCGTGTCAAGGGACAAATTGATAATTTCAACCAGGGGGGTCCGCGCAACATCTGGACACTCCCTAATCAGCCAAGACGGGCACAGATCAAGGAGGCAGGTGGTGGGCCTACCAACTTGGAGGAATCTATCCACATCAGTAGGGAGTATCCGATCGAAATGGTCCAACACTGGACCTGAAGTCAGTCGAGGGGCCTCCAGTTCAGTCACTGTATCTAAATTGGCAGGGAGGTCATGGTGGAGCAACAGGACTTTCTCCCCAAAAAGCTCGCGAATGCCTCACAGCTGTGGGTTGAATTTGTGCTTAAATTTGGTTGTCCTCCGAAGGACGTTATTGACCTAATTATTCTAAAAAGTTGTGCTGGGTGAGAGCTAGCGGATGCAATGGAAGCTGTAAAGTAAGATTTCTTAGCAGCTTTCATAGCCATCTCATAGGCTTTCATAAGCGTCCTATAAGATGTTTTTGAGGCTCCGTCACGAGTCCGTCGCCATATTCGCTCTAGCCATCTGAGATCCCACTTCATTTTCCGGAGCTCCTCAGTAAACCAAGGGGCCTGGTTTCGACGGGGTGGCAGAGGGCGCTTAGGCGCGATCTCATCAATGGCTGCCAAGAGCCGGTTATTCCAGTCCTCGACAAGGTCATCTAATGAGTCGCCAGGAGGAGCAGGGTTCCGCATGTGTATGACTTTAATTTCATGGAGGCAGGGTTCGCAGTATGAGACTGTATGGTCTTGCCAATAGCTAGCTTGTGCAGAGAACTGAGCCCAAAAGTAATCACACCAGGCTATGGGAAACAGGGGGAGGAGCAGGGTCTCTCCAGATGTATCTGCTTATATGGCTGTGAAGGGCAGATTCCATTTGAATTCTGGATTTTTGCAATGGCCTTTCCAGAAAAACAGTGCCCACCAGATGTTTTGCAATACAACCTCTCTTCTGCCCCAGATGGTGGGAGGCAGATTGAGAAAGGCTGTCATGGATCTTCAATGACACTGGGCTCCATGAGTCTTCTTTAGGGAATGGAGAGGGTGCTGTGCTGCATCTACAGAGCAAAAAAATACTTTTTGGTACCAGCTAAAAACTTTTCTGTTTCCAGACATGTAAAGTTGGTTTGTTTTTTAATCTGTAGTTTAACTTTGAATATATATTTTTAACTGTTGGTTTTATTCATTTTGCTTCCCTCCCCCCGACATTTGAAATGTATGTTTACATTTTTGTGAACTGCTTATAGGCTTTATTTACAGCTAAGTGTTATATAAATTTTGCTAAATGAAATAAATAAATGCTATGCACCAGATATGTAATGAATGTGAAGTGCTTGGAACACTCAACAGTATTATATACAAATGCAAATACTTCTAAATAGTATTTATAATCCCTCAGAGATGCTCAGCTGGCATAGCTGGGAAGCAATTCTCTTTTGCCTGAAACCCCAGAGTCAATGCCAATTAGACAATAATAGGCTAGTACAGAGGGGGCAGTCTCTGGCCTCCCATTGGCCATGGTGGCTGGGCTGATGGGACTTGGAGTCCCTGGACACCATGGCTAATATAAGACCATTCATGCTAAGTTATGCTGGCGAAGCTTTTTCCATTGCTTCATCTCCAAGCTGGAAAACATTTCACTTGTTACCACCATGCCTTTGAACAATCTATGGTGTGAGCAATGGAGTACTGTGTATACTTCTGGTTGCTGCATCTAAATAGGGCAAGATAAGTGATCAAGGGAATGGAGAATCTCCCCTATGAGGAAAGGTTGCAGCAAGTAAAAACGTAGGCAAGAGATGGCATGAGAGAAATTTGTAAAAATATGCATGGCACGGTGAAAGTGGATGGAGAATTTTTCTCCCTCTGTCATAACACTGCAACTTGTGGATGTCCAATAACACTGAAGGTTGGAAGGTTCAGGATATATGAAGGAAAGCTCTTCTTTACTCAGTGCAAAGTTATACTGTGGAACTTATTCCCACAAGAGACCGTGATGGTCACCAACTTGGATGGTTTTAAAAAAGGATTGGACAAATTGATGGTGGAGAAGGCTATCAGTGGCTGCTACCCACAACGGCTATGCACTGCCTCAACATTCAAGGTGGTAGTGATTCTGAATACCATTTGCTGGAATACCAAGTGATGGGAGAGTGCACTTGTGTTTGAGTCCTACTTGTGGCTTTCCCACAGACATCTGGATGGCCACTATTTTGCAATGCTCCCACAGAGATGAACTGCACATTGGCACTCTCCCCCTTGGCTCTCTTCTCCTTGGCCAGCTTTCCTGCATTCCTGCAGAGACATCTGGACCTCCTTGAGCTCTTTTCAGACATGATGTTTGGAAAGCATGACCCTGCAAATACCAGCCAGAGGAGAGGGGTTCTTGGTGCTAAACTTTGCATTGTTCCAGGAACCAACCACCCCATCTGTGTCAAGCTTGGCTCAGCCTCCTTGCCTTCCACGCTCCTCAGCTGGCATGGTGCCGCCTGCACATATGGGCACACACAGGAGTCTGTGCCAAGCCTGTGCAGCAGAGATGACATTGTTCTGCTAAACAAGGGGTGGGACGCCATTCATGAATGTCAGTGCAAGCTCCTCAGCCAAGGCACTACACTCTACAAGCTAGACTGTGTTATCAGGGAATTGCCATTTTGGACTGGCTGGTTTCTTCTTCTGGCTAGACACCTTGGTTTTAACTAGCTTTATCAGAGCTCACTGTGCAGGCATTAGCTGGTGTCAATATTTATCTCTATGCCCTGAAATGCCTCAGCAGCTGATGGCTGCACATTAGGCTGCTGTTAAAGGCAGCAAGGTGTGCCCGGCTGGGATTTGTTTCCACCCCACCTTCCTGTTTGGCACTTACCAAATGTGTGGTATTTTTCTATGATGGCAGCAGAGGGGAAAGAAGGGTATATTTTAAAGGTGTATCAGCCTATATTTACTTACTATATTTTGCTACATAAATCTCTTTTGGTGTTCGCTCACCAAATGGTACTTGCCCCAAACTTGGATCTTGGCACCTAGGGAATCCTACTTTTAAAAAATCTATATTTCCTTGTGACCAAGTGGGAGAGGCCTCTACAAAAGGCTCTGCTTCACTTTCTTCCTGGCTTTTCAAATTATCAATTAAAACAAAAGTGCAGCCCTGAGTTTACACATGACAAAACTGCAAAGCAGCCAATCAGTCACGTGGGCAGTTTGCACAAGCCATTTTGTTTCATTTCTTTTATTCATAAAATGTATAAACTACCGTTCAACCTGCACCAATACCAGGGTAGGTACAATACTCTTTTTTAATCCAGTAAGAGAAAACAAAAACACTCCAGTTCTTAAAACACCTGCAAATGGTTTTCACTCTTGGTGAGTTTCCAGGTCTCATTGAATCATTACTTGTGCCAGAGGCAGCTTGTGTGACATTTCCCCCAAAGCCTGCAGACTCTGAATGTATCTGAGATCAATTATGCCCATCAAAGCTAATGACAGGTCTTACCTCTAGGCACAAAAATGACCTGTTGCCTGATCCTATGCATGTTTGCTCAGATGTCCGACTCACTGTGTATATGTAGACAAGTATATGCAAGGTTGAAATTTTGCTTGTTTATATTTGCAATGGCCCATATAGAGAACTGGATTTTGCCTTTGGGCCTAGTCAGTCTGTATGCACATTAGAGACATGAATGGTTTTTTTTTACGCTACAGCCATGCCTAGATTGTTTCAGGTCCCTAGCTCTAGCTAAACACATCTCCCTCCCCCCAGTATAATATGTTGGGAAAAGCTTTATTTATGAAATGCCTGCAGGTCAGGCTTCTCTTAAGGAGCCCAGGAAAGCAATGAAAATGAGAGTCTTGCAACTCTTACTCCAGCATATGGAGTCAGCGATGGGTGAGTCTGCAAATTTATCATTTCCTCCCCTTAAGATTCCACATCAGTTTGTGATTTTTTTAAAACAAGTGCTTGTGAAAGTTCACTGACATTTTAAAGTGAAATTATGCAATTTTGCCTAAAATACCCATTTTTACAAATAAAATTTCCCTTCTATAAGGGCAAATTATGCCACAGAATGCCAAGTTTTGCATGCCAAGAACTCTGATAAGACAATTGAAGTCCAAGATTTGTCACCAGTATTGTTCTCTCAATTTTCTGCTAATAAATATTATCAATTTCTTTTCCTTTAGATAAACACAACTCAAGTTCTCTCCAGGTCTGATAGTTTTCTACATGGTCAGTAATCATCTCATATGAAGAGATAATAGCTCCAGTGTTCTTCCAGTCTTTTGAATCTGTTTCTTGTAGAGTTGATGCACCATTTTCTTTTCCTGAACAACGTGTAGCAATAAAACAAAACAAAACAACCACACATATTTTGAGGCTGAATATATCGACACTTCTTCACCATTTGTTGATCTGCCTTTGTAGTGCAGGAGATGCCAAACAATGCAAAGGAGATTCCCATGGCAGAGACCACCAAGCTGGGAAAGGTCATTGGAACAAAAACGAAATGTCTTTAATTATGACCCTAGTGGCCCCTTCCAACTCTACAGTTCTATGATTTCCAGAAAGTGCAGATAGTGGCACTTGTCACTTCTCAACAGGAATGCTATTCCACAGAACAGAGGCAGCCACACTGAAAGCCCTGCTCTGAGTTACTGTGGGTGGACCTTTCATGAGCAAAGCATATCCTCTGCCACTGAGCTACAGAAACGTAAAGAGATCACCAAGGATAGCACACAATATCAATCTCACACCAGTTACATTGAAGCTCCACCACTGCCAGGAAGTATTAGCTTTTCACAAGAAAGACGGGGATAATTTATTAGACCATAAAGGCAGCAAACAAGCTCTTCTCAACTGTAAATTATTTACCAATAAAGATATTAAGTTATTACAGGCCTTTAAATAATTTAATCAAGTGTCAGTAAATAATTTAAAAAAACTGAGAGTGGAGCAGAAATGGTTACTGAGGCTGCCACAAGGAAGGAGCAGTTTGAGAAACCGCAGAGACTGGGGCCCATTCCTAAGGACATAAGAAGAGCCTGGTTTCTGGGTCAGGCCAAGGCCCATCTAGTCCAGCATTCAGTTCTCACAATGGCCAGCCAGATGCCCTCTTGGGAAGCCGGCAAGCAGGAGCTGAGCACACCAGCAACTCTTCTCACTTGCAGCCCCCAACAACTTGGAATGGGGTACTGTTAAAAGAACAGGCAAGCAGAGGTGCCAACTTGGGCCCCAGGCTGTGGGTGCCCAATGGTGCATGTGACATGACATGGTGACATCACATTGCGACATGACATGACATCACGTTGCGTGCACATGCTGCTTGATATCCACACACCACCACTGCTTTCCAGTGCCACTGCAGCGACTGGGCTGGGGCTTCCACCTCTGCCGTGGGGCCTCTGTTGTAGGAGAGTTGGAGGTAAGGCAGTGGGTGGTAGCAGTGGAGGCCGGGCACCCACAGTGAAAAATTTGTGGATGTCAAAGCACCCAGGGCCCCCTGGAGTTGCTGCCTGTGCGGGTGGGGGACCCCTGGTTCTTCTGATCATGCACAGTTGTTTGTCTGTTGGCTGCAGCTCGGTGGTAGAGCATCTGTTTTGCACACAGAAGGCCCATGGTTCAACCCCTCTCATCTCTGGGTAGGGGCTGGAGTGGGAAAATCCTTGCCTGAAAACTTGGGGAGCAGCTGCCAGTCAGTGTAAACAGTACAGAGCTAGATGATGGTGCAGTGGTCTGACTTGGTAGAAGTCAGCTGGGCTTGTACAGTGTGTGTGATTTTAACCAGTGCCTGACAGACAGAAGTGCCTAGAAATGCTGTGATGATGGGGAAGCTGCACATTGTGATATTCTGCCAGCCTTGAAAACTTAGGAATGAAAAGCATAGCTAGAAAGGGAAGAGTAACCTTTTATCTTCTTGTCCACAGTGTTGGCAGATTTAAAAAGTGGGCCCTGCAGCTGTGCTTTTAATGGCCATGTGACATACAGCTTCAGCTGCCGACCTCTATCCACCCAGCTGTTCTTAAAGGGAAAGGAACAGCGTGGGGTGTGACTTCTGGTCAGTTGGCAACCGCACCTACAGAGGGCAGGCGCGCCCCTAGGAGACGCTGTCCTCTGCACATCAACAGGTGGCCCCTTTCTCTCCTGTCACTTCACCTGTTGCACCTTTATGCGGTACAATAGCGGGACCACAACGGTACAATGACTGCCTTCCTTAAGGAGGGGGGTTCTCTGGGGCCCTGAAGGCCGCTTTCTCGCTCTGTCTTTGGAGAGAGGCGGCACCGTTCGCAGGCTTCTTGGGGCAGGCGCTTTGGTGGCCCAGGCTCCTTTAAGAGCAGCAGCAGCAGCAGCACTAAGACGTCGGGGTCTTTCGTTTTCCTCTCCCCTCCCTCCCTGTCACCCACAGAGGCGTGCAGCGGCAGCGGATCCGATTAGCGGGGAGGCCAGGCGGCGGCGGCGGCGGGATGGCGGACGGTAGGCGGTGCTGGCGGCTGGCGGAGTTGCGGTGGCTGCTCCTGCTACGCCGGCTCCTTCTCTTGGGAAGCGGCGCTGGGGTGTAACAGTAGCCTTGACCAACAGCCTAGCCTTGCAGCGGCCGGCGGAGGCGCTGCTCCTGCCGCCGCGAAGCCGCACCGCGCCTCTGGAGATGCCCCTGCAGCGGAGGAGCCCTCGACGCCGCCAGGGTTGATTGAGCGAGCGAGCGCGCGCCGGGATCGGCGGCGGCGGCCACGGCCACTAACTGGAAGGAGGCTGGCAGCCTGAGCCCGGGCGTCGCCGCACAGCAATGGCATGCAGACCCGCGCGAAGGGGAGCGGGGATCCAGACGAGGAGGAATAGCAGCAGCAGCAGCGGCAGCAGCTCCGGGCGGCGCTCGCTCGCGGCCGGACACCGCGCCGGCCAGGTAGGCTGCCCCTAGCGAAACGCGCGCCTCTCACAGTCTGCGCCTCCGAAAGGCTTGCCCCTTGCTATCCCTGCTGCTTTTAGTCTGCCTCTCCGGACGCGGGGAAGGGGGAGCGAGAGGGCAAATTTCTCTCGGGACAGCCCAGCCAGGACGTGGCTTATGTTTTATATCTCGTGGGCTCTTTTCACCCCAGAGGCAGTCACGCTTTGGGGGAGGCAGGGACCCGCTGCGAAGAGATTTATTTATTTTTTGCCACGATCCCGCGCACGCTTTTTACTTGGCGAGGAAGCGTGCGCGGGATTTGCGCGCTGGATGAAAGGCGGCGATTCCCCTCCCTTCCCGTGCTAGGAATGCGTTAGGATAGAGGAGCCGACGGGACATCAGACTATAAAACCCGCGTAGGATAGCGCTGCGAACCAGGTTGGGTTTTCGGTGGTAATGTGCCTTTGTAAGGCTCTCCTCGCCTTGTGAAGTTATGCTTCATTGCCTCCGGAGGGTATCGCTCAGAGGCTGTCGTCCTTCCAGCCCCCTTTACAAACGAGTCTGTAGCTCTGCACATTATCCTGGGTAGCATTCTTCCCTCCGGGAAAATTGGACAAGGTCACGTCACCTGTGGGTGCTGGGGTGGGCCGTGGGGTGCGCGGCGCGAGGGGCGGCCACAGGAGCTGTTCCTTGCAGCGCATCGCCTGCTGACCCTGTGGGGTACGATCCACCCGGAGAAGCCCACCTGCGCTAGACCCGTCGCAGTGAACGGGGGCTGATGCGCAAGAGTGCGGGGGCGTGCGGAGGAGAGCGCTGGGGCTTCCGCAGGAGGGTTAAGCGCCCACCGTCTCTGCAGACCTGTGGCTCTTCTCTTGTTGTTGACATCCAAAGGAATCCCACCGCCCAGACCTACCAAAGAGTTACCGCGTCAGTTGATTCCTCGGAAAGTAAATCCTTTCCTCTCCAAGAAGCCTTGCCTATGTTTCCCAGGCATCCAGGCACCCCATGAAAAGAGAGGGAGCAGGGAGAGTGCTTGACAACCTCCTGGTGCCGCACCGTAGGACTAATGTAACCTAACTCACAGGGTTGTTGCTAGGATTAAATGGGGAGCGAGGAGGACAGCATATACAGGAGTGGGGCAGTAGACCCGGGAGTTAGCTGGATTGTCAATGAAATCTTGTGTCTTTGCCTCGGCCGCCTGGCGGAGCTAAGATCGCTTTGTGGTTTTGAGTATTTGCAACTTTTTAAACGCTTAAGGCCCTACCTTTCTCCAGCAAGCGTGTACCTGAGTGCTGCCTGTGTTCGTGTGTATGTGTTCAAGGCAAAAGCACTGCAGGCCAAAACTGCTATTTAATTAAAGGCTTTTTCTTTTAAACCCACTTTTCGACCTCCCCCCGGGACCTGCAAACGAGCCTTGAGCGCAACAACAGTAAAAACATCTTTGACGCCGAAGCAATAACATAGAAAAATTCATCCCAGCAGCCCTCGGCGAGCCTCTGACCCTTGGCCAGCCTCGAGGGGCGTTTTCACAGAGACGGATGGCCTTTCGCCGATGTTGGCGGTGCTGAGACAGAGTGCAATGTTTGGAAAGGCTTCCGTGGGGCAGGTGCCTAGGTGCTCAGCAGCATGCACACAAAAAAGGTCACAAAGGTCTGGAAACGATGCCTTATGAGGAACGGCTAAGGGAGCTGGGCATGTTTAGCCTGGAGAAGAGGAGGTTAAGGGGTGATATGATAGCCATGTTCAAATATATAAAAGGATGTCATATAGAGGAGGGAGAAAGGCTGTTTTCTGCTGCTCCAGAGAAGCGGACACGGAGCAATGGATCCAAACTACAAGAAAGAAGATTCCACCTAAACATTAGGAAGAACTTCCTGACAGTAAGAGCTGTTCGACAGTGGAATTTGCTGCCAAGGAGTGTGGTGGAGTCTCCTTCTTTGGAGGTCTTTAAGCAGAGGCTTGACAACCATAGGTCAGGAGTGCTCTGATGGTGTTTCCTGCTTGGCAGGGGGTTGGACTCGATGGCCCTTGTGGTCTATTCCAACTCTATGATTCTATGAAAAGAAGCTGCTTTATGGAATCAGGCTGATCGGTTTGTTAATCCAGGACAGGCAACAGCTCTGCAAGGTTTTAGGCAGAGGGGGGCGGGGTTTCCCCCCAGCTGCCCAATATCCTCCCCCGGGCAATGCTGCCCGCGAGTGGCAGGGGGAGAGTTGCATCGAGGACTTTATGCATCCACAGAAGTTGCTCTGCTACAGAGCAACAATCTCTTCCGACCCCTGTTCTCTTCCCTCCCCCACAAAACCTGCCTTTTCTCTTGGAAGCGCCTTCCTTGTGCTGTGAGCACCTAAGAACAACAGCCTGGGAATCAGTCAGGGCACATTCTGCCGTGCTGCCATGCACCTATGGAGCGTAGCAGCATTCCTGGTGCTTCCTCGGAGGTGCCAAATGCGGAGCTTAACCCAGAGGGCCGTGCGCAGTTTGGCACCAGTGAAGAACACCAAGAGCGCCTAGAAGTAGATTAGGACTAGCTGTTCTCCCCGGTTGACTCGCAGGTATGGAGCAGCAGCAGCAGCAGCAGCAGCAGCAGGGGACCACGGAACAGCAACATCTCTGATTTTCCAATAGAACGTTGACCCTGTGTTGATCTCGGTTACTAAGCGATGCAAGCGACTGATTTTCTTTAATTGGGTTGGGAGTTAGAAGTGGTGTCGGAATGTGCGAGCCTCTGCTGGCACGTTACTACTTGAATCGGTACTGGAACGGATTCAATTTCTGTGTGGCTGGTGCTTTTTCCCTTCTCTCGGAGGGGAGCTGAACGTTTAGAATAGCTGAACGTTTAGAATCCAGTTTAGTTGTTGCTGAGTGACCACAGGCGTAGAGTGATTTTTCTAACTGCTGGGAGGGACGCCACAATGGAACTCTTCCTCCCAGGCAGAAATGGAGAGAGCTTTTTGTCATTTGCCATCCTTTATCTCCCTCTCTCTCTGTATGTGTATGTCTCTTCAAGGGATAAGTGCCAGCTGCAGAATTGTTTTCAGTGAAGGGCATATGTTGAGGGGTGGAATAAGCATGTTTTCTCAAATTGTACTGAAACAGGGTGGGTGCTTCAGGCAGGCAGTAGCTGACACACTGGTGATGTGGAAGAAATAATTATAACAGGGATGTGTAAAGGGTGTGAGTATACATGTGCTTGGCTTCTGATGGCTGCGCACACTCCATGCATTTAAAGCAACCCCCCCCCAATCCTGAGAATTGTAGTTTAGCTCTCACAGCGCTGCAACTCCCAGCACCTTTAACAAACTGCACTTCCCAGGATTCTTTGTAAGGTGAAGAAATGTGCTTTAAATGTTTGGTGTGTACACAGAACAAGACACACAATTTCTCATCTTTCAGTGGCAAAGCTTACTATCTGGGAGAGAGCATAAGAATCTGCCTTAGCATGCAGCTCTCAGACAACCCATTTGTTGAACATTCATCCCAATACATTCGCGGGGAGATTAGTATAGGGAAAATTATTCTGTTCTGTGTGACAGCAATGGAGGCTGGTCTATTAGGACAAAGGGGGGCTGCCCTCAGCCAGTCCCCACCTGCTCGCCTTCTTTCTTAGAACTACAGTAGTCCAGTGGGTGTCTCCATTTGTTCTAGTGCCACCTACTGATGCTTCTGTTTTATAAACTGGGTTGGAGGGATTATTCAGATAATGTTGACAAAGGGCTCTGAATGCTGGAGGAAGAGCACTGGGAATATCCCTTATATCAGGGATAGGAAACCTGTGGTCCTCTAGATGTTGGTCTCCAACCTGCCTTAGCCTTGGCTAGTGAAAGGGCGATGGGAGTTGTAGTGCAACAACTGGAGGACTGCGGGGTCCCCAAACCCTGCTATAATAATAATAATAATAATAATAATTTATGAGTTTCCCCAGCCACTCTGGGCGGCTATATATAATCATTGCCCATCAGGAACTTCATCAACAAGCAGAAAGGATCCACTGCTTTTGCAACCCCTCTTCTTTCTTCCAAGAAGAGTTTCTTCCAGCTCTCTTGTTTGGACACAGCTCTGGGACATGGTAAATGAAAGTATACCGTCTCTGAATGTGAAAGCTCTGTTTAGTTATCATGGCTAATTGATATGCCTATCTAAAGAAATCAGCCTAAGCTTCTACCCATCACTATACTTTGTTTCAGTGAGTTCCACAAGTTAAGGACATGCACTGAGAATGAATGTTTCCTCACTCACTGTTCTCAACCTACTGCCAATCAGCTTGATGTCCTGCTTTCCCCAATTGATGTGTCTCTATTAGGACTACGGAAGAAATCTGATTCAGCCTGCATTTGAAGCTGAATCTTACGAAATGATCACTTAACCAATACATAGCCATCCTTTGAAATCCACAGTTATCTAAATTCTGGAAACAGTTCTCTGTCTAATCGTTTACAAAAATGAATAGATTAGGGAAAGTGTGCATAAAATGCTGATATTGGTGAATTCATTATACTGGGGGAGATGGCTGGCAACAATGTCTATATTAGTCAAACTGCATACAAAAATGGGTTTTATTAGGAGAAATTCACACTCCAATTCATTAGTTTTTTAAAATGCAGATTGCTGCAGAAATGTGTGGAACTGAATTTAAGATTGGAAAAATGAGAAACTGAGAGAACTAAAACCAACAGATTATTCTGTCCCGAGACAGAACTGTGAGAAGCTGGAGCTGTAATATCCCTCTCTCATGTAACCCTGGGGCTGAAGGTGTGTGTTGTTGTCCAAAATGCCTGGAGGGCACCAGCTTAAGGAAGCCTGGCTTGTTCTAAAACAAGGAAAAAGGAAAGGAAGAAAATGAGGATGGAGAGAGGGAGGGGGCATGGTCCCTTGCAAATGACGAGGCAAAGGGAATGTTGCTCTAATGAACCTCAACACCTGAGATGTGTGTTTTCATGGCCCACACTATTCCTGTGAATGTAATTAGTTTTTAATACTGAGTTTTAAATTGCTGCAGCCCACCTAGGGACCTGCTGGTGGAGGATGTTGGGTTACAGAAGGCTGACCTAGGCTTTGTATACACTCCTGCAGTGACTGCATTCCCACCACTGGTTTGCACACACACCATTAGCCACAACCCATATTTATCCTGCAGCTTCTTGAGAAATAACTGTGTTTTGATGTGGTTTCCTCCCAAACCATGTTCGATCATAAAGCTGGAATCATAAAGCTGGAAGGAAAAACAAGGGTCATCTAGTCCAAGCCCTCCAATGAAGGAATCTTTTGCCCAATGTGGGGCACAACCCATGACCCTGAGACCAAGCATCTCATGCTCTCTACAGACTAAGCTATTTCCAAAGGCATCTATGCCCCCTCTCAGTCTACAGAGGGTGACTTGGAAACACAGTGTGTGTGTTGGGTGGAGAGGGGGAGGGAGGGAGGAAGAGCAATGACCACACTGCATTTTAAGATGGCAAGGTGTTCACAGCTTCAGTCCTTCACATGGGGTTTCTCTAGCAATGGGAAAGTGTGGGTCTTTAGGTGAATGCAGGCAGCAATCAAAGTTTGGTATGTAGGAGAGGCAGGAGAGGTCCTGGGTTCTTGAAGCACGATCTGGGGAATAAAGAGCCCTGACCGCCTATCTGGTCGTGGTTACAACAGCAGATTGTAACCTCATATTCTCCTGTTGAATGCCTCACTGGTGATCTGCAGCCGGTAAGATGATACAGATATATCGTTTATAGGTATCTTTATATCTTCTTATAAAAAAAGCCCATCCTTGTGAGCAATGGGAATCTGCTCACATTTGTCCCCCGGAGCTGGTGCACACAACATAGGAAATGAAATCGCTCACCAATTAACTTCCAGCAGAATTTTGCATGTGTGTCTGTCTTGGGGATGAGGCAAGTATCAGAGGAAGGCAGCTAAATGCTTTCTATGAATCTGGAGCCTGTAGCCATCTTTTGGGACGTGTTTCTGCATTGGTGTTAAAAGGGGCAGCTGGAATAGGCTTAGCAGAGACTTGTAAATAAATGAATAAACAAAACACATGTTCACAGCACAGGTGACAACAGCAAGCCCTTTTCTGGAGAAATACTTGACTTTGTTTACACTGGAGCAGGAGCCCTTTCCTTGTTTTGCTTACCAGTGGAAGGTAATTGAGGGAATGTTCTCTTGTTACTCACAAGAATGGAGTCTGACTTGAAAGGTGAATTTAAAGGACAGCACTGGTGAAACACATGTAGTTGCAAATGGGAAGAAAGTAGTCACTGAAATTGCTTTCCTACAGGGCCAGAGCCTGATAATGATTCATCATTAAGGCAATCGAGTCAAAATGGAGTGGCCAAGATTTAATCAGCTGGAAAAAAATAGAGAGAGAGAAAAGCCTATTCAGAGCAGATTGAGACTGTGCATGCGTGAGCTTGGACTGATGCAGTGAAGGGGCAAAATTGGGAGTGTAAGGTGTTCAGTTAACCTCCCTGATATAATGGCAGCTGCTACTGTCTGTTTTCCTAAGATGGCAAGTGGCTTATTTGGCTGTTAATGAGGGGCTCACAAATCCCTGCCCCAGCATTTTGGCCACTGGCATGCCTGGAAGGCTGTGGCTTATACACTGCAGAGTTCGGATGGCACATGCACACAAGTGCCCAGCAGTGCTTTTTGTGGTGGTGTCATTCTGATGGAATGAGCTGCACCACCACGGTTGCTTTGGCTCAATGTGGCATGGCTTGGAAAGGTGCATTCCATTTGGGAGCCTGTGCTATGACTCCTGTTTATGCAAGAATGGCTGAGAAATTCCTTTTGTTGCATGCCTGAGAGAAGAGCCATAGCTTGAGAGGCGTTGCCTTGCATGCAGAAGGTCCCTGTTTTGGCCCACAGCATTTCTAAGGATAACTGGGAGCAGGGCTTGGAACGACCCATGCATGACAGGACAGCTGACTTCCCCAAGGGTCTTCCTACTGGACTGAATTACCTGTTGGAGCTCTTTGGTATGCAGAGTAAGCAGCGTCTGGCTTGTGAATTTTGATTACATTAGAGAATAAACTTGTTGAAATCACAGAAAAACAGATAAGGCTACACTTGTAGAGTAAGAAAATAATACAGGAGTTTATTGCAGAAAATATATATCTTAGATATAAAAGGTTTTTGGTTCTAAGCTAACTAACTAATCTAGAGAAGACATACACAGACATGCCTGCTTCTATGTTCTCAGAGGATAGATTTAAGATGATCTCTCATTTTGAAGCACAGGAGAGAAATGTGAGGAGGAGGAAGTTGTAGACAGGATGCAACCCAAGACATATCTGTCTAAACATCAAAGAGATAGGGAGGCAAGCTAAGGGGTCAAAGATACAGGGATAGTCTGGGAATCTGGAGGTTGCTTACTCTTTCCTGCATTAAACCCTCATCTGCAAGCTGAGTTGTACAAAAACTTCAAATACAATCTAGAAAAAGGGATAAAGAAGACAACAGAAGAAGGGAAAGAAATTGGAGCACCAGGGGCAAGAATTCAAGGTGGAATAATTTTTCCATTCAAGGAAATGCAAGAAATGTGGGCCCTGTCATTTCCACGACAGCCAAGAAATTGGAGCCTGATTCTAAGCATGCTTACTTGGGAGTAAGTCCCAAGTGGGTGTGCAGAGGATTGCAGTTGGCACCGAGCAGGAGTGCAGCCTTAACACAAAAATCACACTCCTTTTCTTTGTGTGGGATATGTGAGCTGTTGACCAAATCAGTTACACTGCGTGCCTTTTTCATTGCCCCTTATCAGCCACTCAATCAGCTTCATCTGGGATCGATGACTGCCTAAGAAGCCTATAGAGTGTACCTCGGGTTAAGAACTTAATTCGTTCTGGAGGTCTGTTCTTAACCTGAAGCACCACTTTAGCTAATGGGGCCTCCTGCTGCTGCCACGCCACTGCCACACGATTTCTGTTCTCATCCTGGGGCAAAGTTCTTAACCCAAGGTAATATTTCTGGGTTAGCGGAGTCTGTAACCTGAAGCCTCTGTAACCTGAAGTGTCTGTAACCTGAAGCATCTGTAACCTGAGGTACCACTGTAATTACCTGGGTCTAACTGCTTTGATCTTTCTGAAATACTGGCAGTGAATGGGCTTCTTCTTCCCTGCCTTGCTTGCAAAGTCTAATTGGGGATTTGCATTGAGATTCTGGAGTTCGGGGGGGGGGGTAATGCAGAGACCCATTTGCTGAGATGCAGCAGGCAGGTGTTGTGTGTCACATGTTCCACACTGTTGCCAGCCTACCACTAGCTGAATGCACAATGCATCCTATGCCACCTATGAAATTGGTACCTTGGGTACCAAGTGGTACCTTGGGTTAACAGCTTAATTTGTTCTGGCGGTCCATTCTTAACCTGAAACTGTTCTTAACCTGAAGCACCACTTTAGCTAATGGGGCCTCCCACCGCTGCTGCGCCGCTGCTGCACGATTTCTGTTCTCATCCTGAAGCAAAGTTCTTAACCTGAAGCACTATTTCTGGGTTAGCAGAGTCTGTAACCTGAAGCATCTGTAACCCGAGGTACCACCGTAAATGTTAACCATAATTGAAGCTGACATGCCTGGCAGCTGATCACTTACTTAAACCTTGGTTTAGCACAACATGGAATAGTTAAAGCACCAGCAGGAGCAGGTGAGCCTTGATTGTGGTTTCAATATTTTGCTGCTCTTCACTTTGGGCTCTGTAGATTTTGGGTGGTGGGGGTACTTAGCCATAGTCAGGGAAGAGGTTTGTGTTTGCACTCATGGACAGGGTGGCCCTGCTGGGTTCCCTCCAGCGGAGACTGTTAACTGGAGCCATACCCCTTGCTTCATGCTGCAGCACTAAGAATGGTTCCCTCTCTGGCTGTATCTTTCTTCGGCCTGACTTTGGAAGGAGGAAGGGCTGCCTTGCTTCGCTTTGCAGTGTCTTGGCAGGGTGCGCCTGCAATCTTTCTTTCTTGCACTTTAGCTTCCTCCCTCCCAAAGCAGGTGCAGGGCTAGCAAAGCACAGCCTGCCTGCAGGTAGAACATGGCTGAGCTGCAGCGGCCAAGGAGGCAGCATCACCCTGCTGTGCTCATGAAGGCAGGTTGTGCAACATTGGATGGCTTGGTATGGTTTTGCTTCTGGAAGGGATGTGGGGCCCAGATTCCACCCCACCCCCCAGCTGTGTGTGTGTGTCTGTGTCTGTGTGTCTGTGTGTGTGTGTGTGGCAACTTTCCCAAGGGGCTGGATCAAGAGGGCTGTTTTCTGTCTCCTCACCTGTTAAACAGTTCCTCCAGGAGAAATCTTCCCTCTGCCCTGGTCTCTCTCCCTTCTGCACCCTGACACCAGTGGTGGAGCTCCATGCTACTGCATGGGGGGGTAGAGAGCAGGCGGGGGCGGACTGGCGTGTGTCCCAGGGGGTGGTGCGCCGCCCGCAGGGGCGTGGCGTGCATCCTGGGGGCATGGCGCACCGCCTGTGGGGGCGTGAGGCCCAGCGCACACGGGGGGGGGGGGGCAGCCATGATGGCACCCCACCGGGATCATGCTGCTGGGGTGGTGTGCTCCCCCCACACTCCTCTTCCTCTGCCAGTGCCTGACAGAGCATGCTGTGGAGAACACTGCCTTCAGGAAGAGCACCATTGCAGATCTGCTGGAAGAAGGAACATAGGAAGCTGCCTCATTACTGAGTCAGACTCTCAGTTCATTAGTTCAGTATTGTCCACACTGACTGGCAGCTGCCTTCCAGGGTTTCAAACAGCGGTCTTCCCTAGCCCTACCTGTGGGTGCCAGGATTGAACCTGGGGATCTCCTACTTGCAAAGCTGGCGCTCTCCCACCGAGCTGTAGTCCATTTCCATTAAAGAAAGGAAAGCAGGATTCTAGTCCTCTTGATTTGAAAGAACAATTCGGTTTTAAATAGGAACATTGGAGGCTGCCTTATACTGAGACAGTAGCAATATTGCTATAGGACAGGCATAGGCAAACTCGGCCCTCCAGCTGTTTTGAGACTACAACTTCCATGATCCCTAGCTAACAGGACCAGTGGTCAGGGATGATGGGAGTTGTAGTCCCAAAACATTGCCTGTCTGCTTATAGGAGAAGAATCAGTTCAGTGGGTGGAGGATGAGACTGAGCTTTTATAAAGCTATACGAGAGTGGAGAGAGAGGTTTCCCTCCCTCTATAGCAATACTAAAACTCTGAGTTGCCCAATGGAATCAATCAGTAATAGATCAGGACAGACAAAAAGAAAGTAATTATACCTTGCATAGAGAATGCATCGGGGAAGGGAGCAGAGCACATGCTTTGCATGCAAAAGAGTCAATCCCTGGCACCTGCAGGCAGGACTGAAAAAGACTCTGGTGTGGCAGACTGGAGAGCTGAGGCTACAGTGTCAACAGATGGACCGATGCTTTAGTTTGTTCTGCAGTGCTTCCCCAATGTTACCACATATGGCTATCCTGCCAGCACTTTAGAGAGTCTGCTTGCATCGCAGATCCTCTTAATCCCCACTCACAGACTCCTGCAACTAGAGTTGTCCCAATACATTTTCCTGTAGGAGGTCCCACCCTCCTTGGAGATACAGAGAACCGAACCTGGGTCCTTCTATATGCCACCGAGGTATCACCCTTCTCCAAGGTTTGGCCAAAAGACCAAACCCCTAGTGTTGTTGCACCCTGATTTTCAGGGTAGCACATTTTGCCTCTGCAGCCTGCTGGTAGTCACAGGAACCCTGACAGCAGTGGCTGCCTGTGAGCTCTGCCTCATCCGTGTGCCCCTGGGCATGGAATGAGTAGGCATATAGCATCACACTATTTTTTGGACCCTAACCAGCATGTTCTGGGGTTTTGGAAATATACTTCTTGCTCTGATCACCTACCTAGCATGAGGCTGGCACTTGTGTGAAGGGCATTCTCTATATGCAGTGGATGAAACTGGCACTGCATGGTTGCTGGTGCATTTATGCGTTCACAAGAACCAGTGAAAGACCTGGATATTTGTCAAGGCTTTGTGTAGATTTGAGTGAGAGTGTTCATGTTTACTTTAGTTGACTGGTTGGGATCATCTGCCTTCTGACTTGGACTCAGATGGTGCATCTGGATTTGCTTAAATTAACGAAGAGTGGGTAAGGAATGTTCTAAGCGAAATAAAAATGGAAATGTCACACACCCTATTCCAGGTGCAGAAGTTTGCTGGAGAGGCAGTCAAATGTCAGTGATAGGAATGCATCCTCCACTGACCATTCTATTAGAGGGAGGGAGGCTGGGCTGTGTGGTGTGCCTAATCCTCTGGTCCTCCTTTGATCAGCACTTGCACAATGCCTGGACAAATAAATAATGGCAAAATTCATTGTGTAAGCAGAGCAAAGCCAATGCATGCACATCAGTTCCTGTTGGAGTGCCCAGCCACGCCCTGGTTGCAGGGGATTTCCCCAAATGTGCTGTCTGTGATGGGGGGAGATGGCAACTAGGTGAGAGAGCCAGTCTAGGCCAGCAACATCCAAGAACATGGGGAAGGTCAGTAGCGCAGTGGTAGAGGATGTACTTTGCATGCCAAAGACCCCAGGGTTGATTCCCATCTCGGAAAACCGCTGCCAGACAGTGTGAACAGTGCTAAGTTAGTATGGTTTGACTTGGAATAATAATAATAATAATAATAATAATAATAATAATAATAATAATAATTTATACCCCGCACATCTGGCTGGGTTTCCCCAGCCACTCTGGGCGGCTTCCAACAGAATATTAAAATACAATAACTTATTAAACATTAAAAGCTTCCCTAAACAGGGCTGCCTTCAGATGTCTTCTAAAAGTCTGGTAGTTGTTGTTCTCTTTGACATCTGGTGGGAGGGCGTTCCACAGGGCAGGCACCAATACCGAGAAGGCCCTCTGCCTGGCTCCCTGTAACTTGGCTTCTCGCAGTGAGGGAACCACCAGAAGGCCCTCGGTGCTGGACCTCAGTGTCCGGGCAGAATGATGGGGGTGGAGAAGCTCCTTCATGTATATTGGACAGAGGCTGTTTAGGGCTTTCAAGGTCAGCACCAACACTTTGAATTGTGCTCGGAAACGTACTGGGAGCCAGTGTAGGTCTTTCAGGACTACTGTTATATGGTCTTGGCGGCTGCTCACAGTCACCAATCTAGCTGCTGCATTCTGGATTAGTTGTAGTTTCTGGGTCACTTTCAAAGGTAGCCCCACATCGAGCACATTGCAGTTGTCCAAACGAGAGATAACTAGAGCATGCTCCACTCTGGCGAGACAGTCTGCAGGCAGGTAGGGTCTCAGCCTGCGTACCAGATGGAGCTGGTAAACAGCTGCCCTGGACACAGAATTGACCTGCGCCTCCATGGACAACTGTGAGTCCAAAATGACGCACGGGCTGCACACCTGGTCCTTCAGGGACACCGTTACCCCATTCCGGAGCAGGGAGTCCTCCACACCCGCCTGCTTCTTGTCCCTCCAAAACAGTACTTCTGTCTTGTCAGGATTCAACCTCAATCTGTTAGCTGCCATCCATCCTCCAACCACCTCCAGACACTCACACAGGACCTTCACCATCTTCACTGGTTCTGATTTGAAAGAGAGGTAGAGCTGGGTATCATCTGCATACTGATGAACACCCAGCCCAAACCCCCTGATGATCTCTCCCAAAGGGTGCATGTAGATGTTGAAAAGCATGGGGGACATAACCCTGAGGCACCCCACAGGTGAGAGCCCAGGGGTCTGAACATTCATCCCCTACCACCACTTTCTGAACACGGCCCAGGAGGAAGGAGTGGAACCACTGTATAACAGTGCCCCCAGCTCCCAGCCCCTCTAGAGGGTCCAGAAGGATGTTCTGGTTGAAGGTGTCAAAAGCCGCTGAGAGATCCAGCAGAACTATGAAACAGCTCTCACCTTTGTCCGTAGCCTGCTGGAGATCACTGACCAGTGCGGCCAAGGCAGTTTCAGTCCCATGATGAGGCCTGAATCCCGACTGGAAGGGATCCAAATGGTCTGCTTCTTCCAGGTGTGCCTGGAGTTGTTCAGCAACCACCCGCTCAATCACCTTGCCTAAGAATGGTAGATTTGAGACTGGACAATAGTTGGCCATATTGGCAGCATCTAAAGAGGTGATATGATAGCCAGCTCCAAACGCTTGAAGGGCTGTCCCATGGAAGTTGGAGCAAGCTTGTTTTCTGCTGCTCTAGGGGGTGGGACCTGATTCTGACTAAACATCAGGAAGTACTTTTTGACAGCGGAACAGACTAACTCATAAGTTGGTGGACTTCATTGGAGGTTTTCAAACAAAGGTTGGATGGCCATCTATCAGGGAGCTCCCTTAGGGTCCCTTGTAACTCTGCAATTCCTTCATTCTATGCAGTTTTTAAGGATTGAATGAAGAAGACATCAGCCTAGATCCCTGCTTGATGCCCCAAATGAGTGGTACAGTTGTTTATTCATTTTATTTTTTTGCCATTGATAGCATCTCTGACAATAGCATCAGAATATATTTAGCTGTCCCTACAGTCCTGAAGTTCAGTGGACTTCTTTTACGCAAGTTAGCTTTGATCTTTGAGGCAGGGTTTTTTTTCTCTTATGAGTTTGTTGCATAAGGGCTCCTGGATCATTTTTTAAAATAGCTTAAGGATATTAGCATCCCATACACATCTCTGAAGGAGATGGGTATGACTCACAGTGCCATAAATTCTGTTGTGGTCGTCAGCACGCATCCTGAGGAAATTATACAAAATTACAGATTTATTTTCAGGATTCTATTATTTTCATGGACAGATTTCAAAGCCAGCTGATGCATTCTGGATGGCTAGATGGCTTCTTGTTGACCGGCTGGACAGCTTCAAATTAGGTCCCTCAGATCTAATTATAGCCCCCACATCACTGGAAATGCAGAGTTTGGTACTCACTGTCTGTTGGTTTCTGTGGCTTTTATGAGCAATTCCAAAATAATTAGAGTTGATATGTAGACTCTGAAATTGTCGCATCCCAATCACTGCATCATTTCAGAGCTGTAGGTTGCAGATCATATAATGATACCACAATTTCTCCACTTAAGCTCCTTAGTAACCCTTAAGACTCTAACGTCATGTTATGCTTACCCTGTTTGTCCTGCCAGGGAATTTCATGCGGTGCCGTACTTACCCAGGCTTGATTTTCTTTGGAAGATCACTGGAGCCTTAAAAACATAAGGTCCTGCTGGATCAGGCCAATAGCTCCTATAGCTAAGCATCCTGTTCTCACAGTGACCAGCCAGATGCTGCAATGGGAACCCTGCAAACAGGACATGAGCACAACAGCTGTCTCCCCTGTTGTGGTTTCCATCAACTGGAATTCAGAAGCATTACTGCCTCTGCCTTTGGAGGCAGAGCGTAGCCATCATGGGAAGCAGCCACTGATAGCCTTGTCCTTCATGAATATTACAAATGCTTTTTGTAATATTTGAGTTTAGTAATTGGACTTTCTCCAGTAAGGAAACGCAGAGGAATGTGTGGGATTACTATTACTTGATGTGATGGTGTGTAAGCTTCATCACAAACAAATCAGAATGCTCTACAAACAGTGGACAGTTTATAACCTCCCTGCAACCTTTTTGCAAACAAATCAGAATGAATGTTCAGTAAACAGGCCACTTGGGTGTGGTAATGTCTGAATGTAAGATTATGGGTGCACATAGTTTGTCTAAGGCACCTGCAGTCTACCATTTGTTTCTGTAGTTGTTCTGGTCACATTAATTCTCTCCTGTCAAACTCCCAAGCTTATAACAATAATCTTACAAGTGTGTGGGCACTGCTTAATGAATCATAGAAAGATAAGAGTTGGAAGTAAACTTGTCTAAACCAACCCCCTACTTGATGCAGGAAATCCAGACAGTAAGAGCATCCCTGGAACACTGCTGTCAAACATAGCCTCTGCTTGAAGACTAGGGAGAGTCCATCACTCCTCTGGGCTGCTGGTTCCATCAGTTTCAGTCTAATTCATTGGTTCTTTGGGGAATGGCTGCAGCTCAGTGGTAGAGCACCTGCTTTGCATGCAGAATGTTCCAGGTTTGATCCCCAGCATCTCCAGGTACAGCTGGGAAAGAATCCCTGTCTAAAATCCAGGAGACAAACTGCTACTTTTTCCTAGTGTTCAGCTGAAGTATGCCCTTTATATTGTGAGTCTGCTTCACCTCATCCTGCCCTCTGAAGCAATGGAAAAGAAGTCTTTGCCAATTTGTATGCAGCAACCTTTCATGTACAGTGGTACCTCGGGTTACATATGCTTCAGGTTACAGACTCTGCTAACCCAGAAATAGTGCTTCAGGTTAAGAACTTTGCTTCAGCATGAGAACAGAAATCATGCTCCGGCGGCAGCAGGAGGCCCCATTAGCTAAAGTGGTGCTTCAGGTTAAGAACAGTTTCAGGTTAAGTACGGACCTCCGGAACGAATTTAGTACTTAACCCAAGGTACCACTGTATTTGAATAAAAGTGTGTGTGTGTGTGTGCGCGCATGTGTGTAAAGGGGGTGGAGACTGAGCAAGGCTTCCTGCGATTGACCTTTCAGTGACCTTAGGAAACAAGAAGTTGCCTCCCACTGAGTCAAGCCACTGGTTCATCTAACTTACTGTTGACTACATTGACTAGGAGCAGCTCACTAGGATTTCAGACTGGGGAACATTCCCAGCCCCAACTACCGGTAGCTCCCGTATGCAAAGCAAGCAACTGTATCCCATCTCCTGAGGACTACTAACATAGGCAGAATCACTTGGGCAATATAAGGAAGCATATGCAAATCTGCTTAATCATGCTGCATAATTTACAGGCTGCTTCCTGGGGAGCAGAATTTCAGTTGCCTGGGTGTGCATAGTTAAGTGCAGGATAGACACAATCCAATTTATTAACTTTTCCTTGTAATGAATGTAAGAAGAGTTCTGCTGATCAGGCTAAAGTAGATCCATCTAGACCAGAGATAAGGAGCTTGTGACTCTCTGATGGACTCAAATTCCCATCAGCCCCAGCCAGCATGGTCAGTTGTCGGGAATGATGGGAATTGTATTCCAGAAGTATCTGGAGGACTGCAGGTTCTCCACCCCTGATTTTGACGAACTTCCTGCTTCTCAACCAGATGCTTCCAGGAAGCTCACGAGCCAACAATGGCAGACAAACTTCCTGTTTAGTGTGAATGCTGCCCATTTTCAAGATATTGCTGGAACAGGGTAGGGAATCTTTGGCCTTCCTGCTGTTGTTGGGCTGCAGTTCTCATTACATGCCCAGCTTTGGGGGCTTCCCTGAAGCATCTGGTTGGACACTGAAAACAGAATTCTGGACTAAAAGGGCCTTTGATAAGGCAGGGATCTTTTGATAGGAGCTGCAGTCCAGGAGCAGCTGGAGGGCTGAAGTCTCATCCCTGCTGGAAAGAGTCCACTCTTTAAGCCTGTGGATACAGTGAACCAGATGATGACCCCAATACTTAGTTGTTTTTGGAGGGAAATATTTCTGCCTCTGTTTCTCTTCTTTATATGCCAGGTGCCACAACATATTGCATACCCATTTTTCTACAGATGCTTTATGCCTGAAAGTCTATCAAACAACTCAGTTTTATTTTTTCTTGTTGCCATTGTTGAAAACACCCAGAGGTTCCACACACAACACCTCCTTCCTTCCTTCCTTCCTTCCTTCCTTCCTTCCTTCCTTCCTTCCTCTCTCCCTCTCTCTCATTTCACCACTGAATCAGAGCAAATGGCATTTGGGTTTTCCATGGATTTATGCTTGCTCCAATTCAATGGTGAAATGACGATTTTCCTGGGGAAAGTGCCTGGACAAAGCAAAAGCACTTGGGCAGAGAGCTTTAGCGCACAGACCTGTGCCTGTAAAGTGTGCTGCAAAGGAAGTCTGGATGAGGCCCCACCCTCTATTTCACACACAGTGAGAGAGAGTGAGTGAGAGAAATAGTGAGAGAAACATCCATCAATTTCCTCTTTTAAAACACTTTTCTTTTCCCTGGTTCTTTTGCCTCAGTCTCTTTCACAAGTAGAAGCAAAATCTCTGCACATGCAACTGCATTTGCTCACATGCTACTTTCCTTCCCTCTCCCCTCCCTGCTTTTTAAATATATACTGTATGTTCCTTAGGACATGGCCTTTGCTACATTTTAAAGCACTGGATTAATTGATTTATTCAATTTCCATCTCCTCTTTTTCTCCAAGTGACATACATGCTTTTCTTCCTCTCCATTTTATCCTCACAACAACTCTGGGAGCTAATTTAGGCTGGGAAACTGTGACTGGCCTAGGGTCACCCAATGAGCTTCATGGCTGAGTGGGGATTTGAACTCTGGTCTCCTAGTTCCTAGTCCAGGACTCTAACCTCTGCACCACACTGGCTCTCTAGAACTGAATGAGGTTGAAAGCAGTTTGATTTAGGACCTCTTCTTCTAACACACCCTGCTGTGAAAAGTGCAGTCTTGTGGCGATGCCTTACTCAGCCTTACCTCAAAGCCCACTAAGGAAGGAGATTCTCCCCTCAACACTTCTAGGGATCTTGTCCGTGGCTTACAAATCAAAACCAAATTCCTCACCCTTATTCCACCTTTTTAGAAACCTCCAGAGTTGTGCCTACCTGCACCCAGCTTTGGTTTACAACACAATAAGCTTAATTTCCCTCTTGGCTGTTCAGCCAATGTCAGACATCCCCAGCTGGTCCATCACTCAGTTACAAAGATGCCACAGTCCCTGCTGAAGCAGCTTCTGACTTTGATTCAGAAAGGAGAAGCCAAATGCCTGTGTTACCCTTGATATCTTTGTCTGCAGATTAAGGACTTCTGCTACAGCATCCTGCAGTTTAATGAGATGCAAGGCAGAGCCAGGGATTGCGTTAAGGTGAGGACACAAACTTGCAAGGATGTTCCAGGTCAGCTTCCTCCAACCAGCTCTCCCCAGTAGCTGCTGGACTGCAGCTCTCATCATCCCTGACCAATGGCTTATGTGGTTGTGGTTGTTGGGAGCTGGAATGCAGCAGCACCTGAAATAGTCGTAGTCGTAGTAGTAGTAATAGTAATAATAATAATATAATAATAATAATTTATACCCTGCCCATCTGGCTGGGTTTCCCAGCCACTCTGGGTGGCTCCTAACAGAATATTAAAAACACAATAAAACATCAAACGTTAAAAACTTCCCTGAAAGGCACAGAGTTCAATTGTCCTCTAACTGGTACACCATACCAGGTTGAGAAAGGCTGTTCTAGGTCTTAATCTCACTTACTTGCATCAAGGTGGGAAATCTACCTCCCTTTCTTTTACCGCTTTCCTCTAGTGTAATGGCAGGGTTTCTTCATGCTAACCACAGCTCTGGAGCATAGAGAACAACTCCTCCTCAGTGTCTTCTGATGCACCTCCTCCGGAGTGACCCTGGGAGCCCGTCCTCAGGGACTGACTCACCTCCTTTCGCTCTGACTGGCTCCAATCATTGCTAAGGGCCAGAAGGCTTATTCTCGGTGGTTAAAAAGTTCCCCTTTTCATGCTGGGTGGTTCTAGGATGCTGGAGACAGGAACCCTGCTGGAGAAATTGTTATGGGTCTTTGACTCCCTGCCCCACGGCATCCCTGAACTACTACACTTGTGCTGTTCTCATCCATGAAGTTTTAAATGTTTTTAAAAAGAGATGACCCCAAATCCATTTTAGGCCTTGGATTTCCTAACAGTGGAGGCAGGCTTTAACTTGCTTTAATTAAAATGTTACTTTATTAAGACCGACAGTCTGCTGCATCTTGCATGTATTAACTCACATTATCCTAGGAATGGAGAAAAGCTGTCACTGGAGGAACAGTGGCTGCTGTATCTTTGCCATGATCAAGGAAAAGAATATACAACCAGGTTTCTTATTTTTTAAAAAATGTGCAAAATTGACAAAGTTCTGAAAATGTCACCAGTGCACACCAATTAAGGACACTGCCAACAACACTGCTCCCAACATGGAGGGCAGTGAACTTGAAACAATGTGGACACACACCTGGCATATCTATCTGCATCCGCACATAACACAAACCTATCTATCCTATAAAGTTAAAGCACTATCACGCCACATGGATTCCTGGGAGCTGTACAGTCATACCTCAGGTTGAAGTAGCTTCGGGTTGAGCATTTTTGGATTGCGCTCCATGGCGACCTGGAAGTAACGGAATGCGTTACTTCCGGGTTTTGCTGCTCGCGCATGTGCAGAAGTGGCAAATCGCGCCCTGCGCACGTGCAGATGTGGGTTGTGTTCTGTTCTGGATGTGAACGGGGCTCTGGAACAGATCCTGTTCACATCCAGAGGTACCACTGTAGTTTGTTAAGGGTGCTGAGAGTTGTTAGGGAACCCCTATTCCCAAAACCTGCAATTCCATCCTTCTTCAGGAACAGATATTGATTGCTAAACCACTCTGGGAACTGTAGCTCTTGGAAGGGAATAGGAACCTCTTGACAACTCCCAGCACCCGTCTACAGTTCCCTAGACTCTTTGCTGAAGGGCATGACTAAAGTAGCATAATAATAATGCTTTGAAAGTATATCGCTGATTCCGCAGTGCATACGTTCTATTAGTCCCAGTTGCATATAAGAACATAAGAAAAGTCTGGTTGCAGGGTCAGGCCAATAGGCATCAACTCAAGCATTCTGTTCTCACAACCAGGTGCCAGTGGGAAACCTGCAAGCAAAACCTGCACGCAAGAGCACTTTCCCCTCCTGTGGTTTCCAGCAACTGGTGTTGAGAAGCATTGCTGCCTCCATCCATGGATGCATTAGCCATTGTATCCAGCAGCCATTGATAGCCTTTTCCTCCATGGATTTGTCTAATCCCCTTTGGAAGCTATCTAGGTTGGGGCCATCACTGCCTCCTGTGGGTGAGTGAGCTCCATAGCTTAACCATGCGCTGCACAAAGAAGCCGTTTCTTTCATCTGTCCTGTATTGTCCAACATTCAGCTTCATCAGATGTCTACAGGTCCTAGTGTTATGAGAGAGGAAGAAAAACTTTTCTGTATCCACTTTCTCCATGCCAGGCATAATTTTGTAAACTTCTATCATGTCACCTGCATTTTCTCTAAACTAAAGGTCCCAAACTCTGTTACATTTCCTCACAGGGGAATCATTCCACTCCCTTGATAATTCTGGTTGCCCTTTTTCAAACCTTTTCAGCACAGCTGGTGATGACTCTGGCACAGCAAGTTTCCAGAGTTCTCTGCAGACTTCTCGGGTTCAAGTCCCCTTATGTCCCTCACAACCATACACAAAGGGGAGGAAAGAGGGTTCCACAAAGCACAGCAACACCTTGCTATATAAGCCCTGCAGAAAGCATCCTTCAATTAACCCAAGGGGGTGTCTCATCTTGGCTTTTTTGGGGGGGGATTTTACAAGCCAGTGGGGCCCTTGCTGTTTTGTTCCTGCTCAGATAATGATAGCCAGCAAAGCAAAGCTGTTCTGTACTGGGTTTTATTTTAGAAAAGAGAGAGATGGAGATGGAGATATGAAGGATTTATTATCCTATTGCATAGCTGTCTGGGATCATTAGCTTTTATCCCATCACATAAATAGGGATTGACATTGTCAGTGTGTCCTTTTCTTCCAGCTTGTAGATTTTTGGGGGGCGGGCAGGAGTGGGCTAAAAAGCTTAGTGCATAAATTAAAATGCTTCAGAATTGCCTCTCCGTGTCTCCTATTATTCCTCCCACCCACAAAAATAAATGTGGGAAGCCTAAGTAATTTTACAGGATTTGATAAAGGAGCTAGACAGATGGATATTTTATGTGACCCACTATCCTGTCTCTGAAAGCATTCATAGCCCTGTATGATCTCAGTTCTGGTGGCAGAGAGTTCCACAGAACAATTTTGCAGTCAAGAAGAAATGTCTCTTTTTCTATCATAAGTGTGTGGTTTTCTAACTACTGTGAGTAGCCTTGCATTGTTTGGAAGGATATTGTAGTGCTGATTCCACTCCTAGCCACCCCACCAGTTCATTCAGTATTGCTTTGTGGAACACGGTGGCTAGGGCTGTGAGGTGCACGATTCAAACCTCCTCTTAGATATGAACTCACTTAGGAAACATCCGGACTGTTGCTATTTTTGGGTGGGATTTAATCACATACTGGCAGATTCAAGTTGATTGGGGGTCTTGCACAATAACCCCACCTCCTCAATAGGTAAAACTTTTTGCAAGAAGGAAAGTGATGGGAAAATGCACTGGAGATTGTGGGATAACACTTGATGCAATGTCTTATAATGAAGGCAATTTTAAAAATGCAGTATACAACAATTAAAGACCAGCAACAAGGAGTAAATCATGACCAGTATCCAGTAAGGCCTAGGCTTCACCCACTGGTATATGGCATATATCCTTTGTATATGGCGGCCCTTACTGACTGTCCAGTTACTTCCATGGGTGCAATAACACTGGGCCACATTGCAGAACTGAATAAATAAATGCCACCTGTCCCATTCTACATGCAGATACAAGTCAGTTGCAGAGTAAGGGTACTTCCAGACCAGGGGTGGGGGGGTGGGGGGAGGATGCAAGCTGCTTGCTGGTAACTACTACTTCTTCTTCTTCTTCTTCTTCTTCTTCTTCTTCTTCTTCTTCTTCTTCTTCTTCTTCTTCTTCTTCTTATGAAAAGCTTATTGAATTTTCTCCAGAAAGGCAAATGCAGAAAAACAACAACCATGGGTTGGCTTTTGATTATGTGGATGCTGCAAAAAAACTTCCATGTATGAGCAGCAGTGACCGCACAATAAATTAAACACCTGCCTGGGAGCCACCTTAACTTTCTGTTTACAGCTATGCACTTAAAACTGGTTGCTTGAGTTTACTTGGGTCTGAATGTTCTTCCTTCCAACAAGAATCAGGTTCTTAAAAAAAAATAACCAGCCTCTAAAATATGGAAATGAAATGAGTGAATGAGGCACAAATGTTCCTTTCTGACACTTCCTTGCTGTTCATTAGTTGCTCTTCTGTTGTGGGAACTCTTAGTAATGAGCATCGTATAACCTTGCTGGGGATGAATATTAACTGTTCTGCAAGCCTGTTTGTTGCTTATGAATCAGTCCCATCAGATGTTTGTACCATAAGTTTGGAATAATGTGCTTCACACTTAAATTTTGCTTCCTGGGTCTGCTGCCTAACTTCCTCTTTCAGGCATTGGGAAGGAGCTTGCCAGACGAAGTGAAGCCTTCTCAAATAGAGTAGGTCGGTAAAAGTTGCTGTTCTCTGTGTGAGTCCGAAAGGAGACAGGCGAGATGTATGAAGATGCTGAGGCTGATCTGGAATTCTCTCCTGGATTCAATCCAATGAACACTTTAAATCATCATCATCCAAACCTAAACAGGCAGCAGCAGCAGCTGGTGCTATTGGGATGGACAGACTAGAAGGCATGGTGGCCACAGACAGGTACTGCCAGAGCCAGTGGCAGAAAGACCCAACAAATTGCCATGGGTCCTGTGGTTCTAACCAGAACAAGGGTTGGTGGGGCAGTGTTCCATTCACCCAAATGGACCAGTCTCCAGTGTGGTGACTTGACTTACAGGTTCCTCTCTCTCTCTCTCTCTCTCTCTCTCTCTCTCTCTCTCTCTCTCTGTGGGAAGTAAAGAGTGAGGTACTTGCACTAGATTTTTAAGCCCTTCAAAGTGCCACAACAGCTACCCTTCTGGAAATGGTTGTAAAAAGTGACAGCTTAAAAAGTCAAACTGGATGGACAAACATAGCCAGCCAGATTAGTTTTATTAATTTTTATTATTTATTAAATTTGTATACTGCCCATTAGCCGTAGATCTCAGGGCAGTTCACATCATAAATATACACGATAGAAACATAAAATACATAATAAAAACAAGAACAATCCACCCCCATCAAGATGCAGTATTCATTTTTGTTGGGAGGATAGGCCTTTGCATAACTAAAGAGATGGTCAAGTAAGTGTGATTTGCTGCTCTAGGAGCTAATAGTCAAAGATGTTTCTAGGAGGGTATCTATCTTTCTCCCCTTTCCCTGGTGAGAGGTGATGTCATCAAAGGCTTTTTGTGTATGTGTGAGAATAATAGATGGTCAGTTCTGGGGCTAAAGGAGACACAGAAGCCTATGAGAATTCAATGCTGTGGTCTTGGGAATTCCTCTAGAAATGCAATAAATAGGTGGATGATCCATTGGAACGCTAAGTCTGTAGAGCTTCCACTTACAGAAACATAGGAAGCTGCCTTGTACAGTGGTACCTCGGGTTACATACGCTTCAGGTTACAGACTCCGCTAACCCAGAAATAGTGCGTCAGGTTAAGAACTTTGCTTCAGGATAAGAACAGAAATCAGGCTCCGGCGGCGTGGCAGCAGCAGGAGGCCCCATTAGCTAAAGTGGTCTTCAGGTTAAGAACAGTTTCAGGTTAAGAATGGACCTCCGGAATGAATTAAGTACTTAACCCGAGGTACCACTGTATTTGAATTAGACTCTTCATTCCTCTATCTTAGTACTTCCTATACTGACCGGCAGTGGCTCTTCAGGGGTTCAAGAAGGGGACATCCCCAGCCTTACCAGGGATTGAACCTGGGACCTTCTCCATGGAAAGCAGATGCCATTGAGCTGTGGCCCTTTCCCAAAAGAAACCATCTATCACAAAAATGCTATGAGCCTTTAGTGAGCTCTTTCCAAAGGAAATGAGCACCTGGGCATGCACAGCATTCCTGGAATTCTCGGTGCTTGCAGTGAGCAAACAGTGTGCTCTTCTAGCAGGCTAGCACAAACAAGAGAGTCCAAACTTTTCATCACCAGCTTTCTTAAGAAATGTCTCTATTAAGCTCTGTTTCCAAGTGATGCCCACTGCAGTCTTGGATGGCTGCTACAGCAAGGTCCTGTACTTAGACAGGCTTTGTATTTGTGGTCAACCTCAGGTGGGAGACATCTGTAAGTCTGCGCCTCATATAGAGATCAAAGATATTGCTTTCTGAAATCTTTGTTCACACAAGCAAGCAGGTACACCCTGGTAAAAATAGTCTGGTTTCTTTTGAGTGTCAGTAATAGCTTTGTAATACACAGAGTGGCACCCTGTGTACTGGCTGGAAAAAAACCAGGAAAAAGAAGTTAGATAAAACCGCTATAAATTGTTGTGGTGATTTGGAGGTTTAATCTAAAATCAAGCTGGATTTGTGTTTGTTGGTGTCTGCTAAGCTCTCTTTACATCATGGGTGGTGGCTAATATTATGGATGTATGATTTGCATTGCTTTATTGGTACTGTTGCTGTGGGTTTGTCATGGCCTTTGGCTGGAACAATAAACTTGCATTAAATTAAACTTTTCAGCACACAACTCTAGAGGAACAGGATCAAGCAAGAGACACATCGAGTAAGAATCAAACAGATGGTGTGTTTGAATGCAGCAAGCACTGTGGGAGAAAAATAACTTCCAAAGTTTATTGTCTAAATTGATTGAGAACAGCCAGGTGTTATCACACAGTGGATAAGCAATCGATGGCAGCCTGGAGGCAGAAGATACTCCATGCAGCAGCAACACAAACTGCAGGGGCTCCACTCGTTGTTGGGGGAAGGATGTTGAGTGGTGTGTGTATCACTGGACTTACTTGCTGGTTTTGTGATGGTGCTGCAGAAACTGTATAAAGTGTTTGTAGTAAAGGGATGCTGTGTAATTCTGTAGATGATGAGACTCCGGTATGTAGTGGCTCTGCTGTAGGCTGTGGAATTTTGGCCAGATTGTAAATGGGAAATTAAGATGGCTGAAGAGCGTGCTGTGCTCCACCAACATCCTCCCACTGCCTATCCCCATGCCCATCAAAAGCTGTGGGTTTTAACTTTTTGCAGCTTACTTCTAATGCCTTTTATGCGTGCATGCCAATTGGGGTTGGACTATGTCCTAGGAGCCATGGGTTCAAATCCCCCCATTTGTTGGCATTGATGCATTCTCTTTTCCCCTGGGTCATCTTACTGCTGCATCACAGCAAAATTTGGGGCTGAGTTCCCTTTCCACCTTCTTATGGCTGTTAAAGCATCCTATCCCCAGGAGCTGAACATAGGGGTCCTTTTCTGGGGGTGGAGGTTAGTTATGCGGAGAGGGAAATCTATCCCTGAATCTCTGCCCCTGCAGATGGGCTCATACTGTTTGGTTTATAACTGCCTCTTCCCCTTCTAACTGTGTGTAATGTTTTGTAAACTTTTTTGATGGGGTTGTCTGGGAACCCAAAGGGAGAAATTGATAAATGAGGTTTGCAAGCCCAGTGTATTCACCAGTTTATCAGCAGGTTTATTTTCATGGCTTTCTGTATGTTTAGGCAAATGCACCCCTTTCTCCTGCCTTCTGGATATTTTTGATTACTGCATACACTTGGCACTCTGGAACAAACGCCAACCTTTTGCCCTGATGAATTGCCGTTCCTTACATTACTGGGCTGGAAAATGAAAACTGCTCACTTTGAAAGCCCAGGATCTTTTGTGAAGAATTGCACCAGCCCTGCAATTCAGATGAGGTTCCAGTTCTTTTCTGCAGAATGCTGTGTCCAGAGGTTGCTCTTTGGCAGCCAATATACTGATCAAATCAAGCACCTGCAAATTGCATCAGAAGTGCTTTGCTTGATCAGACCAAAAGGTCCATATTTTCAGCATTCTGTTACCTACAGTGGTTGGTCAGTTGCCTCTAAGAAACCCACAAGCAGGACATGAGGGCAGTTCCCCAGTCCCTGTGGCTTGTTCCTAGGTTCTGGTACCCCAATGCAGACTGCACTGAAACATGGAGGCTCTGCATACAGCCACTGTGACTAGTAATTACTGCTAGACTCTTCTATGAATTTGTCTAACCCCTCCTGTTTAAGTCAATTAAACTGGTGGTCAGCACTGTGTTCTGTGTCAACAAATTCCATTAATTTGGTGGCGGGGATGAGTTTGGGGCATTTCCAAAGGTCAACACAACACTGCTGCTGTGTCAGTACAAATTGGAGCATGGAGCTATCAATCACTTTATAGATGCTTCCATTGTGTGAGGGGGATGGTCACTTGAAAGAAGATGGATTTTAGGAAACCCTTCTTTCTTTCAGCCTGTGTTGGTCCACTCCTAATAGCTTCTGATGCAAGGACTACAGAGTGACGCAAAACCCCACACTGTTCCCGGTGGCATTGTGTGATGGCATTGAAAATATTCTGTGCCAACCATTTCTCCTGCCCCACCCCCCCTTTAACCTTTCTCTATCAATTTGTGAGAACAGAAATGTCTTGGAAATGAGAGAGAAAATTTTGGCAAAATTCCCACAGATTGCAGGGGCAGGGTTTTTGTTGTGTGAAAGGGGGTCACTTTAAGAAGGCAACCTTGCAAGTGTAGATTGCTGCCACCCGTAACTAAAATCATATATATATCTATATAACTTTACATTGTAACAGTTGTTGTTCACTGCAGAAACCACCATGTCATAAGTTCCATTATCTTGATATATTACATATGGTACAATTGTACCTATTGTACCTATTGTATATATTATTCTTATTTGTTAAAATATGTTGAATTACGATATTATATTCATTTATATTATTTAGAACATGTACAACTGTTGAAGCCCAGGAGGGGGAAACAAGGGATTATTCCGGAAATCCTTGTCAAGATTCTGTGGAACTGTAGTAGCTCCCATTTGGATTTTATGAACATACAAAAACATACGTGGAACAGAAACTAGCAGATATTTGGACTCTATGAATGAACTGATCTATTGGGACTTCTGTTTACATTGTTGCACTTTATGTGTTGATTATGTGCAAGAGAAGTATTTGATACTGTGATAAAAATACAGAAGAGAATTGTTTATGTGAATGCACAGCTGGTTACGTTTTGTGTGTTTGTTGGCCAGGAAAGCTTGACAGATAATCAAAAGTTTGCATTTGCTAGTACCCCACCTCTCTCTCTGGCACTGTGGCTCCAAAACAGAGGATGTCAAGGACACAGTCATGCTGAACTTCTGAATAGCTCCAAGCCCCTCTCCAAAGCACATTGCATAATGGGAATGATAAAGTCACTACATCCCCAGTTATGAGGCTGGAAGAGAGCCTGAAACTCTCATGTGTGCTGAGCAGGAGATCATGCCATGGAAAGCACGATGAGTGGAACTGTGGATCCCTGAGAGAACATGCTTATTCTGTACTTTGGGCAGGCATCTTGCAGTCACCCCAGGTGTACTTTAAAGTAGGGGGTCTCAAATTTACCTGCCCCAATGGACCACTTGAAAACTGCTGATAGCCTTGGTGGACCACTTGATGATTTTCCCTGCCTTTTGTAGCAACTGCAATGTTAATTGCATTGTTATGGCTCCTTTTATTTCTTATATTGTATTTTATTGTATTTTGGTTTGCATTCCATCAGATTCACTCTGCAATGTAATGGAATACAGTATAAAAGTTTAAAGAAGCAAAAAATAAAATTAAAAATCAATATGAATATTTAATGCAGGGGCCTGCCATGGACAAAAGAACATAAGATGTGCCTGCTGGATTAGACCAATGGCCCATATTCCACCATCCTGTGGTCACTATGAGACTGCCCACAGGCTCTCATGGGAAACACTCAAGCTGGACCCAACGACAAGAGCACTCTCTGCTCCTTAGATTTCTAGTAACTTGCATTCAGAAGTGTCACTGCCTCTGCAGAGCATAGTGCTAGTGGCTAGTAGCCATTGATAGCATTCTCCTGCACAAATTTATCTAAACCCCTATTTAAACCATTCAGGTTGGTTTAAATGCATGCATGTGTGGCCACAGCTGCACTTTGTGGGGACCTGGCCCCTTCATTTCAAATGTTGCGGAGCCAGGGCACTCATGGCCCCAGGGAGTTGGCACATATGCTGGTGGTCATTACAGCCTTCCGTGGGTTGGAGTTCTATAGTTTAACTATGCCCTGTCTGAAGAACTAGGGTTGCCATATTTAAAAAAGTAAAATTCCTGACACCCATAAAGTTGTTAAGCTTTTTTTTGGCGGGGGAAGGGAAACAAACCCCAAACAAACAGGACATGTCAGGAATTTTCCTGATGTATGGCAAGCCTATGAAGAACTCCTTTCTTTCATCTGTCCTGAATCTTCCAACATTCAGCTTCAATATATGTCCACCAGTGATAGGGTTACAAGAGGGAGAGGAAAACTTTTGAGGATGAAGATGAAGGACCACTGCTGGCCCACAGATCATAGTTTGCTCTAGAGCTAAACCAGCAGTACCTCCCAGCTAATTTTGTATGGGTGATGAGCTGCAGGGAAACTTTTCTCAATGAAAACCACCCCACTCCTACACACAACTTTTTCCGGAGCATAATATGTCAGTCACTGATGGGTCATGGTCTTGGATTTTGGGATAATGGTCTTGGATTTTGGGTGGAGACACGTGTGCTACAAAGCTAACTCTTCCTCAGCTTGCTCAGCTTCTCATACCTTACCCACCCCAGCCTACTGGCATCCATTCACCCCAGAGAAGCTGCATCAACATCCCTTTCTGCTGGCTCTGCAGTACCATGTCCTTGCAATCCAGTTTCCTCTCTCTGCCACCCTCACCCCCCCATTCTGGTGCAGTTGCTCAGGTCTGCTTCCATCTGCTGGTTTTCTTCTTGGCCATCGCTGGGGAGGTGAGATGTGTTATGAGTTGGCTTGGTTTTAGATTATTTCCAGTTGCTAGCAGTGTGGCCCTCAGAGAGAAATAAATCTCTTCTCCTCTGTTAAGCCCCATGTGGAAGCCAGTTTTTTTTTAGTTTTTTTTTTTTACAAAAAGTGGGTATTTTACAAAAAATAACAATAAAATTCCCTGGCTTCCAGCGACTCATGAAGGCAGAGGTAATTGACACCTTCAGTATGCCCAGAGATTAGTCTGTTCTTCTGATGGTGTTCCATGAACAGGAAATAGGTGCAGAATGTCACCAATGAGCAGGTTGACATGTTTCGTCATAAACAGCATATAATTTGAAGAGAAAGGAACAGGGAGGTTTTGTCTTCCTTAGGTCAGGCCATGTACATAGCAGTGTGACAGTGAATAAAACACAGAGAAGAGAAACTCCCTCAGAACTACACAACCAATCAGGGCACCTCAGAAAACATCATGCCAGTCTGCCTGGTTGCTAAGCAACACCTCCTCCCATCTCTTCTTGGCTAGTTGACTTTAATACGAACAGGATCAACCCTTAAATTACAAACTGTATGATCCCTGCTATTGCACACCCAGCACTTGATCCACCTTAGAAGTACCTTCTCTGTGTTTAATGCAACAGTGTGCTCTTGTTACTGTTGCTATTGTGACTGCAATAAGTCACAAGGCACTGTAATCCACTGGTTAGGTTCATGTACATTCAGGAACCTTAACATGTGGCTCCACTACCCTGACCCACATTCTGCCAATCCCTTATTGTCATGCTAATATTATGCAGTTTAGGCATTCTGAAAAACCCAGGCCTATTTCCAATGATTGTTCCTGCATCACAGCCAGAACTAATTCCACCACTTCTCGGGGCACAATCAGGAGAACTAAGAACCTGCACAAATTAAATCTGAGAAGAAGCGATTTGGGGGCTGCTCCCAGTGTTTAGAAAACGTTCCACTGACTTTTAGGAAAGCCACAGTTGCTTCTTACACCTGTTTGTGCAAAATTTAAATAACCCTGATGGCTTCCAGGGCTGCTTTTTTGGTTTTTTTTTATTAAAGCAAGGCACTGCTCCAAATGAATTTTTATAGCCAAGTAAACAACTCCTTGAGGGGAAAAAAGATTTAGAAAATAAAATACCACTTAAATAAAATTGACAGTAAAATGAACAGTAGGAAATGAGAGCTGGCCAAAGGGATGTAGAGTGGGGTGGACATGCCTGAGAAGTTCAGAGAGAGAGATGAAGTATAGGTGTGTTTAATGCTATTGCTAGAAGCCCCCAAAGCAACACTGGGAAACTGGAGTTTCAAAGGAAACAAATATATAATTGACACAGTGGAAAGCTGGTGGAATGGAGAGAACCAGTTGGATATAAGAAGCACAGGAACCGAGGGGACTTTGGCCCCTCCAATAAAATATTGGAGAGGGCTCCCCCCCCCCATGTTGATGGGCATTGCCATTCAAATGGTGTGTGGGTGTGCACTGCATCATGTGATCGATCATGCAGGGTGGGGATTACCTGGCCCCTTCCCACAGTATTTTATCCACATGAGGCAGGGATGGCCAACTCCTTGAATGGCTTTAAGAGAGGATTGGACAAATTAATGGAGGTTTAGGCTATAATAATAATAATAATAATAATAATTTATTATTTATACCCCGCCCATCTGGCTGGGCCTCCCCAGCCACTCTGGGCGGCTTCCATAAAAACCAAAAATACAATAAAATATCACATGTTAAAAACTTCCCTGAACAGGGCTGCCTTAAGATGTCTCTTGAATGTCAGGTAGTTATTTATCACTTTGACATCTGCTGGAAGGGCGTTCCACAGGGTGGGCGCCACTACCGAGAAGGCCCTCTGCCTGGTTCCCTGTAGCTTTGCTTCTCGCAATGAGGGAACCGCCAGAAGGCCCTCGGCGCTGGACCTCAGCGTCCGGGCAGAATGATGGGGGTGGAGACGCTCCTTCAGGTATACTGGACCGAGGCCGTTTAGGGCTTTAAAGGTCAGCACCAACACTTTGAATTGTGCTCGGAAACGTACTGGGAGCCAATGCAGGTCTTTCAAGACCGGTGTTATATGGTCTCGGCGGCCGCTCCCAGTCACCAGTCTAGCTGCCGCATTCTGGATTAGTTGTAGTTTCCGAGTCACCTTCATTTTTTTTTTTTAATGTTTTTTATTGTATTTTCTTCATCATACCCATCCACAAAAACGAGAACATGAACAAAAACCCTAACAAATAACATTTAACAATAAGAAAATGTTACACAAAAAAGAAAAAGAAAAGAAAAAGGAAAAAGAAAGATTAGAAATAAAGAAAAAGACAAAAAAGAGATAAAAAGCGCACATACAACAGTTTGTTAAAACCGACTTCCTTCCCTCTTGGTTTCAGATGCCTGCTTTTAAAAGTTTCATCTTAACAGCTGGTGTTAGTTTTTAGTTTATAACATCAGAAGAGTTAGATCAGACCTACTGTAGTTGGTAAGTTACTAAAATTACCTTCGATATATACCATAAATTTGTTCCAGTCCTCTATTAACTTTGTATTTTTTTGATTTCTTAGTCTTTGCGTCAATCTTGCCAATTCTATAAATTCGTATAGTTTCAGTTGCCAGTCTTTCAATGTTGGTAAAGTTGGGTTTTTCCAATTTTGGGCGATAAGTAATCTGGCCGCTGCTGTTGCGTATTGGAACAGGGTTTTATCTTTTTCTATTATTTCTTTTCCAACCATCCCTAGCAAAAAGGCCTCTGGTCTTTTGGGGAACGTGTAACGCAATATTTTTTTTAGTTCATCATATATCTGATTCCAGAATCTTTTAACTCCCTCGCATGACCACCACATATGTATAAAGTTCCCCTCATTTGTTTTGCACCTCCAGCAGGCCTTATTGCCGGTCTTGTACATCCTATTTAATTTTTCTGGTGTTAAATACCATCTATAAATCATCTTCTCCAGATTTTCTCTGATTGCCGCACTTGCTGTAAATTTTATTCCCTCATTCCATAGTTTCAGCCATTTCTCATGTTCTATGTTATAACCCAGATCTCTTGCCCATTTTACCGTGACTTCTTTAGTTTCTACCTCTTTTGTGTCGGCTTCCAATAAGATGTTATACATTTTAGATAATAATTTACATTTACTTTCGATTATTTCTATTTGAAATTTAGATTTTTTCCTATTCATTCCTATTTTCCTGTCTTCCGCCCATCTTGCATTGATTTGGTGATATTGAAACCAGCTCTTCAGTTTTTCTTTCATCTCCTCAAACGATCTCAATTTCCAGCCTTCATGGGAACTTGTCAATAGATCTTCATATGTCAAACCTCGCTCTTCTGTATTTGTTTTTTTAAATGAAAGGATATCCGTGGGGGACAACCACCAGGGTGTTTTGGGTTCTAGCAAATTTTTGTTTCTTTTCCAGACCTCATAGAGGGGACCTCTGATTATGTGACTCGAGAACCCCTTATGAACTTTCTCTTTATCTAACCACAGGTAGGCATGCCAGCCATACCTATTATCTGCACCCTCAAGATCTAATAAGTCCACATCTTCTAAAGTTATCCAATCTTTCACCCAACATAAGCAGGCAGCTTCATAGTATAATTTTAGGTTGGGTACCGCCAGCCCTCCTCTCTCCTTTCGATCTGTAAGCAGTTTGTATCTAATCCTTGGCCTTCTACCTTGCCATATGAATCTTGAGAGTACTTTCTGCCAGTCTTTAAATATTTTATTCCCTCTGATCACCGGGATGTTTTGGAAGAGGAACAGCATCTTAGGAAGAATATTCATTTTTATCGCCTCCATCCTACCTAGCCAAGAAAGGTTAACTCTACTCCATATATCCAGGTCTTTTTTAATTTTGTTCCAGGTCATTGTATAGTTATCTTCGATCAGATTTATATTTCTAGGTGAGAGCCAAATGCCTAAGTATTTTATTTTTTTGGACACTTTGATACCGTGTTGGCTCTCTAATTTTTCTTTCGCATCATTTTTCAAGTTCTTTACTAAGATTTTGGTTTTTAGTCTGTTCAGTTTAAATCCAGCGAGTCACCTTCAAAGGTAGCCCCACGTAGAGTGCATTGCAGTAGTCCAAGCGGGAGATAACCAGAGCATGCACCACTCTGGCGAGACAGTCCGCAGGCAGATAGGGTCTCAGCCTACGTACCAGATGGAGCTGGTAAACAGCTGCCCTGGACACGGATTTGACCTGTGCCTCCATGGACAGCTGTGAGTCCAAAATGACTCCCAGGCTGCGCACCTGGTCCTTCAGGGGCACAGTTACCCCATTCAGGACCAGGGAATCCTCCACACCTGCCCGCCTCCTGTCCCCCAAAAACAGTACTTCTGTCTTGTCAGGATTCAACCTCAATCTGTTAGCCGCCATCCATCCTCCAACCGCCTCCAGACACTCACACAGGACCTTCACCGCCTTCACTGGTTCTGATTTAAAAGAGAGGTAGAGCTGGGTATCATCCGCATACTGATGAACACCCAGCCCAAACCTCCTGATGATCTCTCCCAGCGGCTGCATGTAAATGTTGAAAAGCATGGGGGAGAGGACAGAACCCTGAGGCACCCCACAAGTGAGAGCCCAGGGGTCTGAACACTCATCCCCCACCACCACTTTCTGAACACGGCCCAGGAGGAAGGAGCGGAACCACTGTATAACAGTGCCCCCAGCTCCCAGCCCCTCAAGACGGTCCAGAAGGATGCTATGGTCGATGGTATCAAACGCCGCTGAGAGATCCCGCAGAACTAGGAAACAGCTCTCACCTTTGTCCCTAGCCCGCCGGAGATCATCAACCAGTGCGACCAAGGCAGTTTCAGTCCCATGATGAGGCCTGAATCCCGACTGGAAGGGATCCAAATGGTCCGCTTCTTCCAGGCGTGCCTGGAGTTGTTCGGCAACCGCTCGCTCAATCACCTTGCCCAGGAATGGAAGATTTGAGACTGGGCGATAGTTGGCCATCGTGGCCGCATCTAAAGATGGTTTTTTAAGAAGCGGTTTAATAACCGCCTCTTTCAGCGGGTCTGGGAAGGCTCCCTCACGGAGGGAAGCATTCACCACCCCACGAAGCCCATTGCCCAGTCCTTCCCGGCTAGCTTTTATAAGCCAGGATGGGCAAGGATCCAGGAGACAGGTGGTTGGTTTCACTCGTCCAAGCAGCCTGTCCACATCCTCGGAGGTAACAGATTGGAATTGATCCCACTCAACTTGACTAGACAGAACTCTAGCACTCTCCCGCCCCGGCCCTGCTCCCACGGTGGAGTCTACTTCTTCCCGAATCTGAGCGATTTTATCTGCAAAAAACTTCGCAAAGTCATTGCAGGAGAACATGTGGCCCGTACTGGGCCCCGATGTTGCAGGTGGTTCCGCTAAATTGTGAACCACCTGAAAAAGTCTCCTGCTGCTGTTTTCTGCAGATGCAATAGAGGCGGTGAAGAAATTCTTCTTCGCCGTCGCTATCGCCACTTGGTAGGCTCGACGTTGAGCTCTAACCTGTGTCCGGTCAGATTCGGAATGAGTTCTCCGCCACCGGCGCTCTAGCCGTCTCAACGATTGTTTCATTGCCCTCAGATCCGTGGAAAACCACGGGGCTGTCCGGGCTCCATGCAATCGGAGAGGGCGCTTCGGAGCCAAACAGTCAATAGCCCTGGTTAACTCCACATTCCAGCGGGCCACCAGGGAATCAGCTGAAAGGCCATCAACATGGGATAAAGCATCCCCTACCACTCTCTGGAAACCATTTGGATCCATTAAGTGGCGGGGGCGGACCATCCGAATTGGTCCCACCTCCCTGCAGAGGGGATGGGTCGCAGAGAAGTCCAGTTGCACCAGGAAGTGATCTGACCATGGCACTTCTTTCGTTTCGCTTTTACTTAGTGTCAGATCACCAACATCCATAGAGGTAAACACCAGGTCCAAGGCATGTCCACGGCTATGGGTTGGGCCAGACTTATTCAGGGACAGCCCCATGGAGGCCATGCTTTCCACGAAGTCCCGAGCGGCCCCTTGTAAGGTCGTGTCGGCATGGATGTTAAAATCCCCTAGGACGACCAAGCTAGGTGTCTCCAGGAGAACATCCGCCACGACCTGAAGCAGCTCGGGCAGGGAATCCTTGGTGCAGCGGGGAGGTCGGTACACCAAAAGGAATCCTGTACTGCCCCTATTGCCCAACTTCCAGAACATGCACTCAGAAAACTGGGTCTTCCCAACAGGACGCCTGGTGCAAACTAATGACTTCCTAAAAATCACTGCAACCCCCCCTCCCCGCCCACATGACCTGGGTTGCTGTGCGTAAGAGAAACCTGGTGGACAAGCAGCGGCAAGGACAGGCCCATCTGCTTCATCCAACCAGGTCTCTGTTATACATGCCAGGTCAAATCCTCCATCCATGATCAAGTCATGGATGGCAGTGGTCTTATGAATCATTGACCTGGCATTGCACAGCAGCACCTTCAGGTCATGTGGGTATCCCTTGCTGATTCTAGTATCCATCCGGTCAGGACCAGACCCGGAGGCAGGGATAGTCCTCAGACAACGACTAAACCTGCCTCCTCTGTAATGACAGGGTCTGGTCTTAGCGTAACTCCTCCTCCTACCCGTGATCACTGAGATCGGTTGTCCCAGTGCATCCTGCCCTGTGGAACATGCCCCAGCCATTTTATGGGCTGGGGCCCACTCCCCGGCAGCCCTGAACCCTCCCCCTAAAAACAAAATAACACCTTAAACAAACAAACAAAACCAATAAAACAATACAAACGAAAAATGTAAAAATTACAAAAACATCAAAATAAAAAAAATAATAATTCCCCAAGCCCAACCAACATCCATCCCACCCCCACCCCGCACATACAAAAAATCCAAAGAATTAAAAAACAAACAAAAAAACACATTTTAAAAACACTCTGTGCCTCTCCGGCAGTAACAACTGTCCTAGTGAGGCCTGTCAGGCCCCGCCCCAGGCCAGATGGTAAGTGGCAGGAAGGAGCAGGGCCCTCAGGCACTCACTCAGGGAGTCTTCCTGGGCAGCAGGCCGCAAGCCGCACGCAGTCCTTATGAGGCCCCAGGCCCCGCCCCAGGCCAGATGGTAAGTGGCAGGAAGGAGCAGGGCCCTCAAGCACTCACTCAGGGAGTCTTCCTGGGCAGCAGGCCGCACGCAGTCCTTATGAGGCCCCAGGCCAGATGGTAAGTGGCAGGAAGGAGCAGGGCCCTCAAGCACTCACTCAGGGAGTCTTCCTGGGCAGCAGGCCGCATGCAGTCCTTATGAGGCCCCACGCCCCGCCCCAGGCCAGATGGTAGTAAGTGGCAAGAGCAGGGCCCTCAAGCACTCACTCAGGGAGTCTTCCTGGGCAGCAGGCCGCAAGCCGCACGCAGTCCTTATGAGGCCCCAGGCCCCGCCCCAGGCCAGATGGTAAGTGGCAGGAAGGAGCAGGGCCCTCAAGCACTCACTCAGGGAGTCTTCCTGGGCAGCAGGCCGCAAGCCGCACGCAGTCCTTATGAGGCCCCAGGCCCCGCCCCAGGCCAGATGGTAAGTGGCAGGAAGGAGCAGGGCCCTCAAGCACTCACTCAGGGAGTCTTCCTGGGCAGCAGGCCGCAAGCCGCACGCAGTCCTTATGAGGCCCCAGGCCTCGCCCCAGGCCAGATGGTAAGTGGCAGGAAGGAGCAGGGCCCTCAAGCACTCACTCAGGGAGTCTTCCTGGGCAGCAAGCCGCACGCAGTCCTTATGAGGCTCCAGGCCCCGCCCCAGGCCAGATGGTAGTAAGTGGCAAGAGCAGGGCCCTCAAGCACTCACTCAGGGAGTCTTCCTGGGCAGCCTTTCTCTGGCTTTCTCTGCCTCCATAATTGGAGGCAGCAACACCCCCTGAATGTTGGAAACCACAGCAGGGGAGAGGGCTCTTGTGATCTGGTCTTGGTTGTGGGTTTCCCAAAAGAGGCACCTGGTTGTCCACTGTGAGAACAGGATGCTGGGCTAGATGGACCTTTGGCCTGATCCAGCAGGCTCCTCTCATAATAAAGTGTGTATTTGTTTGTGTGTGTGTATTTAAGAGATTTCTTAGCACCCATAAAATCCATTTCGTTGACCTGCTATTAATCTTCATACTGCAGGGATATAATTTGAAAGTACACAAAGAGCCCAAATATCAAGGAGTTCATCAATAAAAGATTAGTACAGACAGCAACTTCAGACCGTGAAGGAGATATTACTGAACGGGTCCACATCATGTACCTCAATGAGGCATTTCTAGAACCACATCTCCTGCAACATTTTTTTTTACTAGGGCGTCAATGTATTAGTTCCTCTAACACTATGCAACCTCTGCTTTCTTTAAATGAAAGCTTCTATGTGTATATAATTGTGGAGATACTCAATATTTAATTAATGGGCTTTATTCCTGCAGAGGGGATCTGATTTTGGTGGGAGGTGGGTGGGTGGAGCAGGGGCGGGGTGCGCCATGTTGAAACAAGCCTGAGACTGTTGCATGTTGAAGCAAGCACAACATTAAGTTGTCACCCAGGCAGCTAACCCTGAGGTATCATCCATTACAGAATGAAAATAAGAGTACAGTGTGAGGCGGATGCTCACTGGAATACAGAAAACATAACCGTCTTGGTGATCAATCAGGGCTGTCTGCTCTGGTGAAAGCTCTTTTATGAGCCCGGCAGAGCAACACAAAGGGAGCCTTTCAAAAGGGTCTCTCTTACAAGGTTTATTATTGACTGGCTGCCTCTTCCTTAAAGCCAGCTATCAATATCTGTGAGAATCAGCCATCGGCATTCATTGTTATGTATTTTTTAAAAAAAACAATGATGGGCCACAACTGGTGGGAAGGAATTATGGAAGGATTGTAGCTGTTGAGAAATTCTGGTTTGGGTTTATTTTCCCAGTGACCATTTATCACCTCTTCATTTTCCCATAACCAATTGTTTGCTGCCTTTGCTTCCGTTCTCTCTTCCCCCACTTCCTGAACCAACAGTTTCACAATAACTACGTTGGATAACAAAATTTAATCCCTGAAGAGATCAGTTTAATCTTTAAATCTGCTCTGCAGGGCAGTCCAGCGCAGACAAATTCATCCATGTTGCTAGGAGAAATTTGTTTCTGAAGTACCACAGCTGAATCTGAGTCAAGTTTCTACATATCCCATTCTGGGAATCATAAGGTGTGACTACTGCATGCAGACATAACTCCAAATTTATGCCCCATCTGTATACACCATACATTTAAACCAGTATCATGCCATTTGAAGCAGTCATGGTTTCCTCCAAGGAATGTTGGTAGCTCTGATTTGTTTAAGGTGCTGGGAAATGTTAGCAGACACCTATTTGCTTCATAAAGTGACAGTTCTCAGAGTTTGCTGGGAAGTCAGTCTCATTGTTCATCTGCTCTGGGAACTGTAGCTCTGGAAGGGGAGTAGGGGATCTCCTAATAACTCTCAGCATTTTTAGCAGAGCATAGTCCCCAGAGTTCTTTGGGGGAAGGCATGACTGTTTCAAGTGATATGATACTGCTTTAAATGTATAGTGCAGAAGGGCCCTTCAGTGCTACAGTGAGTGGATAATTGTAAGCTGCCAAAAACCAGACTACTTGTCCATCTACTCCAGTCTCACCCAAACTAGTGCCCTCTAGATGTTTTAGAGACAACAACTCCCCATGGCCAATAGTCAAGTCCAACAACATTTAAAGGGCAGCAAATAGGAAAGCTGGCCTCCTCTAGGAGACAACGACACTCCAATATTTCCTATCACCTGCTACTTGATTATTTTTTAAAAAACTGGTGATGACTGTGATCAAACCTGTCACTCAAAGCTTGCACTCCAGCATTGAGCAGTGGTCCTTCGCTTAGCTCAGGTGTGGAAACTTTTGGCCCTCCAGAAGTTGCTGAGCTACAACTCCAATCATAGGAGGGATGGCCCAATGGCCAGGGATGGTGGGCATTGTAGTTCATCAACATCTGGAGTGCCACAGGTTCCCCAGCCTTGTCTTGGAGAAAGGCTTTGTCAGCCTGGATAGGGCAAGTGGAATAATCTCAGACGTCTACAGGCTAAATGAAGTTTCACTTCAGAAGTGCATGAACTAGTTCAGAAGCTCTGAACAATCAAAAACAATCTTTTTTGCTAACTGGAATCATTTTCATTTATTGTTGTTGTGGTGGTGGTTGTTATTATTTAATAAGACTCCGACCTCCACTGCCTCTGATCCAAACCACCCTTTGATTTTGAACATTCCTTTACATTAAACAATGACAGCTTTGTGATGTAACATGCAGTTACCAATCTCTCAATTTGTGCCTGAGCTGCATAATGGCACAGACAGAGGCAGTTAGGTTAGCATGGCATTGAGAAGATGGCCAACTGCTTCTTGGCAAGGCATAGACTACTTGAGACTACTGTTGGGCAGTATATATATTTCATTCAGATACAGATGTTTTTGTTAGATCTCAGTCATTTTCAAAGCAAGTTTCTTGCTAATGTAAAAACCCTGCAGGATCAGGTCAAAGGCCCATGTAGTCTGGAATCATGTTTTCATAGGGGCCAACTAGATACCTATGGGAAGCTCACAAGCAGGACTCAACTGCATCAGCACTCTCCCCACTTTTGATGTACTTGAAGAATGTGGGTGGGTCTGAAATTACTGATTGATATAATTTATCCCCCACTCCTTAACCCAGGGAAGAACCACTGGTCTGTGGTCTCATGTCCATGGTGCCTTATAATCCAGTCTCTAGCCTTGTAGATATTTCCTGGAAAACTGGAACACCAAAGAAGGGGGAAATATGAAAGGTATTTCCCTGGCACTGCAAATATATTGAAGTATGTGCCAAATGAGGAGGGCATTTCACCACTGAGGGCCAATAGCTTTAAAAGTTCTTTCCCCCAGAACCATCCACCATACCTCATTAGGCAGGGACACATGGAAAAAAGGCCTCAGTATATGATTATTTATCCATTTATATACTGCTTGTGTCCCAAAATGGCTTCTAAGCAGTTTATAGCTATGAAACAATCCATAAATTAAAATCCACAAGAGCAAGAACAAGTCCACTGGGGAATTAAAACATTCTTAATTAAAATGCAGAATAAAGCAAACAATTAAAAAGCCTCACAATTAAAACAGCAGAAGAATAAATCTGGAAGTTCAGTTCCGGGGAATGCTTACCTAAACAGTTGTATCTTCAAGAGCTGGCTGAAAGCCAATACTGATGGAGCATCTCATATTTCAGCCAGGAGGGCATTTCTAGGCTATAAGGCTAATCTTAGCTAGAAAACACAAGAAGAAACAATCCTTCAAATGACAAGGTCTCAAACAACTAGTGGATTTAAAAGTCAAAACCAGAACTTTGGATTGTGAAGACAAGTGAAAACAAAATCAAAATATCAGCTCTGGTTCTCTGGTATCACACTTGATACCAAAATATGCTTCTAAGCAGTTTACAAAGTATAAAAACCAGTTACACAAACATGGAAATATAAAATTCCACATCAAAAATATGCAATAAAACAATCTCATTGAACAACACAGTAATCCGAATGGGATACTCAGGCTGAATGACCAAAGGAGCACCTGTGCAAACAGGGGAACCTTGGAAAGTCAATGCCATGCCAATATAGATGGGGCCTCTTGTATTTCAGCAGGAAGTGCATTTTATAACACTGGTGCTACCCATGAAAATGCCTGCATATGCATTATGAACTGAAGATTACCCGGCCATGGCTCCTTTGCACACATTATATCTGACAGCAAAGCAGGTTTACTACTAGTTTTCTGTAGCTGAGGAGACATCTCACAGGGGTCTAGGGTGCAACAAGCCCTTCTTACCTAGTCCAGGCACTGGCATTGTTTTAGCGGGATTTATAGAAGCTTGTTATTGGTGCATTTTGTGTGACACCCTCATTGGAAGAGTGATGCCAACAAAGGTTAATACAATATCCTTTTAGAAGGAAGAAGCAAAACATTACCAAAGCAATTGAATTAGATATGAAGGAGGTTGATGCATAAATTAAAAGCTCGGTTGTTAATGGCTGCCAGATGTCCCTGAGAACAGACAATTCTCATAATGACCTGGATTCTGATTTCAAATGTGTGGTGAGAAGGAAATCAAAACCTTGTGATTGCAAGAATTGTACCAGGCCACTGTTTTTCAATCTTACATATTGTTTTAGCCTGCAAGACAGGGTTTTTAGGTTCCTCTTACCTTTAGAGAGGTAAAAAGGTTAACATTGGTTAATACAGGTTTTTATGGTTGGACCCAGGTATTTGCATACGTATTTGCTTGGGTTACATTATTGGACTGGAAGGCCTCATTCAAACCTTTTCTGGCTATTAATTTTAATACAGACAAGATGCTTCCATTTTGTGTTGCTCTTCCAAATTCTTGACAGCTAGGACTGCATCACTGATATGGGATGTCTCCTATAAAAACTGGACTGATGAAAATAAATGTCAGTGTGGTCGTTATGGGCAAGATTGGAGCAGCCTCCTATCTGCAGCCACAGAGGATGAAGTGTGTGTGTGTGTGTGTGTTAAGTTGTAATGAGACAGAAACGAGAGATGAATGCAGTGCTTAATAGTAAGTCAGAGGTCTTGTCAAAAGCAAGTCTGTCAGTGAACTGCTTTGGTTGAGTTGCTCAGCCTTTTTAAAAGAGAGAATGGGTGCTATGGGAATGACCACCACCATAGATTGGTGATGGATGAAAGAAGGGGGATGCCAGGAGCCTCGGGGCTCCAGGCAGACACAAAGAAAAGGCAGAGCGAGCATCTTAGAGAGGGACTAAGGCATGCATTTCAGGTTAGCGTTCCTGTAGCTGAGGCAGAACACACCAGTTATTTAGATAGTGTCCTGGAGCAACATTTGAAGCCTGAGCTTGGCATTCATTCATTTAATGACTGAAGGTCACACCCCCTGAATGCTGCATCTGGCCAACTAAAGAGCTGGTGTTTTCCTCTGCAGTAACTGACTTATTCTAGGCCCTGGGGTTTCAAGCTGTGGAGATATCTCTCAGGGCTCTCCTGGTCATAAGGAGTTCTGTGGGGCAATGATCAGACTGGGGGCAGAGAGTTTAAGAGACGAGACTGATCTGAACTCACCAACTGCATGCTAGCTGCATTGGACAGCAAGAAGGGCACAAGGCTGACCCCCATCAGGTGAGAATGAATGGGGGGAAGGCAGGTGGGTGGCTTTGCTTCAGAGGAAGCATGCACAGAAGGGGGCTGCAATCCCTTTGCCCACACCTTGTAAGTAAGACCCAAAATGAATGTAGTTGGGCTTACTTTGGAGTAATGTGTACAGGATTTGACCTGCCTTCCTCTGCACAATTTCAAGCAGGAGTACTTGAACTCTGGGCTCCCCTGTTTCTGGGTAAAAATGGTGAAGGATCCAGCTGATTGAAAAGCAACACTAGGCTGCAACTCCTTAAGTATGCTTATCTGGAAATGAATCCCATGCAGAACCATTTCTTCTTGAGTAAAATAGGGCGAGGATTTGGTGTTCAGTGCTGTACTCTTAAAGGGCATTAAGACCCAGTTGTCCTGCTGGCTTTAAGGCCAACCAGTACAACCTGAAAACTGACAACCTCTCATACTGTGGGTAAAAACTCCCCCCCCCCTTTTCTGGAGAACACAATTTCCCTCCAAATGGCTCTGGCCATGGTGGCTGGTGCTCATAGGAGCGCTGGGGCAGAAGGCAAGGGAGGCCAACAGTAGGTGGATCCAGAGCCAATGACAGGTGGAGCCAATTTGCGTCAGCCTGCTCCATTCCTTAAGAACTGTGTGCGTGTTGTGTTAAAAGGCAAATCAGAAGATAACACCTTAGAAACATCAAGTACTTACAAGGTAAATACAGTTAAGTGAAATGCCCTTAAAAAGAAATTACATGGCTTGCTACAAATACGTCAGCAGAGAATCTGTGCACACAGTATCTGGAATTTAGAGAACGTTCTGTCATTCCCATGCCAGGGTTTAACCACAACTTTCCTATCTTTTCAGTCAAGGGGGTGGAACCATTTTCCGGTTTGCCTCAGACAGTAAAAAGTCTTGGGCTGGGCCTGGCAAGGCCTCTGAAATCTCCTTGGATTCTAGAGTGCATTGTAAGGGACAAAGGACAGAGAAGAGGGATGCCATAGAGCAGGCACCCCCAAACTCGGCCCTCCAGATGTTTTTGGACTACAACTCCCATCATGCCTAGCTAACAGGACCAGTGGTCAGGGATGATGGGAAATGTAGTCCCAAAACAGCTGGAGTGCCGAGTTTGGGGATGCCTGCCATAGAGGGTAAATGCAAAAATGTTCACAAATTTCATAAGGTTTGGGCAAATAGCTGTCATTTTACTAAGAATATTTAGCTTTGAACGTGGTGGAGTGTTGTTTGACCTATCTGCCTTGACTACACACCTTTTTATAATTGGGAGCTTTGGTTTGAAGCTCCCAGATAAATGTTTACAAGCTCCTGATTTTTTTAAAAAAATAATTGTTGAAAGACCCAATGATGGAGTATTTTTGGGATAAGAGATTGATTGGGGCATAGTACAGTTTTCTTTGTGAAATGTGTGATTGGAATGTTTTGTTCTGAGTAGTTCTTTAATGTGTTGGAGCAAGCTCACAGCAGGCAGGAGTATCTGAGCTGCATTTGTTGTTTTTGTTTTAAAAAGAGAATCCCTAGCATCAGCTGTAGCTTTCTGCCAATTTAGTTCCACAGTGAAAATGGGGGACTGAGATAATTGGTCTGTGTTTTCAAAATGCACTTTGAATGCCTCATTCATCTGTGGCAGTGTAGTGTGGCACTGCGTGGATTTGTAACCTGTGAGACACAGACAAGTGAGCGCAGCCAATGCAATCAGATTAAAGCTTTCTAGATATTACTTAAAATAGACCTGGCTGCTCTCAGCAGAGCTATGCAGGGAAGCACCCAGTGACATCTGGAGCTCAAATCAGTTCATTCCCATTCTGGTTGCAAATCAGTTTGGGATTTATTTTTGCTTTGTTTTGGTTGGAAGCAAGAAGAGCAGACCTGAGCCTTAAATCAGCAGCTGGGGTGCAACATTAGTGAGTTGAAAAGCTACTTAGGCAGAACCAGCTTGATAACCTCTGTCCAGTGTCCTGCCACACAAACGAAGAGTGTGGATGCAAAACTGTAGATGCTCTCAGGATGGGGTGGAGGAGATATTTGATAAAGGTATCATCTGAAGCTGAATCTATCCAGTGCAGAAACAAATTCAGAAATAATATGTGAATTCAAACACATTTATCCTTCAGAATTTGCATTTATCCAAATTGTGTAATAATAATAATAATAATAATAATAATAATAATAATAATGTGGGATGTAAAACTGCAGTCAAGTACAACATTCCTACAGTGGACATGTTAGGGGATGTTTTGTACCACTCCTGTTTCCTCCTGAGCTGGGACCGACTTGAAGAGGGTGTGATCTGTTGTACTAGCATGGAGGAGCGCACAGCCTCCATGTAAGGATCAGTGTGTGTTCTGCATTTTGTAAGTTGCTGTGTGTTTGGAGAAGTGACTGCTTGGAGACGTGACACTTGGGACTCACTTCTTTATGGAATAGTTCTAGTTGTTATGTAACCTAAGCCTGCCTTCAGTGTGAGAGCCAGTGTGGTGTAGTGGTTAAGAGCGGTAGTCTCGTAATCTGGGGAACCGGGTTCGCATCTCCGCTCCTCCACATCCAGCTGCTGGGTGACCTTGGGCCAGTCACACTTCTCTGAAGTCTCTCAGCCCCACTCACCTCACAGAGTGATTGTTGTGGGGGAGGAAGGGAAAGGAGAATGTTAGCCGCTTTGAGACTCCTTAAAGGGAGTGAAAGGCGGGATATCAAATCCAAACTCTTCTTCTTCTTCTTCTTCTTCTTCTTCTTCTTCTTCTTCTTCTTCTTCTTCTTCTTCTTCTTCAGGGATATGTCTGTGAACCTGAATGAATCTGTGAGTAAACGTTAATCAGATTCTCGTGTATATTGTTTTTAAGAGGGATTAGAAAGGATTCTACCAGGAAGGAAACTTTAATTGTAAGACTCAGATGAGTCAGCAACAAGCTGATCGCTGCGTAATTTAAAAAGGGGGATGTTTGTAACTCTGCTAGAATATGGAACTTGCTAGAGCAAGTTAGGAGGGATATCATTAAATAATATACCCTCTCCTGCCTCCATAATCATCCCCACAAATAATAATAATAATAATAATAATAATAATAATAATAATAATAATAATAATAATAATAATATACCACACCCATCTAGCTGCTCCCACTCTGGGCAGCTTACAGTACATATAAAACATCAAACATTAAAAACCTCTCAATACAGGGCTGTCTTCAGATGTCTTCTAAAAGCCAGACAAAACAATGCTGACAAAAAATGCATATATTGTGGGAACATGTGCATAAAAAAGAAACCATCCTGGGACCTCTGGGTATAAGGTGGTATATAAATTCAATAAATCACCATCATCATCATCTAGTCCAGCATCCTGTTCCCACAGTGGCCACCTAGATGCCGGTGGGAAACCCACAAATAAGACCAGAGCACAAGAGGCCTCTCTCCCCTCCTGTGGTTTCTAACAATTGTTATTCATAATCATTGCTGCCTGCACACAACCTCCTCTTCCTCTTCCATGAATTGCCTAATCCTCTTTTAAAGCCAACTCAGTTGGTGGCTATCATTGCCTCCTGTGGGAGAGATTGTCATTGTTTAACTACACAGTGTAGTTCTTTTATCTGTCTGTAATCTTTCAACATTGAACTTCATTCATAGAAACATAGAATTGGAAGGGACCCTGGGGACCATCTAGTCCAACCCTCTGCAAGGCAGGGATATGCAGCTGTCCCATACAGGGATCAAACCTGCAACCTTGGTGCTATCAGCACCACGTTCTAACCAACTGAGCTATTCATGCTGACTCACCAAATGGCCATGGGTTCCAGTCTTATGAGAGAGAGAGAAAAAAACACTTTTCTCTCTTCACTTTCGCCAGGTTGAGCTCAGAGCAAACCCTTGACTGAAATCCCTGCAAGTTAGTGTAGAGAATACTAGCTAGACCAATGGTTTGATTCAGTATAAGGCAGCTTTCTGTGTAACTGAGACAGATTAACTGTGAACAGGTTGGTGCATAAAAGAAAGCCAAGTGCCCTGTGAAGTGAGTCCTGCTTCTCTGACCATAGAAGGTGACGTTTTAGATTGAGGTGGGGTATAAGGTGCCAGGTATTGAGAGAGTTCCTGTTGGCTGGCATTAAGGTGGCATATTAAGCCAGCTTTCAGTTCAAGCCAGGAGTTCAGAGCATAGCTGTCAACTTACAGATTTGAAAATAAGGGACCAGCAGCCTTGAAAATAAGGGACCAGCAGCCAAAATAAGGGACCTGCAGCCTCACCTGTTCCAGGCACTCCAGTCTTCCTATCCTTCAGTCTGGTCAAACTCATGCTGGGTAGCTTCAAGAACACTGTCCAACCAACTTTGTAACCAGAGGTTCAACTGAATAGAATCTGAATCACATGCACCACAAGGCCTATGCAGCCTCAACTTAAGATGGCTTACCGGCCTGGCTTTGCACTGCAAAGTTTGCAGCAGCACGTGCAACAAAATGGCGTCCAGCATTCAAAAAACCCCTCAGCTTGCATTAACTAGCCACACACAAGGCATGCAAGCTCCACCCCCCAGTCGTTCTTAGACTTCTTATTGGGTGAGCAACACAGCCAAGCAACACAGTTGGAGCCTCCCTCCTCCCTGGCCGGCAGGCAGGGAGGGAGAGGAGCTGCTTCCTTTGAAATTTAAGGGACATCATTTAAGGGACATTTAAGGGACATCCATCAATAAGGGACAGCAGCGGGACATGGCGCTGGAATAAGGGACTGTCCCTTCAAATAAGGGACACTTGACAGCTATGCATCCAGCTGTTTCTTCTTCTGCTAGGAAATATTTCCCCAATCTTCAGACCGAAACATCTCAAGTTCGTTAGTTTTCCCTTTCACACAAAAAGTCTAAAAGGGGTTCTCCAATTATTATTGTGGATAGGTGTCAACAATAACCTTCCTCCAGTCCAGCATAACAACTTTACAAGGGAAATAAATGTTGCGATGGAAATATTGACGTCTGGGCCATTCTCCCCACCAAGCTCCATCTGCCCTCGGCCAACCCCCACCTGACTACCTCAGTCCAGGGGGTGGTAGCATTGGCTGTCAGCTTCCTCTTTAGTTTCAGGGTTGGTTTTGGTAGAACCCAGCAGGGAGAAGATGAAGCAGGAGGAGGGCAAAAACCAGAATTGTCTTGAGCTCCTCATCATTAGCTTTGTTCAGTTAAGCTATGGAACTCATTCCCACAGGAGGCAGTGGTGGCCACCAACCTGGATAGCTTTGAAAGAGGATTAGACAAATTCATGAAAGATGAGGCTATCAGTGGCTACTAACCATGATGACCATGCCCTGCCTCCATAGTTGGAGGCAGTAATATTTCTGAAGGCAATTGCTGGAAACCACAGCATGGGAGAGGGCTCACGTGTTTAGGCCTGCTTGCAGGCTTACCACGGGCACCCGGCTGGCCATTGTGAGAACAGATGCCGGACTAGTTGATCTCAATTTTAGTTAGGTTTTATACATTTATCTGCTGCATGTTCATTTTATATCATTCATAGTATCATGTAGCTTTATTTCTTTCTAAGCTGCCTTGAAAGCATTTTATGCTTCAAGCTGGAATTTAAATACATTAACAAAAATCAATTCTACCAGTTTATGTACATTCATTACTCATGACCCAGATGTTTCCCTAAAAGGAATCTTTTCTTTTGATGGGCACTGTGTCTTCCAGACACCCAGCACACAATGCATTGCTCCTTGGGAAATGGCATATTTCCTCACCCCAAAGTTAGTAGGAACACTGACAACTGGAACAGGAAGTGGAAAATGTCTGTGTCATCATGGAGGTCGGGGAACCCATGTCTCTTCGCTGGGGCCCCCAACACCAGGAAGCAAACTGTGATGGGGAATGTGATGGACAGCTCACTAGGGTTCGGTCCTGTGCAGAGTCTTAGTTACAAAATAATGAAAGTTCCTAAATTATTGGTATAGGAACTCAAGAGTGACTGGTGAGATCCATACAGCTAAGCTGAAGCAACCAGAATGTGGATCAACCAGCTTAGCCTCTCATGATGAGATGCTTGCTCCCCAACATGCAAGCTGTCTGAATTACTGGCTGCCTCTCGTCACATTCATCATATTCAAATGACCTGCAGAAAAATGCATGTTGGGGAGCAAGCATCTCATCGTCAGAGGCAGCTTTCAAAGCCAAGGCAACATGCAGACTCTGAATGTCATCCTAGAGTGAATAATTTGAATATTTTGAATAATCTTTTAATATTTAACTGACAGAGAACCAGAAACCCTTTTTATTTATTTCTCTTTTTTCTCTTTTCTCATTATTTTATTGTTTTATATTTCTTCTCTTTCTTTCTTTTTCTTGCTTTGCTTTTGTTGGTTTGGTTTTTGGATGTCCTCAATTCTGGATCATTGAGGGGATTGCATGCATAAGAAGGTGATAGCTGGTTGGTGAAGGACCCTGTGTGGGAGGCAGAGAAGGAAAGATCTCCCAGGGTAGGAGGCTGGGAGAAGAAAAGAAAACTCACAGTTGAGAAGAGGGTCCACCCTCTTATGTGTGAGACAATGATTAAGGTGTACCTTTGAGAGAGGACTTTGTATTTTCTTTGTCCTTCCTTCCTTCCTTTTTCTTAAGATTAGTTTGTTTTATTTCACTGTATGATGAAAAATGTTCACACAACACACACAAAAAAAACCACACACGCACAGCATTTATTTAACCTGTGTCTCTTGATGACCGCTGAAAACGCTTCCTGTTCTGTAATTCACTGCTGCATCTCCCTCTTCCTCTGTCCTCATGGTCAACTGTACACTGATCCCTTAATAGCACTTCACTAGGCACACTTTGGTAAATACCCATTTAATTGTTTCTCAGGCATGTTCTGCTGATGGTACAGACTGCAACAACAACAAAAATCAATACAATTGTGACATCCAAGCAAGGGGTTCTGTGATCCGAAGCAACCTGGCAAATTGGTTTCTTTACAGAGAGTTAGTATATAGATTGCTCTGAACATTGTCTTGCAAAGCATTTCCCACAGAGTGTGATTTCATAACTTCAGACAACCTGTCGTGAGTTAGTCTGGGTGGAAGTAGTTGCAGCTTCCCATTTACAGACTTTAATAAATGCTTAATTTCTGAGGCTAGTGGGGTGGGGTAAGAATCAAAGGATTTGGTTGATTGTAATTTAGCTTGTGGGAATGTGCCGAATCCATCCACCTCCGTTTAATATAAATCTTGCATCACATTTGCTGCTTCTTAAAAGCAAAATAAAACTAGGAATTGCTCATCCTTGTCCTTAAGTGAAAATAAGATCAGCTAAAACTAAAGGTGATTGGAAAAAGTAATGGTGGGGAAAAGCCAGCTTAAGGAAAAATTATGTTTTTTTATTTTAAAAGGGTTTCTTTTTTCTTTTTTCAAGAGGAGCACTGTGAAACTTACCAGGAGAGTGTAGAAGGTTTTAGACCCTTAAAATATGACCTGTGAGTTCCAAATTTTACCTTTTCCTTTGGCATTACCACGCATTTGGTAAATAAAAATGGTTTACTTACAAACTCTCCAAAGGTCACATTCACGTGAATCCATAAAGGATTCAGAAAAGTTGCACAGGCAGTAAATCTTGTCTTAGTTACAAAATTAGGAAAGTTCCTAAATTATTGGTATAGGAACTTAAGAGTGACTGGTGAGAGCCATACAGCTGGAACAATCAGAATGTGGAGCAACCAGCTTAGCTTCTTCACACACTGAGTTTCTCAGGTAGATTAAAGGGTGATCAAATGTTTGGATACACATTTCCTCCCAAGGTGGACCTAGCTAAGCCTGGCAGGACAGCTTACTCTATAGTATTAACTCCTTCAAGTGTTAGACAGACTCATTCATGTTGGTTATATGAGGCTGGTTGTCCCACAACTTTTGCAAATGCTGCTGACATCAGTGGGGGTGCAAAAGTCAAATAGATTGGCTTTTCCCAATAATACACAAAAAGTGGATATGGTTTGGGTTATCAAATGACCCATTTAAAAAAATCTGTTCTCCTTTGAAAAACATCCATGTGAACAACCATCACTATATCTTGTGGCAAGGAATTCCACAGTTTAACTATGTTTTCAATCCTTCCTTTTGTCTTTCTTGAATCTTATAAGAACATAAGAAGATCCCTACTGGATCAAACCAGTGGCCAATCTAGTCCAGATGCCACCACCTACCCTTCTCTGAGCTCCCCCCCCCCCCGGAAAGGGTGCCTCCCTTTCTGGCTGCAGAGGGTAGAGCTCAACTGCTTCTCTCTTGGAGGCAACACTGCTGCCACCTGCCAGCTTTTCCCATCGACTTTGTGGGTGCCTGGCCCCCACAATTATATTATTGTGGGTGCCCAAGTACCCATGCCCCCCTGGAATTGGCTCCTACGGGCTCTAGCATGATGAGAGAGGCATGAGAAACTTCTTTCTGGCTACCTTCATTACAGCAAGCTTAGTTTTCTTCTGCTTCACACACCATTTTGTGTAAATGAAAAAGCTTCAGACATGAAATTTTCCTCACAGAGGAGTTCTCCACCTTTTCCAGCTCTAGAACGTCCCTTTTGTGGTGTGGTGACCAATTGAAGGCCTGTCACCCAGTCATCTGTAGCAGACACTCATTGACTTAAGCAGTCAGGATGGCTGTGAGAATGAAGTTCAACTGACAGAGTTAGTAGGAGTAGTGGACTTGGGCCATATTAAAACCAGACATTTAAACAACTATGATACTACTTTAAACAGTCAAACATTCCCCCAAAGGATGCTGGGAGCTGTAGTTTGTTAAGGGTGCTGAGACTTGTTAGGAGACACATACCTCAGAAGAACTATGATTCCCAGAGTTCCCTGGGAAGAGAGATTGATGGTTACACCACTCTGAAAATTGCAGCTTGGAGGGAGGAATAGGGGTTTCCTAGCATCTCTCAGCACCTGTAACAAACTGCAGCTCCCAGAACTATCTAGGGGAATCCATGACTGTTAAATACAACAACAACAACAACAACAACAACAACAACAACAACAACAACAACAACAAATAATAATAATAATAATAATAATAATAATAATAATAATAATAATATATCATAGTGCTTTAAATAGTGTGGATGGGGTATTGGTTGCATTTAATCAGCCAATTTTAAAAACACACAATGAAATAGCCATTTGATTTGCAATTGTGGTGTTTTGTTGCAACATATGCTCTGCATGTAAATTTCCAAAGCTTAATTTCCATCAGAAATGAGTAGAAAACTTGGTGCCAAATTTCAGGCATCTGTTTACAGAATCTGCTCAGTAGTTTCTGTTGCCATCAAAATAGTAAGAATGCTCTGTCTTCTGCCAGCTAGAGAGAATTCAGTAAAACCCAGGGGAAAGCTTTAAGGATAGGAATGTAGGAAGCTGCTGGTCTGTCTAGCTCAGTATTGTCTACACTGGCTGGCAGCAGCTGCCAAGGGTTTCAGTAAGCAGTCTCTCCCAGCCATACTTAGAGATTCAAGAAATTAAGCATGGGACTTTTTGCATGGAAAACTAGTGCTGTGCCACTGAACTACGGCTCTTCCTCAACCAATGACTGTCTATTGCCAGATACTAAGAAAATGCTGCAGTCTCCATTTCCAATTCAGTATCTCTTCTTATTGGTGCAAGATGATGCAATGCACTTTTCAGCCATCTCATAAACTATTCCTAAATCTGCAAGGCTTTTTTTTATCCTCACCAATTTTTGAATGCATCATTGAAATTTGACCCACACTTATGAGGAAATAACTGCGTTAGCATTGCTATACAATCCGTTCTGTATCCGATGAACAAGCTAACTGTCATTGTTATCTTGGCATCTGATACAGAAATTATTTAGATAGGCTGCGAACAGAATTTAATGATGCAAAAATCAAATCTGACGTAGGAAGTATGGGGGGTGGGTGGGTGTAAGACTCTGGAAATGTTGAATTTTTCCAAGGAGCTTTGGAGGAGAGAGGTGCTCAAGATGGACTAGAATGAGAACCAACAGCTTTTGAACAAAAGTAACAAAAATAATTGACTTTTCTTTCATAGAATGGAAACATCTTAAGCTAATGGTATTTCATAGGGAAGGGATGCCATGCAAATTCATTAGGGGGAAATTGTCAAGGACGAATTCCTCTTCCCCCATGGCCTACTACTATTCTTTTTCAGGTTTCTTTTACCATGGTTACTGACCTTGCAATTGCCAAGGCCCTGAAAGTTTTCCTACATGAATACTTCACTCATGGTCGTACTGCATTATGGATTTTATAGTGTTTGCATGAACACTATACAAATACAAAGGACCACATATAACCCATGATGCAATGAAACTGCGTGAAATTTGCAAGTAAAGAAAAAGAACTGGGGTTTAAGGAAATATAGGAATACCTGTTTGCCAAATGGGTTGACTGCAGAAAAGCAGGTTTCCAAACAATTCTCAGACACACAACACTTACCTGCAAAGAACATTAAATTTAATCTTGGTTTCTGGTTTAAGTAGAAATGTACTGCCAATCCAATTTATGCAGCTCACTCTTTGGGGGGGGTTCTCCTTCTAGTCCATCTTGAGGAACTTTTGGGTAATGCCCCATAAGTAATTATCTAACACCTTGAATCAATCACCTGCCCAAACCCACAAAAAGAGCTCCCCCCCCCATGTTTGTGGCAAGTAGTTCTTCAGACTCAATCACCACAAACATGGGCTGCATTTTGTTTTCTTTCCCCCATAAAATATTTTTTACATGGCGCACTAAATTGGTCCAAGCTCTCAACAGATTCCACCACCTGCGAGATGCAGCACGCAGTGCCATCAGCACTGTTGGTTAACGGGTGCTTGACACTGGCAGATATGGCAATGTTAGCAAACTGCTCTGCTGGAAATCCTGGCTGTCAGAAATTGAAGTGGCAGGATTGCAATAAGGCTTCATCATGATCAGGCACCGTCTAACAGCCATCACATGGCTCACAGCTTGTAAATGTAAAGTGTAATCTTCTCCAACTGACTGCAGCAGACAGTGTTGGCTGGAAGTCAGTGGAGCAAACCATCCTTTTCAGTTGTATTTGGAAAAAGTGGGAAGCCATCTGGCCTTTTTCATCAGGTGGCTTTTGTGCTAGTCTAGGAAAACAAGGGGAATGCGTACTAGCCTTGGCATCCACAAGATGTTCCTGCACCTCTTATTGTAGCAAAACAACAGTTGTGAGGATGAGAGCAGTCCACAGCAACACAGTGGCAATGGCTGTCTGGCTGCTGTCTACCTGCCTATCCACATGTCATGGCCTTTCAGGCAAGGAATGATCGCAGTGAGGAATCAACTCTTTGTTGTCGAAAGTACACTTGCAGCTTAGGGAAAGGCATGTCCATCACATTTCTCAGCTACTCCTAGGTGAGCACCCAATGAAGCAGTTGCAGCAAAAAAGGGGACCCGCCCGCCAAGCTCAGTTTATGTCTCTCCTCCACCTGAGCTGCACACAGGCAGGCAAAGGCTCTTTCTGTCTGTAACCTGTTTCTGCTCCTCCTGCTTCACTTTTCTCCTGATCCTGGAAGACAGGGGAGCAGGAGAGGTGGAGCAGGTGTGGAAACCCTTGACTCTACACCAGCCTGACCTCTGTCCCTCCTTCCTCCTTCCTCCTGCACCTGTTCTTTTCTTTCCAATCCCACAGTTTGTCTTGCCTCTGACTCTCATCTCCTGGCTGTTTCAGTCTCCCCCAGATCACTAATTCCTTCTTTCAAGTTAGTCCACAACCCCACTTCTCCTGGTGTCCACTCATCAGTATCCAACTACCACTCCTCAGTGTCCAGCCAGTTGCTGACACCACAGCTCAGGGATAGAAGAGGAAAGAAAACTGCCTCCTCTGCACTCAAGGGATAGGAGAATCTGCCATTTCTGGTTTCTCCCAGCTTCCCATTTTTCCATTCTTAATCTTGCCTCTCCACATTTCCACATCAGTTTGCAAATCTCCTCTTTTAAAATGTTCTCACCCACCCATATTTCTCCTAATATACACATTTCTGCGGAGCAATTTTCTCTGATATAATGCATTGTTTGTCCATTATTTTCACTAATGCATGTATTTTTAGACACACTTTACACACTTTGTTTTTGTATTACAGGTCTTTAAAACATGTAATACATGGCGTTAAGGACTGCAAAGTTTTGGAGAAATGAAAGGTTCAAAGGATGGCTATGTTTTGGTTCATACACTGTTTCCAAACATGCAAATTAGGGGCTTAACCACACTTAACTTTCCTCTGCTCTTTCCATACATGACCTGTGCTTTAAAGCACTGTGTCCAAGCACCCTTCTTTTTCTCCTGTAAAAACCTGCTCTTTAAAGCTCAATCAGAGCAAACGCCAATCCATAGAAAACCCAAATTGATGTTTGCTCAAACTGAGTGTTAAGGAGCAGATTTTCATGGAGAAAGCTGCAGGCATGGGAAAAAATGCTCAGACACAGAGCTTTTAAGTGCACACCTGTGCCTGGAGGGGGGGGGCAAAAGGTAAGTATGGATAAGCCCTAGGTAGTTTTTGCCTTTAAATGTGAACTGAAACAAATTTCTCTCCCCAATCATCCATACTGCATTCATTGTCTAGGCAAGTTTTTGACATGCTTTGTGGAAGTGCTCTGCCAGCGTGTGGCTTTTAAGTGCAACATGTCACGATTGATGCAGTTGCTTCTGTTAAAATTGTCCACAGGTAGGAGTAGTTTGCTCCACAGTGAAAGTGCTGCAGTTGCTGGCAATGACAAGCCATTGTCATGACTCACTGCCTGCATCAAATTACTTCTGAGAAGACGAAAAACATTTTAGCAAGGAAGACAGAGGTCTTCCTGCCTTGAGAAACTTCTATTGGTCTGTCTTGCTGGCAAGCCAGGTGAGACCAACTCATGCCCACAGCCCTGGAGTCTAAGACAGAAGGAAGGAAGTATTAGTCTTCCATCTCTCCTTAGTCTTGGAGATGTTCCTGGAGGTTTCCACCTGCCTAATTTCCCAAGAGGTTCAGGAGGGGAAAGGTGCATTGCTCTGCATGCAGAACGTCCCAGGTTCAGTTTGGAAAGTTTGCTGGGAAATGCATGTCTCTGCATGAGAGAGAATGGTACTAGACTAGGTGGACACTTTTTCTGACCTGGTATAGTCTGCTTCTTATATTCCTGGAATTAGCAATTCAGCAGGAAGGTTCTGCTTTAGGATACCCCCTGGTAAAATATTAGACAAGGTAAGCTGATCTATTTTTGATGGGGTTGGTGATGCTGATTCTCATGTAATAGTGCAGACAGTTTTTTGCCTGGATGTGTTATTTTTGGGTGGGTGGGGAAATGGGTGTTTAATCTTCCATGCTTTGATTCCCCCCCCCCCGGATGTCCATGTTTTGGGGTGGAAATCAAGATGCAGAGCTCTCCAGGTTTGTAGCTGATGAATAATCTCTTTGATAAACCAAGAGAGGTGCTTGGCTATACTCCAACATTCTGCCAAGACTATTTGGGGCCTGCTTTGTGATTCCAGAACTCCATTCACTTCATACAGGAGTTCTGAGCATTGTAGATGGGAGCTGATGCTACAAATTAGCATCATCAATAAGTGCAGAGGCAGGGCTGTGGGTGCAGCCCTTCAAGGCTCATTAATGTTGCACAACTCAAAGGAGAAGGAAGGAACTAAGATGAGGCTGCACAGCTGCCTCTGCCCTTTCCCGTGTCACTCTTAACCCAGGATAATTTCACACCGGCTATGGTGACGAACAGATGACTAAGCAATGACTCCATCACATTCTGAGTGATATTTGTTGGAGGAAATATTCCATTTTGTGGTTTGGGATTTATTTTTATTTTATTGCAGTACTCTGCTTGTTTCCATAATTGAACAATCACCTTAAATCATTTGTGGGGATTTTTTAATTATTATTATTTTGGTCCCACATAGATACTCTGTGCTCTCAAGGTGGCACCCAGAGCAGTACAGAAACAGGATTTTTAAAAAATATTGCAATTCAGGGCAAGCAAATCTGTTAGTTTTGGTTTCTCTTTTTTCCAGTCAGGTCCATGATTTGGGCAAAGGGGGCTTTGTCCCACCAAGTTCATTCTGCAGTCAGCCACCATGCCCCCTCCCCTGCCTACTGCTTTGCAACAGGTCTAGGAGATGGTAGTGGCCGTTGGCTTCCTTGTCCTCTGCAGTACAAAGTTCCCTTTGTAAAACTCAGAGAGAAGGAGGATGCAAGAAAAAACTAGGGCCAGAGACACACCAAACATTTAAAGTGCCATGTTACCAATTTAAACAGTCCTGGCTTTCCCCCAAGAATTCTGGGATTGTAGTTTGTTAACAGTGCTGGTGGTTGTTAGGGGAGATATCTTATTTCCCTCTCAGAAATACAATTCCCAGAGTTCCCTGAGAAGAGGGATGGTTGTTAAGCCGCTCTGAAAATGGTAGCCTTGGGAGGGCTCCTCAATTAAAAGGATTGTAGGTGGATTATAGCAGGGGCATACTCTGCTACTATGGCGCTCTGAGCTTGGCCAAAATTTCACACTTCACCCAGCTCTCATGTCCTCCTGGGCTTTGGGAAGGGCAGGATCCTAGAGCCCTCCCACCTTCTTCCCATAGCTGGGCAAGCAATAACTAGACTTTGGGAAGGAGGATGGAGGACTCTAGGACCCCGTCTAAGCCCTTTTGCCTCTTTCCCATAGCCAGGCAAGTGCTTACCAGGTTCCTTTTCTGCTCAGTGCCCAGTGTAGGGGAGCTGGCCATGCTACGCTAAAACCGACTCTGATTGTAGAGTGACAGTAATTATTTCCATATTACCAAAAAATGGCAGGCTAAAATCTGAAAGGGCACAAAATGTTGGGGGGCAACAGGGGGAGAAGTTCATGGGGTGATGCAAATCTGTGCCCTCTTTTCGTCTTGGGGTGATGCGAAAATAGCCACACAAATGAGGGCCAGGCTGGCCTCCCCCTTGCTGATATGGTCTTCCTTGGGAAGTAGGGGTTGCAGCCTCCAGGGCCCCTGGTGGGTGGCAGAGTCTGTTGTGACCCCTTTCAGCTTCTGAAATGAGTTTTCTCTGAAGAGAGTCCCATCAGTCTGGATGGAGGTTACTTAAGTAAGCATGATTAGAGCTGCAGCATTGGGTTACATTTTCCAGTTTGTGGTTTACCTTTTTTTCATACAACAAGTGTTTTTTCCTTCAAGCAACCACAGGGGTCCAAGTATGGGAAGGAAGAGGTGCATATATTACGTGCATTGTAGGCGTAGAGGGAATTGCCTCCTAGTGCCAGGAAAATTGGAAACCAGTCTTTCACACTTGTCAGTTTAACAGGTTGCCAGTGCTCTGAGTTTCCTCTTTTTTAGAAATCTGTTTTTCCCCTCCTCAAGTGAGGTCAGCAGGGAAGAGCTGCTGAGCCCAGAACAGAATTAGCACCTTGTTTTGCGTGCTGATCTTAACTGCTCTGCTTCTGTATCCACTGCCTTTATTTGCTTCCAGGTAAGAATGGCGTCATTGAAATCCTCCATTTACCAAGTGTTGTTTGCAAGGAAATATTAACAGGCTGGAGGTGTGAATTAAACCAAAACAGTGAGACATTACAAATCCCACACTTGTGGGATAGGTGCCCAACACCTGTCATTCTGTGTTTGTTTGAGGAAAGATTATTTTGCACTTGTCTGTTTTCACATCTGTTGTATACTTAAAAAGATCCACCTTCAGAGCTTATCCTCTCTCAGTGGTTCTGAATTGTAGACGTGGAGGTAAAGACCTTTTCCTGAAGGGAACATTCCAGATGCGGCTTAGCCGGTTGGTGTAGTGCCTTGGATCTCTGCTTGGGATGCATAGGGCAAATTGCTCTTTAATAGCCTTACCTACCCTGCAGAGTTGAAAGCAATTTCCCCCTCATATAATTCATTTCTGTACATTATTTTCATTGATGCATGCACCTTAATGCACACTTTCCACCAATATTTGCATTTCTGTACACATCAGTTGGAGAGCTGCATTGCAAAATTCAGAGAAGTGCATATTTCAAAGAATAGCTGTGTTCTGGTTTGCATATTGGTTTGAGAAGTGGAAATTAGGTAGTTTCAGATTAAGCTCATAATTTGTATCTTACCCTTAACTGTAACCCCCAATCCCCAACAAATGGGAAGCCAGTACCCCTCCTCACACCACTGTTGTCTGCTGCTGTTCCTCTGTAAATCAGTGTTCTTCAAAGCTGTTTGACCACAGTTCTGTTGGGAATGATGTGAGTTGCAGTTCAGGAGCAGCCCTATGGCAACTCCATTGCTCCTTGGACTTCTCAAGATCACAACACTGCAGGCCTTTTGAAAAGAGCTTATCTCTTTCTGCAGATAGATGAGCTTGTCAGTTTCTCTCAGTTTCTTGGTTCCCCTGATAAGTTCAGTTCCTCATATTTCTGCATCAGTTAGTTTGTTGTTGTTGTTATTTAAGTCCTCATGAAAATTTGTCTGCGTTTTAGTATGAATTCCTCCTGTCATACACATTTGGGTATGCTGTTTCTCCTAATGTACTCAGTTTTGCAAGCAACTCCCCCTAAAACAATGCAACTCTGTATATAATTTTAACTAATATATGTTTCTTTATGAACACTTTTCCCTGAATATGAATATTTTTGTGCATGCTATGTGGTTGGAGAGCTGCACCACAAAATTCAAGGAAGTGCAAATTTTGAAGAATGGCTGTGTTTTGCATATTCACATATTCTTTTGGAATGTATGAACTGAAGAGGTTCCTACTAAAGTGCAACTGAAGCAGAATTTCTCTGTCCACCCATCACTATGTCTTTCCACTGTCCTTCCCTTGGGATGGGCTTTATTGTTGGTCTCCAATCAGAGTTGGGTTTGGTCCTATTTTGGTGATTGGGGGGGGGGGAGTGGAGTGATGTTTTTGTTTATTGCTGATCTTTAAATATTTTCACCATTAGTATTTTTGTTGTGTTTCTGTGTCTTCATTGTAAGACATAATGAAAGAGTTTGTTCTTAAGGGCACTGGTGGAACACTTTAATAAAAAAATCAATAAATGCCTCAGACATGACTCTTTGCAAACCCAAGCTGAATTCTTAGGCAGGCATCTTGATTAAAACGGAAGTTAGCCTCTCCTGCATGCTCTTAGAAGAAGGAGGGAACCTGTTACACACCCTTCTCTCTTTTCTGTGGAAACGAAGTAGGCATGGAAAGCGATGTGAATTTAGCTTCGTGTCTCAGTCCCTAACCCGGCTTGGTTTGCAGCTGTAAAAACTGGAGAATTTCTGCAGCCTGTGCTTTGCTTCCAGGGATGTCAAAACAAATGAACAAACGGAAAACAGGTTTGGATTACACAAAAAGGGGTAATACTGTTCCTTCCGGTGGGGGGCATAGCTCAGTAACAGAGCTTCTGCTTTGCATGCAGAAGGTCCCAGGCTCAATCCACAGTGGCATCTCCTGGTATGGCTGGGAGAATGCCCTGCCTGAAATCCTGGAGAGATGCTGCCAGTCAGTGCAAACAATACTGAGCTAGATGGTTGGACTCTGCATAAGGAGTTTCCTATGTTCCAAGTTGAATTCAGTTGATTCAGGGGTTGAATTTGGGACAATCTGCATGACAAACAGATGTTCTCAGCCCCTTAGATTATAGACTTAGGGCCATAGTTCAGTGATTAGATCACCTGCTTTGAATGCAGAAGGTCTTTGGTTCAATTTTCAGCATCTCCAGGTAGGCCTGCCAAAAACCCTGGAGAGCTGCCAGCCATCCTTGTAGAGGCCATACTGAGACAGGTGGACCAGTGGTCTGACTTTGTGTAAGTGGCTTCCTGCTTGGTTGTGTGATGTTTTCATGTATAAGTGTCAACTGAATTTATTTTAATGGTGGCAATATGTTTATGTTTAGGGAAAACTGTCAGCAAGGCTTTTTGCATCTTACTGCCACCCGAACTCTTCACGCTTTGTAATTATGCAAGTCCCCCCCCCCCCCTTTGTCCTTTCTTCTCAATAAAGCACATGGATATGAAGTGTTGAAGTCTTGGTTGTAGAGGTGAAGGATCTTGATTCTTGGCCAACCTTGGCCACCAATGCCCTGTGCCCTTGCTTAGGACAACTGCCTGTGCTGATAAAATGTGATCCATGGGTGGCAGTCAGTGCTAGTCCTACTCAGAGTAGACCCACTGAAGCTAAGGGACATGGATAACTTAGTTTCATTACTTTCAGTGCTAGTTCTATTCTGAGTAGAGCTTAGCTGAATGCAATACTGTTTTCCAGAGGGGGGCTGACTTTGAGAATTTGCTTGGCTTGAAGATCAGCAGGGATAGCTCAGCTGGTAGAGCTTGAGCCCCACATTGCCCAAACGATTGATGCATTGCAGGAGATGCATGAACACAGATGACCCTTGTGTTCTCTCCCAACTCTACAGTTCTATGATTCTATCTAGAGATGGTATACTGTGTCAAAGGCTTTAAAATGTTATTAGATAAATTCATGGTGGGACGTTTATCAATGGCTATTGGCCACAAGATCTATGCAGAGTTAAGGGCAGTTTTTTAAGGGTGCTGAGAGTTGTTAAGAGACCCCTGTTTTCCTCCCAGAGCTGCAGTTCCCATATTTCCCTGCGGAAAGGGATTGATTGCTAAACTATTCTGGAAATGGCAGCTCTGAGAGGTGACTATGCGGGGTGTGGGGTGTGTTTCCTAGCAATCTCCCAGAAGTCTTTGGGGGAAGTCATGGCTATATAATGTGGTATCATAGTGGTTTAAATCTTTGGTGTGAATCTTGCCTTAGTCAGCCACCAGCTCCATTTTACCTGTTGAAGGGAATTATGGGGCAATCAAATGCCTGGTGCTTTGCCACCACCGCAGGGAGTGGCAATAAAATAAAATAAGATGAAAATATCTAAGTGAACAGGAAATGGAATAAAGAAAATGTGTGTGTCAAAATACATTTACCTTCAGGCAAATGACTGGTGAAACAAATGTGACTTTTACAATTCAAACATGAAATGAACGAGGTCTTTAACAATGAAAATGAGTTGCATAATAAAATGAAGACAATTTCCTTGCATCTCTCTAATTTACCATGAAGCAGGGGCTTCGAGGAGCAAATACTGAGGTTGGGCCACCCTTTCTCTGCCTCTGGTCTCCACCTCTGTTCCTAACCTCATCCTCTTATCCCAGTGGGCTTTAAGGAGTCACCCTAAAAAGTGGCCTTCTAAATCATTCTGACTTCTTTCTTCAGCCGGAAGATGTTTAGGGCTGAATCCTATGGTTCATGGGAGGGCATTCTATGGGGTATTAGTTTCTTTGGGTCTGAGGGTGGAGAGGTTAAAATACAAAGTTTAAAATGGGAATAATTAAAATCTACATTAAACTGAGGATGTGGGTGGAACAATGAAGGTAAATTTCACCTTTGTTCATTAAGCTAGTTTTCTGCATGCATGCATGCACGCACACGCACACACACACACACAATTTGTATACCACTTGATTGTAAAAAAAAAAAAAAAAACTCAAAGTGGTTTACAGAAAGAACAAACCAATGAAGTGATCAGGAGAACATTTAAAAACAACTATTTTAAACATATTTTTAAAAATCAACAATAAACTTAGAATGAGGCTAAAACAGCTATCAGCTAACAGCTTCTTACATTTCTACATAGCAGGCATCAAAACGAGTACAGCAAACAAGCCTGCCTAATCTCAATAGGCAGCGAGTGCCAAAGTGTTACACAACTCGCGTGCTGTACATGTGTACTTTATTGTTTATTTAAGGCATTTGTGTACCGCTTCTACATTAGCATGTTTCTTAGGGACAATCACTTGAAAAAAACAGTTAACACAGATTTGAAACTGCCCAGCTTGACTGGCAGTGTACCATGTTTGTAATCTTCTTAATTAATGTTATAGAACCAATATGTGTTTAGAAAGAGAGAAAACCTCCCATGGAAAGACAGAACTTCACAATATTTTCTTAGCCCACGTCGCTGGTTTGTGCTCAGGATGCCAAAATGGATGAAGTTATCAAGCAGAGGAGTCCGAAAGAGCTGATGGGAGGGAGAACAAGTGCCTCACTGGGCTCTTACCAACAGGGTGAAAAGGGTGAGCAGCGTTTCCCCTTTTTCTTTTCCTGTGCCATTTTCTTTTAAAGTTCCCCTCTCCTTTGACTTTGAAGGAAAGCAAGCGACATCAGCTCCAGGCTGGGCATAGACACACAGACACACAGACACACAGACACACAAATCTACATTATGCATTCTTCTGGTATTCTAAAATTAGTTTAACAGTTTTCAGTTCTTTCAATTTCCCCACTTAACATTTAAACAATGTAGCAAGATGTGTGCTGTCAAGTTGTCATGCTTTTAAATATTTACTACTATTTCCATGCGAATAATTTTGAAGAAAAGCTTTTTTAAAAAACAACAACACACCCAGCATTTAAACCACATTTTTGTTTAGAATGTGGGTGAATGTGGGAAAGCAATCTAATATCCCAATCTAATATTTCACTTCAAATACTTGGGGCCAATGGAAGAAATATTCGAGACACAGCATGTAAAATTAATGTGGCATCATTTTTGTGTTTTTTTAAAATACAAAAACACAAACAACTTTGACTAAATGTAAGTCAAACATGACAATTCATATTATAGTCTACTTGAGGCATTTCACATTTTTTCAGGGTGGGGGGAAACAGTGTGTGCGTGTGTGTGTGTGTGCGCGCACGCACGCATAATTTTCTGGGGGGAAACCCTTCTGACTTTGCTGGTGGGATCCAAACATGTCAGATGCAACTAAGGTCCAGAAACAGTCAAGCAACTACTTCTCTTCACCCACCACTCAGTGTTCTTGTGTTGCTGTTTTTGAATTGTGGTGCTTGCAACAACCATGTAGGTGAGCCATCAATTTCTATTTAGTCACAGCCACACACATTCTTGGCTTATACAATAATCTTATTATTATACAATAGAAATAATTAGGGATGCATTGCAACAATCAATGCAGATCTCCATATGTTGCCTTTTAGCTAGTTCTACTATTTTCTGCGCCTTTCTGTGCACAACAATGGGGAAATTATTTGGAGTGCACCAATATCTTCCTTCGGAGTGACCCAAGTTTAGTTTTCTGTGAAGTTCCATTGTACATAACAGAACTTGCACACCATTTTCTTGAAACAAAGGTGTCTTGTGTTTCCAGTGTTCCTAAATGCTTAGCTTTGGAGTTCCAAAATGTCCCCTTAAAAAGTTTCTTTCCAAAGTTTCCCTGTTCTCCCAGCATAAGAAAATGACCACACATTTTGTGAGCTAAGAAAATGGTTTACTTACAAACGCTCCAAAGGTCAAATTTATGTGCTTCAGAAAAATTTTCACAGGCAGTAAAACTTAGTTACAAAGTGGTGAAAGTTCCTAAATTATTGGTATAGGAACTCAAAAGTGGTCTGTGATAGCCGTGAAGTGAAGTGATCTGTGAGAGCAACCAGCTCAAACCTCTTCACATGCTGAGCTTCACACGTAGACGGGGTGAAGGGGACAATAGGCCTGATGACCTATTTCCTCCCAAGGAAAAGGAAGTACATCGTTAATCCTGGCAGGACAGCTTACTCTATGGTATTAACTCTTCCATGCATTAATTAGACTTATGTGTGTTGCCTGTATGGGGCTGGTTATCCCACACAATGTAAGATAGCTAGATAATGTTGAAGGCCCACAAAAATTTGTTTTTACACAGAACAGACCCTGAAAACTGACTTGCCCCAAGTAACTTGCACTTTCAGGATGGCTGAGGAAAAGGGTGTATTGGAGCACAAGCAGAGTGCTCTTTGGCCATCCAGATATCCAGTATCTGCCTCTATTCCTTTTGCAATGAGGGGTGTAGGCTGTTCCTGGAGGGGAAAGAGAGTGCCTTCCAGCTCCCCTTGAGCCTTGTCTCTTATGGGATTCCCAATCAAAATTCTGCCAACAGGAAAATCTCAAAAGGCTTTCTATCCATCCAAATGTGAAGGTCATTTTAACAGTCACAAGAGTTGCATTTATTTATTTATTTAAGGCAGGTCATCTCCTTAGGCTGTGACTTTAGGAAAGGGCTACTTTATTAGAGTTAAAAAGAAGTAGAAGCATTTACCAAGGGTGATGTGTCTCTCTGAGTTTGGAACAGAGTAATTCCTTCCTTTGTGTTAGATGCTTGTAGCTCATTAAAATGGCAAAGAGGCGAACATGGGGTTAAGCAGCAAGTTCACTGTACTTATTCAACACTCTGATGTCTTGAAATGATCAGTCACCCTCTGTTTCCTTGCAGACTGGAGACAGGAATGCTTTGCCAGCCTTTCAGTCTGTATCTGTGATGCCAATTCAGTGAAAACTGTACCTGTTCCCAGTGATTTTTTTCTAGAAAAAGAGGTGGCAGTATGCACTATGAAGTTGTTACCTTAAGTGTCACACTTTTTAACAACAACAAAAAGAGGCGCCAGTTCTCAGACCCTTGAGTACCCCTTGCCTGTCCCTATATGCTGGGACTGGAGGCAGGGCAGCATTATATGTTTTTAATTAAAAAACAAAAACAAAAAAACCCCACCTTGCCCCATCTATCCTTCCCTGTGCTTTATTTGCTGAATTTAGCACTTTGGACTGTGCAGCCAAAATCTCACTTCCTTCCTACCTGGTACTTTTTGCACACATGCTTATCATTAAATATCATTAACCTCTTAAACACGAATTCTGCCATTTAGAGTGGCTGCAAAAAAATCCAGGATAATCTGTCCATGAATCATAAATTCCTTCTTGGAATTAGGGTTGGGGAAGCAATTTGATTCTCTTTACATTTAAATGCAAAACTACCTTGTCCACACATTATGAAACAATATGCGAACTCCAGCATAGCTATACATCAAAGTTCACTGTTGTCCCAATTTTGTAATGCAGTTCCATGGTCTGTCAGCTCATACCTTGGGAAGATCTTCCTAATGTTTTATCTAAATCATTTTTCTTGTTATTTGAACCCACTGATTCAGCTTTTAACCACCACCGGCCCAAGAAGACTTGTTCCATATTCTACATATGACAGTTGTTCAAATATTGGAACAGGATAAACATACATATAACATATAAACATATAAACATTTCCAGGATAAACATACTTAACTCATCTCACAAAAACAAGTATGTAGATGGATGGTTTGATCCTGTAAGGGAACTTCATATATTAAATGACAAGGCTAATCCATTAGCTGGGGATGGATTACTGTTGATTTTGAATTCTCTCAATTTATGATTTTTTGTGCCTTAAATTCAGTTCTCATTTGTTCCAAGATTTTTCTTTTTTCTTTTTAAGTCCTCATGAAAACTCATCAGCAAATTTCTCTTAACATGCACATTTTGTGTGTGTGAAATCTTGGCTGGTATACACATTTTTTGCAAGCAATTTCCCCTAACACAATGCAATATGTGTCATCGTCACCAACATTTTTACACATTCAATTTTGTGCAAACTATTTGGCTGAAGAGCTGTCTCATAAAATTCAGAAAGGATTGAATTTTGAAGGATAGCTGTGTTTCAGTTCACCGATTGTTTTAGAAAGTGCTAAATATCTCCCCCATCCTTGATTGGCTTATATTTGCTATCTTGCTAATCTAGACTAACCCAGCTACCTTTATTGAATTTCATATCTCCCAGCGCTGTTATCATTCTTAATAATTTAGATTTATGGCCGATCATCTCCTGCTCTTCTGCAGAGGCAGATTTAGGGCAGTGTGACTGGATCTGCCACACAGGGTGTTGTGCCTAGGAGGCACCACAGGGCATCATAACTATGATGCAGTGAATTGAGCAGAATGGAAGGTGGGGGCACCACATTTTGGCCTTTCATGGGGTTCTGTTGAAATTTGAAAGACCAAGTCTGCCTCTGCTTTCTGGGTACTCTGCTAGTCATATTTATTATAGCATAATACCTCTGGAGTGTTGCCTCCCCAAAGGGGCTCTTAGAAGACTTTCTCTCTCCTGCCTTCATTTGCAACCTCAACAGATCAACTCCCAGGCAACTCACTGAGCGGATAAGCATTTCCAGCCCTGACACAATGCCTTTTCTGATAATGGGTCTTCTTCAAATTGCATTCAAAATAAGCTGTTTATATGCAAAACCTTGAAGACAGATCAGAAGGAGAAAACCTGCAGTAAGGAAGCTGATTTGGATGGGATTTCTGGCCTCTATAGCTCTGCTCAAGGCTAAATGCACGTAGGGAGAGAATTAGGACTGGCATTTTTCAGATTCTTCTCTGTAAATGATTATTATGGGTAGATTTTTGGATTGCTATAGAAATGTGAAATAATTGCTGTGTGCATGGATGCTGGATGTTGTAGGAAGTTGTGGCTTCGTATTTATTAAGTGTTATTCAAAGTGTTGGTGCTGACCTTTAAAGCCCTAAATTGCCTCAGCCCAGTATACCTGAAGGAGCGTCTCCACCCCCATCGTTTTGCTCGGACACTGAGATCCAGCGCCGAGGGCCTTCTGGCGGTTTCCTCACTGCGAGAAGTGGGGTTACAGGGAACCAGGCAGAGGGCCTTCTCGGTAGTGGCACCCTCCCTGTGGAACACCCTCTCTTCAGATGCCAAGGAGATAAAGAACTATACAACTTTAGCTCTAAGCTACCCAGAGTGACTGGGGAAACCCAGTCAGATGGGTGGGGTACATATAAAATTGTTGTTGTTGTTGTTGTTGTTGTTGTTGTTGTTGTTGTTGTTGTTGTTACACTGTGCTTCAGAACAGCTGGTTTGAATTGCAGATAGGAAGCTGCCTTATACCAAGGCAGGCCATTGGTCTAAGTCATAGGTCATGCCCAGACCTAGCTGGAGATACCATTGGGAATTGAACCTGGGGCCTTCTGTATGCAAAAGAGATGCTCTGCTACTGAGCCACAGCCCCTTCCCATCATCTTGTCCCTCCTCACCTGGGCTCTACCCCTCTAGAAATGTGGGTGGTTCAATGGTAGAGCACTGGTGTTGCATGCAGAAGTTTCAATCCCCAGTTTGTCCAATTGAAACAAAGGTAGCCAGTACTGTGCATCCCAGAAGTTCTTGCACTATTACTCCCATCATCCCACACCACTGGCTGAACTGACTGGGGCTGATGGGAGTTGTGGTTCAGAGACCTCTGGAGGAAACCCTATTGGCTACCCTTAAGTTAGAGCATGGGTAGGCAAACTAAGGCCGGGGGCTGGATCCGGCCCATAGATGGTCCAGGAATCAGCCTGTTTTGACATGAGTAGAATGTGTGCTTTTATTTAAAATGCATCTCTGAGTTATTTGTGGGGCATAGGATTTTGTTCTCCCCGCCAAAAAAAATATATAGTCCGGCTCCCCACAAGGTCTGAGGGACAGTGGACCAGCCCCCTGCTGAAAAAGTTTGCTGACCCCTGAGTTAAAGGATCTCTAGCAGTAGTAGCTGGGAAGGACCTTGGAGAGCTACTTGTGGTTAGGATCAGCATTGCTGAGCTGGGTAGACCAGTGCTCTGACTTGGACCTTAGGGAACCCTTTGCATTTTTATTTTTTTATTTCCCCCCCCACCCCAATATATTATTATTTCAATAGATGATCACAGCAACAAGACTTTAATATGCACAAAGGTGGAAAGATTCATCATTCCCTACCATAGAGGAATGGCTGTTAAAATTATTGGACTTAGCGGAGATGGCAAAGTTGATTTGTTTAATAAGAGAAAAATCATGGTTGATATTTGCTAAAGATTGGAAACTCCTTATGGACTTTTTGCGTGAAAAATAAATGAACTTATGATATCTGGTTTGAAGACTTAATAAAATATTGGTTTCTAGAAAGTGTTTCTTGGAGTGGATGTTTTGAACAATTCTTTGTATATAGCTAACAGATGAAGAATCAGAAGTTCTCCCTCTCTTTTTCTTCTTCCCTCTCTTTTTCTTCTTCCCTCTCTTTCCTTCTTTTTCTTTTTTCATCCTTTTGCTTTGTGTTTTTATTCAGATTAGGTTTTTTTATCTTTGATAAAAAGATATTTGGTGTTTGATACTAACCTTTGTATTTTTCTTCACACTTTAATAAAATCTATTCAACAAACAAAAAATGGTACCTTTTCCATCGCTCCGTCCTGAATACTCCTGTGGGTATTCTGGTGACATTTGCCTGGTAACAGCTAGAGCAGATGGACCCATTTTGTACCATATATTAAGTCAATTATTTTATGTTGGGGGTGAAGAAACTTTTCAGTGTATTTCTTTCTGCCTCCCACTTCTTAAAAAAGAAAAAGAAAAAAAGATTTGCAAGGTTATTTCTTACCCTCCTCATTCTTAGCTACATTTAAGATTTTGGACAGGGATGGGGAGTCATAACCTGAGGGCCACATTCCTTTCTGGGCAACTCTTCAAGGGCCACATGCCAGTGGTGAGTGGGGCCAGAGGCAAGGAGTGGGCAGAGAAACAAATGTAAATGCTACCTTTGTGCAGTTGGCTAGTTGGCAGACCCACAAACCTCACTTCTCTTTTCTGTATCTAGACAAGCAAGTGGCATTATCAGAATCCAAGGACAGAAATACTTGGGGTGTAAAGCAGGGCCAGGGAGGGATGGGGCCAGGTAGAGAGGCTGAGAGTGTCCTTACTCAGATCTTCTGTTTATGCACAGGAAGGTCTGCCTGTCCACCCAAACTTTAAGATTTGCAAGGCAAGCACTTCTTGCAGTTCCTTCTGTGTGGTAGCATGTGGAATTTCCTTCCCCTGGAATCAGTTATCTTCACTGCAGACTTTTCACCATCAAATTAAGTTGCACTTATTCACTCAGCCTTTGTTTTGTTTTATCACACACCCCCCCAAAAAATAGCTGAAGATTGTGTACACACTTCTCCATGTCTCCATTTTATCCTCACAACAACCCAGTGAGGTAGGTCAGGCTGAGAGATAGTGACTGGCACAAAGATATCCCGTGGGTTTATGGCTGAGTGTGGATTTGAACCCTGGTCTCTCAGGTCCTAGCCCTGCAATCTAACCACTCCTTCATACTGTCTCACACACTCTTACACACTGGCCTTGGGTTCTGCTTGATGTAAGGCTGGAGTGGGATAGCCATTTTGGACTCATCTGCCATTGTTCTGTTGTGTTATTAGGAACTGACATCTTAAAATCTCAACTTGTTTTCATGTTTTTGTGATGGTATTGATATTAATCATATTTTCCTGTTTTCATAATGATATATGAACTGCCTAACTATCTTCACTGATGAAGGGTGGTTGATGAATTGAAGAAATAATGAAAGAAAACAGAAATCATCCCAGGAGAAATTCTAGGTCAATTGTCACTTTTTTACTTCTTCTTTTTAAAGTCTGTGCCCCATAACTTGACTGGGGTCTCAAACTGACCCCCACATGAGGCTTTGTAATAGAGGACGTAATCCCTTCCCTTCCAACAAGATTCCTCCCGTGTCACGTTGTGCTGGGTACTGAACCACCTCCTTCTGCTCTAGCAAAGCAGAACTGCATCACAATATCATTTTTCTTGCCTCCATTATATGCAAGAAAAAACATCCCTACGTACCCTCCCTCAAACCTTCCCATTGCAATCTGGAGTCTCTCTCTCCTGCCAACTAACCGGTGCGTACAGAACATATTGCAAGTCATTAGCGAACCATGAGCATGCCATGACCCTTGTTCTGTGATGCCAGCACCAAGATGTCACGTTTTTCTTGAGGAATGATTCTGGATGCTTTCCCAGACACTACAGATGCTTCTTTTCTCTGCAGCTCCAATGGAGAAAAGGGAGAAAGAGAGACGGACAATGATGGAGCTTCTGCTCTCAGTTTCTATAGCTGGAAGAGGCTAGTTCTTTCCCTCCCAAGAATGGGGTTTCAGCACCTGACGGGAGCTGCCTCACGCTCTGAAACAAAGTTGCTTATGGCACGCGCCTTTAGGAGGGGGTCCAATCCCTGGAGACCCCAGTTTTAAAAGGATCAATGGGAAAGACTTGAGACCTTGCAAGAACCACTGCTTCTTGAAAGTAGGGAATACTGGCTTAGGGAAACCCATATGGACTGATACAGTAGAAGACAGTTTTGTGTGATAATTGTATAGTTTTTCTACATAAGGCAGCAAAACAGTGCTTATCATTCCCAGGTAAAGGTGTTTAGCACCAGGGCAACAGAACCAAGCTGCATTTTATCCCTGGCATCATGGTGGCACTAGGTTCTCTAAGAGAGTTTTAAATGTGAAACTACACATTGAAGCGTGAAGTGAGAGGGTAAGGGCTTGGGGTGAGCTTTGAGAGAAAGGGTTTGGGCAAGCTGTGAGAGGATAACTGAGGGTATGGGGGACGAGGCATAAAAGGAAGGGATTTGGTCAGGTAGGTGGGGTTGGAAAACTGAGAAAGCAGGAGTGGCAGCCCCTAGCACTTAAATGATTATTAAATGTGCTTTGCAGTAAAGTCCCTCCTGCAAATATTAAGCACAGGGGAAGGAGGAGGATGTTGATAACTGGGATTACTGTAGGAATGGAAAACTAATTTGGTAAGGGGGGGGGGCACAGTGCAGGTTGCATGGCACACATGGTTCTGCACTCCCAACACCTTGCTGCCACTCCCAGCATCTCCCACCTCACTTTGCCTGATGGGAGGGCTGGCCCTGTTTCCTTCCAATGCAAGCATCTGTAGTGTCTGGGAGGGCTTCTGCTGCAGTCTTGATCATCATCATGCCTTCCAGCAACAGCTGCTATTTGCATTGAAAAACAACAACTAGCATCTCTGGACTTTTTGTGTGCATTTAGCATCTCATTTGGCCCTTGGTGTCCCTCCCCTGGTCTCATAAATCTGTTGCTAGGTCCAGGAACTCCTCACTGCCCCCACAGTCCACAGTGCTTTTTTTAACAGAAACATTTGTTTTCCTGGGTGATTTTCAACTAGCGGTGATAGGATGGTTTTTTTCAGTCTTTTTGCACACATTCTAGTTTTGGATTTTCTTTGCTTGGAGGTTCTGGGGGACAGCCTGGCTGAAGCAAACTGTCTGGATAACTGGCTTTGTAGCGTTCAGTCTCTGAATGAAAGGCTGGATTATCCAAAGCTTTTTATAGATCTCCATGGCTTCAGAATGCTGTATCCCATTTCACATGCTTCAGCAAGTGGAAGCAGGAAGCAACACGTGAAACTCAACTATTTGCTCTTTTTTTAAAATGGGGGGAGCGTGCATGTGATCTGCAGGACCATCTTCATTATCTCATTGTAAGGATTGTTAATTTTGCCAAGTACACTATAGCGCAACGTGAGCTTCATATTTCTTGAAGTTATAATGGGGGTGTCGGACGTCCTGCACACAAAAGCACCCGTCTTGCTGGATTTGGAAGGAGAAGATATGGAGCCCCACAGGTAGGTAAAGTGTTCTCTAGCTGCCACTGAACATCAACAACTGAAAAAAGGCAAGTTAGAGGCAATATAATAGTAGTTCATGCATTTATGCATGGAATGGAGATAGTGGACTGAGAAAAGTTTTTCTCCCTCTCTGACACAAAAGCTCACGGAGATCTAATGAGGTCACATTGTGGAAGATTCAGGGCAGGGGTGGGGCAGTACTTCTTCATGCAGCGCGTAATTACACTGTGGAATTTGCAAGAGACAGTGATGGCCACCAGCTTGGATGGCTTTGCTGGAAGCCACAGGAGCAGAGAGTACTGTTGTGCTCGGATCCTGCTTTGGGGCTTCCCATAATCTTCTGGGTGGCCACTGTGGCATCAGGATTCTGGACTGAATGGGCTACTAGCCTCATCCAGCAGGTTCTTGCCTGGGAGATGGAGAGGAGAAGCACCTGGCCTCTGTACTGCTTCTCCATTCTGACCTCCTTCTTCCTGAAGCTGATTTTCTTTATTGGGGTAACTTTACACAGGACTGCACATCATGTCTCATTAACTTTTCCCTCCAACGCACCCAACTCCAGAATACTTCAGAAAATATATTTTAATGAAATAGGTCTAATGTAGATTTCAGGACGATGTCATTCTCCATGTCTGTTGGGGGGGGTCAAATGTTACAAATGAGGACTTCTTGAAATTCTTACTATCAGCAGCGCACTTGACAAATGCTGGAAGGTGGAAAGATTTGGGAGGCTGACTTGCTATCTGAGTGGCACCAGCAAAACTGGACAGCTGCATTGATGGGAAAAGCGATGAAAAAGGGAAGAGACAAGAACACCTTAAAAAGGAAAAAATAATAATAAGTGTTTCAAGTGACACAGTATCTCTTTATCAAATATGTGCCATGAAATGAACATTTCTGGCAACCACTGGCCACACACAGCCTTCAGTAGATTAATTGTATAAGATGACACAGTGAACAACGAAAAAGGAAAATTCTGGTTGTAAGTAAAGAAGTGCAAAAGAGATTCAAACAATGTTCTTAGCTATATGCTACTTATATGTTTAGGATGCTATATATTGTTTTGTTTTTGATCACCAAAGCTAATATTTTTAAAAAATAAAAAATAAAAAAGAAGCCAACATGGGTTGAGTTTTATAAAACATCCAGCCAGAGCACTAGGTTGCAGAAGGGTGATTGACTGGAAACCTTCAAGTGCTTTTTCAGTGGATCACAATCTCCTTTCTGCCTACTCATGGAGTAGATGGTGAAATATATTATGATAACCCTCTTTGTGTCTGTTCCACAATTTACAATATAATTGGAGAGACTTTGCAAAACTAAGCCTGCTCTTTTCTTTTTCCTCTACCGCTTTATGAATTTGACACATCTTCATCCCCCTTTGTAGTCATTCTGCCTCTCTCTGTCTGTGTGCATAAGAGAGAGAGAGAGAGAACGAGGGAGGGAGAAATGAAAACCTTCCTATATTTTTAAAGTGACTGGGAACTCCAGAGTTCCAAGCACCAAAACAAAATATTAATTTAATAGCATGAAACTGTCAGGGGGGGGGCTGTAGTGGAAAATATAATTTGCTTCAAAGAACCTGGCTTGACAGGGTGATGTTAAAGTGGTGCTCTGCACCTTGACGAGGGTGTTTCATCCAGCAGTACAGCAAAGCTCGCCAGCATGACAGAAATGCCAAAATACTCAAACAGGCCATTAATCCAGATGGTGCTGATATGAAGATGTGAGTTTGCAAACACATCTCTTGGAAAGCTCACATGCTCGTCTGCATCTCTGGGTGTTCTAATTGCAGAATCAATCCAGTCTGATGCTCCAGCATTTTTCTTTCTTTATTTAAAGCATTAAAAAAAAAAAACCCTACCCTACAGCTAAAAAAGAGAGGAAAGGGTTCACAGAATTGCTTGCAAATGTCAGTGATATGTTAGTCCCTGTCCTCGGGCTTACACTCTTTAAGCAACCAACTTAAAAAGGCGTGACACAAAAGGGGGGGGGAGGCATCTCAGAGACTTGCAATGGAATGGAAAGATTTCAAAGAGGAGCCAAAAGCTGAGCCTATGGAGAGGACCTGTAACCCCATGACAGTTGAAGGAGAAGCCAGATGGAGCTAGAACATGGCATCAAGGGATTTTGAGGAGTTGCTGCATGATTTGTGTCTGGAAATGATGGATTCAAGAGGGGCCTCTTTTTGTCAATTATCGTATTTTTCGCTCTATAAGACGCACCAGACCACAAGACGCGCCTAGTTTTTGGTGGAGGAAAACAAGAAAAAAATATTCTGAATCTCAGAAGCCAGAACAGCAAGAGGGATGGCTGTGCAGTGAAATCAGCAATCCCTCTTGCTGTTCTGGCCTCTGGGATAGCTGCGCAGCCTGCATTCGCTCCATAAGACGCACACACATTTCCCCTTACTTTTTAGGAGGGAAAAAGTGAGTCTTATAGAGCAAAAATATGGTAGCTCTTTCAAGAGTTCTTGCAGGGAGTCTCTTTCACATTGATTAATCTGCCACCCCCCACCCCCTGTGCACTGAATTTCTGTGCACTGTAGAGGATTCTGGAACCTCTCAGCTCACAAAGGCACAAGCCTTGCCTCTTGAACCCTGCAAGGCAATGATGCGACCAGGAGAGCCAGATATTTTGGCTGATTTGGTAGCTCAGAATCTGCTGCGTCTTGCAGGGTGTTCTTGGGTGCCCTCTTGTGGGGAAGTGAAAGCCAGAAGTGCTGTAGTGGTTGGCGTGTCAGACTAGGAATTGGGAGAGGCCAGGGTTCAAATCCTTGGGCCAGTCCCTGTTTCTCAACCCAACCTACCTTACAGGGTTCTTGAAGTGAGGGAAAACCATGCGAACCAACTTGAGCTCCTTGGAGAAAAGAGCAGAGTATAAATAAATAACAGTAATAATTCCCTGCCTGCCAGAACCGGTGGTGATGGACCAGGAATGAGACCTTGGAGTCATAGTAGACAGCTCCATGAAGATGCAGACCCAGTGTGTGGCAGCTATGAAAAAGGCAGATTCCATACTGGGAATCGTTAGGAGGGAAACTGGGGGGGACGGGGACTGCCAATATCATAATGCCACCATACAAATCTATTCTGTGAGTACATTTTGAATACTATGTACACCTCTGGTCACCTCACCAGAACTTGAAGCTGAACATTGAAAGATTTAGGTCAGATAAAAGAAGTTATTCTTCATGTGCAGTATAGTTAAGACATGGAACTTCTTCCCACAGGAGGCAGCAATAGCCACCAACTTGGATGACTTTTAAGAGGGTTAAGACAGATTCATGGAGGAGAAGGCTATCAATTACTGCTGGATACAATGGCTAAGGCATCCATGGATGAAGGCAGCAATGCTTCTCAACACCATTTGCTGGAAACCACAGAAGGGGGGGGGGAGTGCTCTTGCGTGCAGGTTTTGCATGCAGGTTTCCCTCTGGCACCTGGTTGGCCACTGTGAGAATGGAATACTGGACTAAATGGGCCATTGCCATGATCTGGCAAGCTTTTCTTTTGTTCTTATGTAAATCCACAAGAACCTGCTGCTGCTCTGTGCAGGCCTGCCCCATTTCTTGATTGTCCCTGGGCAGTGGGGTGTTCTTGGGGGTGCAAGTGTTCTATTCTGGTATCATCCAATGAAGTGGAATGTTGGAAAATTCAGGGAGGACAAAGAGAGGGACTTTTTCATGTAGCACTCAGTTACACTATTTCCACCCACATTATATGGCAATGTCAACCAACTTGGGTGGCTTCATAAGAGAACTAGACGTATTATTGGAGGAGAAGGAGGTCAATGGCTACTAGCCACAATGGAAATGCTTGACCTCATCTGTCAGAGGCAGTATTCCTCTGAGCAGCAGTTTCTGGGAATCACAGTTGGGTTCAGTGCTTCCCATTTAGTCACAGCAGAAATAGGATACTCAACTAGATGAGCTTTTGGTCTGATCCACCTTCAAGTATTTTCTTAGGTTTATCCACCTAAGTTATCCATCTCCCCTCCTTAACAAAGAAAGCTTATAAAGGCTCCTTGTTTGGGGGGACATTTCCCAGGTACAAATTTAGTCTTTGATGAATTCTGAGTCCTGGTGTGACCCTTTTCTCTCTTAAACCTTGCCATGTTGGCCCCATCTTGCCAGCTGCTTGTGGTTCTGCCCCTGGAACCATGCTGCCCCACCAAGGATGGCAAGCAACATGGAGGAGGCTGCTGATGGAGACAGAGTTTTGGCATCCTGCTTTTGGCTTCCTTCCACTGCACTTCTGCCAGCCAACCTCTGTACACAGAAGCCACCTGCACTCCCATTAATTTGACTCTATGGTTGTCCCTCTTGATTAGAAATGTCAGGGAAATGGGAGTAGAACTTCTTGGCATCTGCCTATTTGTCCCATGAACAGAATGTAATTCAATCCAGTGAATATGACCTCTTTTCCTGCTGCTGCTGCTGCTGCTGCTACTTCTGTTTTCACCCCATAAACAATATATAATTGATTACTTCCCCGCCCCATTTACATAGTGTTTCCTTTGCATTGAGATGAATGGCATGGAATAATGCAATGATAGTGTGATGTACATAATTGATTATGTATGTTATGTAACTTTGCCACAGCAGATAGGGAGAAGAGTAAATGAGATTTTGGTGGAAGCTGAACTGAAGAGAAATGGAAACAGTGCTGAATATGATGGGCACAGTTTGGAATGAAAAACACTGCCTTCTCAGATCTCCACTCCCAATGCTTTTTATAATAGCTGCATTGGGTTAGTTTCTGCAGCACAGGGAGCCCTGGTTCAGTTTGATTGAAAGCCCACACAACTAATAAGGACTAATGCCCTGGAATGGAGCTGATTTCTGCTGCCAATGCAGCAGCAGTGAGCTATAAATCACCTGGCTGGTGCTGCACCATTGTGGATTCACTTCAGCTTGGTATTCAAGCTGTGCTGCAAGATCAACAGAAAAATATATGCTTTGGTGCCACTGGCTGAGCCTCAGAAATGTACCTTACAGAGAAATATCTGTATTTTAGTGGCAACCCAGTATCTTCATCCGCATCAACAGCTTGGGTTCCCCTTGGCAATTTTCCCAACCGTAAATCAGAGGCAATGCTCACTCTCTCCTCCTATTTTTATAGAGTGGAGCAGATCAAACTTGCCCAAGCTGCGTTACACCCAGATGAATCTGTGAAGGGTTGGAGTTGCTTGTGAAGAGAGACTTTGAGAATCCAAGCAAATCTGAGATGCCTGCCTTCCACAAAACAAAACAAAAGGAACAGAAAACATTATTCAACTAGAATTTTGGTAAAAATGTGTTTAGTATGAGAAATAAGCACTGCAGTGCTGATGAACTTTTGTGGGCATTTTCTTTTTTCTTAAAAAGGAAGTGATACAGAAATGTGGAGAACCGAATTTTAGTATGAAGAATTAGAACTCGAGAGAAACTGAAACTGATAGATTTTCCCATCCCTAAGAGACAGTGGGTGCTCAGTCCTCAGAAATATGATCAAACAGAGATGTGGAATTTCAGACCCTTTGATTGGCAGGCAAGCAGTATAAATCTTGAGACTCTGTCAATCTACCCTTGCCTTGTCAACAGAAAGGGACGGCCTGTCTGCTGAAGCTTCCATTCTTGTAATACTCAACAGGACCCTAGGTCAGTAAGCCTCTACAACTGGATGCAGCTGTCCAAGATCCTGTTCCATTCCAAAGCCTGGCAATAGCAACTGGAGGGTTCTGATCTATGTGGGAGGTTCATAGCAAGAGTTCAGGTTCTGGCAAAGCAGAGTCAAGTGATGCAGATCAAAGTCCAGGTTCTTGACCATTGGACCCACCATTGCTCTCTTTCACTCAATCTGCCAGAGCCTGTCTTCGCATGCAGGGGAAGTACCTAAATCACTGAGGATTTGAGGCTTACCAGTTACAGGCAATATAAAGCAAAGTCTAGGTTCTGAAAAAGGCAAGGCAATAGCACCCTGGACAGCTCCATATGAAGTTCATGCTTGATTACTCCCAAACTACGCACTTGCTCCTTCAGAGGGAATGTGACTCCATTCGGAAAAGGTAACTTGCCACCCATAACTTCTGTTCAATTTTGGCAGAACTGTGGCCACGTTGATATGATGTGAATGGCAGTGATCCATACATTGCTGAATTGGCCATACAAGGATTTCTTTGTAAATGTAGCATTGTAAGATTTCCTGCCTGTCCACACCTAAACCTCAGTTGTCATTTCTTTAGGTATTGAAGTTGCCTGGAGATAAGTTAACTTTACAATGAAGAAGGAGGGTGATGGCTCAGTGGAAGTGTACATTACCCCAGTGAATGACTGGCACCTGAAGTAGGAAAGAGGCTGGACTTAAAGACTTTTTAAGGCTCTTCTTACATTCCTATAGTCTAACAGGTTTGGAAGGAGCCATAGCTCAGTGTTAGTTGGAGCATCTTGCATGCCTTGCATGCAGAAAGTACCTTCCTCAATCCCCAGCATCTCCAGGTTTGGCTGGGAAAGACCCCTGTCTGAAACTCCAGAGAGCTGCTGCCAGTCAGTGCAGACAGTGCTGAGCTGGATGGACCAATGGTCTCACTCGGTATGAAGGCAGCATCTTATGTTCCAAATCTGGGTATGAATGGGGAAGTGGTTTGGTGGTGGTGGTGGTGGTGATGATTTTATTATTTATACCCCACCCACTCTGGGTGGCTTACAACATGTCTAAAAACATAATAAAAATATCAAGCATTAAAAACTTCCTAATACACAGCTGCCTTCAGGTGTCTTCTGAAAGTTACCATCTGGTGGGAGGGCATTCCACAAGGCGGGCGCCACTACCGAGAAGGACCTCTGCCTGATTCCCTGTAACTTCACTTCTCGCAGTGAGGGAACCAGCAGAAGACCCTCGGAGGATAACCTCAGGGTGCAGGCTAGGCAATGAGGGTGTAGATACTCCTTCAGGTACACTGAAAGATATACCACTGCTTGCAAAGAAGTGGTAGAACAACTGCTTTGCAAGCAGAAGTTCCCCAGGTTCAATACCTGGCATCTCCAGGTAGGGCTGGGAGTCATTCCCTTCCTGAAACTCTGGAGAGCCACTTCCAGTCAGTGTTAACAGGGGTCAGCAACCTTTTTCAGCAGGGGGCTGGTCCACTGTCCCTCAGACCTTGTGGGGGGCCGGACTATATTTTGAAGGGGAAAAATGAACGAATTCCTATGCCCCACAAATAACCCAGAGATGCATTTTAAATAAAAGGACACATTCTACTACTACTCCTACTACTCCTACTACTACTACTACTACTACTAAAATTTTATTTATATCCCGCCGTCCCCAGCTGAAGCCGGGCTCAGGGCGGCTAACAACAATAAAATAATACAACATTCTAAAATCATTTCATTATAAAATTAATTCAAATCAAATTAATGGCAACCATTGGGCTAGAGTTCTGTGGAGGTTGCCAAAGGAGGGAGTCAGGCTGTGCCCTGGCCAAAGGCCTGGTGGAACAGCTCTGTCTTGCAGGCCCTGCGGAAAGATGTCAAGTCCCGCAGGGCCCTAGTCTCTTGTGACAGAGCGTTCCATCAGATTGGAGCCACAGCCGAAAAAGCCCTGGCTCTGGTTGAGGCCAGCCTAACCTCTCTGCGGCCTGGGATCTCCAAGATGTTTTTGTTTGAAGACCGTAAGTTCCTCTGTGGGACATACCAGGAGAGGCGGTCCCGTAGGTATGAGGGTCCTAGGCCGTATAGGGCTTTAAAGGTTAAAACCAGCACTTTAAACCTGATCCTGTACTGAGCCAGTGCAGCACTGGTAAATGTGATCCTGTGGCAAGGACCCTGTAAGGAGTCTCGCCGTGGCATTCTGCACCCGATGGCGTTTCAGGGTCAGTCTCAAGGACAGCCCCACGTAGAGCGAGTTACAATAATCCAGTCTGGAGGTGACCGTCACGTGGATCACAGTGGCTAGGTCAGGGCAGGAGAGGTAAGGAGCCAACTGCTTAGCTTGGCGGAGATGAAAAAATGCCGCCTTTGTTATAGCTGCAATCTGCACCTCCATGGAAAGGGAGGTGTCGAAGATTACACCCAAACTCTTAACGGACGGTGCTGGCACTAATTGCACCCCCGCAAGAGATGGGAGTTGCTCCCCCAATCCTCTATCGTCCTGACCCAGCCACAGGACCTCTGTCTTCGAAGGATTTAACTTCAACCGGCTTCCACATAACCATCCAGCCACAGCTTCCAAACATCTGATCAGTGTGTCTGGGGCCGAATCAGGATGGCCATCCGTCAACAGATAGAGTTGGGTGTCATCAGCATACTGATGGCAGCCCAACCCAAAACTCTGGACAAGCTGGGCGAGGGGGCACATAAAGATGTTGAAAAGCATCGGGGAGATTATTGCACCCTGTGGCACTCCACACACCAAGGAGTGACGTGCTGACAATTCCCCCCCAAGCGCCACCCTCTGTCCCCGACCAGAGAGAAACGAGTGCAGCCATTGAAGGACTGTGCCCTGGATCCTCACGTCGGCAAGGCGGTGGCCCAGGAGTTCGTGATCGACCATGTCAAAGGCTGCTGACAGGTCTAGAAGAATCAGCAGCCCCGACCCGCCTCGATCCAGCTGCCTGCGGAGATCATCTGTTAGGGCAACCAGAGCCGTCTTGGTCCCATGACCAGCGCGGAAGCCGGACTGGAATGGATCCAGAGCCGATGTTTCATCCAGAAACCCACCAAGCTGTTCAGCAACCACTCTCTCAATCACCTTACCCAGGAACAGAAGATTTGAAACCGGGTGGTAATTGGATAGATCTAAAGGATCTAATGTTTTCTTTAAGAGTGGGCGCACCACTGCCTCCTTCAATTCCCCTGGGAATGTCCCGGTGCCAAGGGACAAATTGATGATACCCCCCAGGGGGGGCCTGCACCTCGTCTGGACACGCTCTAATCAGCCAAGACGGGCATGGGTCGAGAGGACAGGTGGTGGGCTTTCCAGCTCGGAGGAGTCTGTCCACATCAGCTGGGGATATCCAGTCAAAGTGGTCCAATACTGGACCCGAGGACAGTCGAAGGGCCTCCAGTTCCATTATTGTATCCAAATTGGCAGGGAGGTCACGGCGGAGCAACAGGACCTTCTCTACAAAAAAGCTCGCAAATGCCTCACAGCTGTGTGTCAAATTGTTATTTAAATTTGGCTGTCCCTCGAGGGACATTAAAGACCTAATTACACTAAATAATTGTGCAGGGCGAGAGATAGCTCATGTAAAAACACGCTGATTCCTGGACCATCTGTGGGCTGGATTTAGAAGGCGATTGGACCGGATCCGGCCCCCGGGCCTTAGTTTGCCTACCCATGGTCCAGCCAGTACTGAGCTACATGGACCAATAGTCTGTCTGCATATAAGGCAGATTCCTATGTTCCTATGTTACTACCAGTCAGTGTAGACTGACAACACCGAGCTAGTCAGAGCAATGGTCAATGCTGTGTTCCCTGAATGCACCTTCTTTGAAGAGAGGGGATCTAGAGAGAAAGCTGGCATCTGCCCATGGTGCCAGGGTAAAGTTTCTCATGTATGGTGTGTGATCTGTTGGCCTCAGACACAGTGACATTCCAAACACACCCATGAGAGGATCTTGCCTTCTGTTTGCAAAAGAATGTGAAGCATCTGCCATCAAAAGTTATTCCCAATCTCATGTGTAAATACAGACTTTTTGCATACTCATGAGAGCCCATGTAGATACGATGATGGGGTTCATTTCAATTATGTTGGACATTTTGCCACAGCTGCATTAAAATGCAATTTTGCTGTGGGCAAATACCATCCAAATGATGCATAATAGGCACTAGCTGAGATGAAGCACATGGGGAAGCTTTTGAACCGACAATTTTTCAAAAGAATGCTTTGGCCCTTGGGATCAGTACCTGGCACAGAAGGCCATCCCCTGAGTGAGCGGAAGGAACTGAGGACCTTTGGAGATGAAAAGCTGGCTCATGGCAGCTTCCAGGTTTGCGTGCCTTCTACCTTTCCATTGGAAGTTTTGATTTCCATTTCTGCCTTGTGCCTCCCTAGAGCTCAGTCTGGGGAGTGACCTATTTGAAAACCATCAGAAGTGTTAAAAGTACAAAAAGGAGGGAAGGTGGGAATTAAAATGACTTTTACGACAGTTTGTGACTTTTGGTGATGGCCACCAGCTTGGTTGGCTTGAAAAGATGAATTGACAAATGCATGGTGAGAGGGTTGGCTCTCCTGGCCCTGGCTGCCAGAAGAAGATTCTGTTTCCGCCAGAATCCTGGCATGGCAAGGATTAAAGCTGTTGTGGGTGAATTGCATGGCTAAGCATGAGCTCAGATGTTGATCCAACAAGCTCCAAGCCTCCTGCCTCTCCCTTTTGAAGAGCGGGGTGGGCAAACAGCATGCATTTCTGCCCTGGCCAAGCAAATAGGAACTTCTATGAGTGTTTGTGTTGGTGCAGGTCCGTAATTGCAGAGATGCCAGCTCAATATCCAACTTAACTTCCCATGAGGAGACTCTTGATTGGCAGGAGTGACAAGAGGAGTCCAGAAGTAGCAGGTCTCTAGGATGTACTTGACTGGAAGTGTTTGACAACCAGTTTCCCCAGGATCCAGCTCCTGGTCCTCTTGATCACTGCCCCCTCTTCATGATCAGGCATTTATTGAGGCCTTGATTTTGCCTCCCTCGTCTTGATTGAGCCCTCCCCTGGAGCATCTAGCTCCTTGATCTCTTCCCCCACCTCTTCAGGATCTGCCCCCCATGTCATCTCTATAGGGCTCATGACAGTGAGTAGCCAGGATAGCTGTGTTCTACCTCCATTGCCTCTGAATACCAGTTGCTGGGAATTGTGAGCAGGGAGAGTGTTATTGCACCCAGACTCCTGCCTGGCACCTGATCACCTACTGTGAGAACAGGATGCTGGACTAGATGGGCCACTGGCCGGAGCCGTCTGGCTCTTCTTATGTTCTCTGTTACACTACAGATAAAACATGTATGTCTTTCAAAATAAATTTCTCTTTTCTTATTTCTTTATGCTGCCACTGCCTCTTTATTTTTATTCAGCGCTCCCCAATTGCACCCGGAGCTACTACTGCCCTCCCCTGGATTGTTCTAGCAGCCCCCAGGGGGCTGTGTAACCCACTTTGGAAAACACTGGAGGGAAATTAGCAAATACGGAGGAACTGCACAGCTTGTAGCCATGAAGCCACACACATAGGTTGCCACACCTCTTTCCTTATCCTGACTCTCATTACCATTCCAAGCCTTTGCTCTCAAATGGCATCATTTGCTTTTGCTAAGATGTACTTGGTGTGTAGCCATCTGTTTAATAGCCGAAATAGTTTGGGTTCAAAAGGGACGTTTTGATAGATAGGAAGAGCCCCTCAGCAAATGATTCCAGAGAGTGGCTGTAAATTATTAATTTGCACTCCCTCCTTCATCAGCCTGCCTCGTGTTCATCTGTCACTCTTGGCCCTGTTGCTGCTGCTGTCAAGATTTCATTTAACTACTGCGTTCTGGTGATTAATTGCTGATATATTCAAAGTTATTTTGTGAATCATTCAGAAGGCTTTTATTATTTTATTACTTATTATTTTTGCTTTCAAGGGTCTCTTCAAGCATGGCAGTGGTCAGCGAGGTGTTGCAGGCAGGGTGGTGAGTGTAGCTCCTGATAGCGCAGGAATCTCACTGCACTGCAGGCACTGCAGCAACAACCTGCTGCCGCTGCTGGCACACCTGCACTGAACTGATCTCCCTGCACCTGGCCCCTCCCCTTCTTGGGCCAGCCCAAGACATTTTGCCACCCGAGGCAAATAATAATAATAATAATAATAATAATAATAATAATGCCCCCGTTGTAGTTCCTTAAGGATGTTTCAATGATGCAGCAGAAGGGGCAGCAGCAGGCAGGCCCCATCCTGGCTCTGGGTGAGGATGATGTTGGCTGAGGGCAGCAGGAGGGGCAGCCGCTGGGTCCCAAAAACCCTGATGCCACTGCCACCTCCTCTGACATTACCCTAAGGTGGCCTCCATGGAGAAGCCATGGCCTGAGGCAACTGGAGGTGGCTTGGGGAACTGCTGGCCCAGGAGCCCTCCTCAGGCAGGCAGTGGCAAGATCAATGCAATTCTGCATCGGCAGCCAAAGGAAGAGCAGCAAAAGTCTGCAAGGACACGCCTCTCTTCCATTTCCAGATCTGCTGCCCCACCCAGGCCTCCACATCCTGTTGCTTAAGGCTGCTGCCTCTGTAAGGCTAATTAGTGGGCTGGCCCTGCCACCTGCTGCAGCTCAAGAATACCCTTTGTGAGGTGTGAAGGTGGCCGTTTTTGTATGTATGTATGTATGTATGTATGTATGTATGTATGTATGTATTTACCCCTCCCTCCCCAGCCAAGACCAGGCTCAGGGCAGCTAACATCAAGTATAAAAACAATTGATTAAAATACGACTTAAAAACAGGATTAAAATACAACTTAAAATGCAGCCTCATTTCAGTGGAAGCCCAGGTCAAAAACTGTTTGGGGGGAGAAAACGTCAAATCTTCACCAAGGCCAACTATCCAGACTGGTCCTACATGGGCCAGAAAAAAGCTAGGAAGTCCCAAATAGGGGTTCCATCACAGAAGGAAAAGGAAAGAGGGGGAGGGAATCAAATTGGCTCCAAGCCAAAGGCCAGGCGGAACAACTCTGTCTTACAGGCCCTGCGGAAAGAAATCAGATCCTGCAGGGCCCTGGTCTCATGAGGCAGAGCGTTCCACCAGGCCATTCCACCAGACCAGAGTTGAAAAGGCCCTGGCTCTGGTTGAAGCCAATCTAACTTCCTTAGGGCCCGGGACCGCTAGGGTGTTGCTATTTATGGACCTTAAGGTCCTCCGCGGGGCATACCGGGAGAGGCGGTCCCGTAGGTACGAGGGTCCTAGGCCTATGCCAGCTGGCCATAGATTCAGGACAGACAAATGAAATAATTTTGTTACTTGCTGCATATTTGCTCTGCGGAATTTTCACTTCTCTGACTAAACATCAGGAAGAACTTTCTGACAGTAAGAGCTGTTTGACAGTGGAATGTTCTCCCTCGGGAGGCTGTGGCCTCTCCTTCCTTGGAGATTTTAAAGTAGAGGTTGGATGGCCTTCTGTCACAGATGCTTTAGCTCAGGTTCCTGAATTGCAGGGGGTTGGACTGGATGACCCTTGGGGGTCCCTTCCCAAGTCTACAGTTCTATTATTCTATGTGCCAATCAGGCAACCAGCTGCCTTGGATGGCTTTAAAACAGGATTGGATATGTTGGTGGAGAGACTGCACTGGTCATGAAGACACTCTGATCCAGAAACAATGCTCTGAGATTTTCAAAACTTTGCTGCAGTGTCAAGAAAGGATTTGCAGAATTGGCTTATTTGAATTTCTAGTTGTGGCTTGCATAGGTCAATGGATTGGTCAGCCACATTTAATATGTGTGTTAATTGCAAAATCTAATTGAAGTTGCTGTTTTGAGGTGTGTATAGGTGTGTGTGTGTGTGTGTGTGTGTGTGTGTATTGGCCATGTCAAGCCTGAAGTCCCAACAGGTTGGGAAAGGTTGTTCACTTAAATTTGCATTTTCATATAAAGCTGCCTAATTTGCAGTTTCCAAAATTATACACAAACTAAAGCACAGCTGCCCTTTGAAATTCACAGTTCTATGAATTTTGCAGTCCAAGTGCCTGCAAGTGACATTAAAGTATCTGAAAACATATGTCCTAGGGGAAAGTATTCATAACGGTGCACAGGTTAGTGAAAATAACATTTGCAATATATAAAAGGAAATTGCTTTGCAAAAAAATAATGTATTTGGAGAAAGTCACAAACTGATATGGAACTGTGGAGAACTGAATTTCAGACTGGAAAAATGAGAGACTGAGAGAAACAGAGACTGATGGATTTGGCCATCCTTATAGATGCTGATGTATGTAATGTAACATAATATAATGTAACATAACATATAGATGCTTGTTGTTGTTTAGTCGTTTAGTCGTGTCCGACTCTTCGTGACCCCATGGACCAGAGCACGCCAGGCACTCCTGTCTTCCACCGCCTCCCGCAGTTTGGTCAGGCTCATGTTTGTAGCTTCGAGAACACTATCCAACCATCTCATCCTCTGTCGTCCCCTTTTCCTTGTGCCCTCCATCTTTCCCAACATCAGGGTCTTTTCCAGGGAGTCTTCTCTTCTCATGAGGTGGCCAAAGTATTGGAGCCTCAACTTCACGATCTGTCCTTCCAGTGAGCACTCAGGTCTGATTTCCTTAAGAATGGATGCGTTTGATCTTCTTGCAGTCCATGGGACTCTCAAGAGTCTCCTCCAGCACCATAATTCAAAAGCATCAATTCTTCGGCGATCAGCCTTCTTTATGGTCCAGCTCTCACTTCCATACATCACTACTGGGAAAACCATGGCTTTAACTATACGGACCTTTGTTGGTAAGGTGATGTCTCTACTTTTTAAGATGTTGTCTAGATTTGCCATCGCCTTTCTCCCAAGGAGCAGGCGTCTTTTAATTTCATGACTGCTGTCACCATCTGCAGTGATCATGGAGCCCAAGAAAATAAAATCTCTCACTGCCTCCATTTCTTCCCCTTCTATTTGCCAGGAGGTGATGGGACCAGTGGCCATGATCTTCGTTTTTTTGATGTTGAGCTTCAGACCATATTTTGCGCTCTCCTCTTTCACCCTCATTAAAAGGTTCTTTAATTCCTCCTCACTTTCTGCCATCAAGGTTGTGTCATCTGCATATCTGAGGTTGTTGATATTTCTTCCGGAGATCTTAATTCCGGCTTGGGATTCATCCAGCCCAGCCTTTCGCATGATGAATTCTGCATATAAGTTAAATAAGCAGGGGGACAATATACAGCCTTCTTGTACTCCTTTCCCAATTTTGAACCAATCAGTTGTTCCATATCCAGTTCTAACTGTAGCTTCTTGTCCCACATAGAGATTTCTCAGGAGACAGATGAGGTGATCAGGCACTCCCATTTCTTTAAGAACTTGCCATAGTTTGCTGTGGTCGACACAGTCAAAGGCTTTTGCATAGTCAATGAAGCAGAAGTAGATGTCTTTCTGGAACTCTCTAGCTTTCTAATGTATGTTTAAATGTTTGGCTTGCAGTGCTTGTGAATTTATAGGAATTAAAAGAAATAATACATTAGCGTGTTTCCTGTTGTATATAATTTTAAATGCCCCCTGCTAAAGAGAGAATGAGTGAAGACAAACTAACAATTTGTCAAGTAGTAATTTACCTTGAGGAGTGTATAGGCACTTATTTTGCATTATCCTGGAGAGAAGTAGGGATAAATTCATTGGCATTAGATGAAGTAATGGCCACTGACTGTTTCTTTTCTTTCTTTTTTATAGAAGTTTGTTAGATTTTTCATATAATTCAGTATCTGCTCTCCCTCCTCTTAGTCTTCCCCATGCTGCCGATCCCTTAATCCTTTTTGCAGTAATATTTTAACTTCTTTTGTTCAGCCATTTGTCCATACATCTAGTTCTTGAGTGTGTGCCGAGAAAGTTTTGAAACATTATGCTAGTTTTGGGTGGAAGAAAGCTGATCTGGAAAAGTTGCTCTGCCACACTGTGTCTCCCACATTCTTAAGAATTTCCTTTTACATGTGTGTCAAAGTGATTTCAAAACAAAAAAAACAAAACAAAACAAAAAATTGCAACAAATAGTTTTATAACAGTACAAAAAGATACCAGAGATAGGATTAAAAACAATATAAAATGAGCACCTTTCTCATGGCTTTGGAGTTTATGCAGTGAGGAGCTCTAAGAAGTTCTAATTCTCTTGGAAGTTTGTTTCATAATGCAGTTTACCAAAGAGGATTTTCTTGTGAGCCAGAAGTCCACTGTCAGAAGCAGTATGTTTCTGAATAGCAGTTGCCACAGGAGGGGCAAGTGCTGTTGCTTGTGGGCTTTCCATTAGGTCATCTGGTTGGTCACTGTGAGAAGAGGATGCTGGATTAGATGGGTCACTGGCCTGATCCACCAGCCAGGCTCTCACGAAATTCTTAAATGTAAAAAGTCCTCATCCAATCTGGTGTGACTAAGGATTTCCAGTGCTACGATATTAGTTGTGTGTCTTCCGGGTAGAACTATCTTTTCTGCCCTTCTGATAACCTCTGTTTGGCAGGTACACAAACAATTATTGCATTGCCATTGCCCATCTCCAGAACGCATTCATTCTACTTTGCATTTCCTTCCAGAAGGGTTTTAAGAACAGATATGTCAAGCCACCTGTGGCCTTTCTACCTCTGGAGGTTGCCTGTGGGCAAAATGCCCTGATGTTTAAAGTGTGTGGGTGTTCAACAGGCTCAGTGTGCCTCAGTGTATGTACACTTTGATCAGTTTCCTCTTGTTAGTAGTTGTGTGGACTCATGAAATGTATGAAATGTGTGGAGTATTGTGCAGAAGTTAGATCAGTTAGTGGCTTTGTTTTGTTGTGAGGTTGGTTACAGTTCCTGAACTTTCATATTGTTCTACTTAATTGGCACTAATTAGTAGCTGTTAGCATCCACAGCGCTCACGGCTGCAGAATTCTGCTTCTTAATTTGGTGCTGATTAGACACCATCAGCATCTGACAATATTGATCCTATCCTTCATGCAGATTAATACGGATCTCAGACTCCTTGGCTTAAAAAAAGGGGTGGGGAGTGACTTTCCACATTTTCTGATATTGTGAGTTAAAACACCTGATGCCATGTGGACATTTCTATTCAAAATTTAACCTGAGGCTCACCAAAAATCATCCAGCCCAAGTGTTGCAGTGTGGAGATGCCTTGCAAGGTGGTGATGGAGCTTCTTGGTAGTGGCACCCCATTTTTAGAATTCCCTTGTTAGTAAAATCTGCCTGCCCTTCACACTAGCTGCAATCAGCTAGAAACTGAGACTTTCTTTTGTCGATTTTCTCAAGTTTTTGGAATGTATTGAGCATTATCACTGACTTTGCAGATGATCTGAGTTCAAATTGTGGGTGCCATTAAAAAAAAATCATTGCGTTACTGTTGTGTTTATGTTCTTTTATGTTAAATGTCTGGTGCTCCTTTGAGAGAAAGAGTGGGATATAAAGCTGATGAAATAAATAAAATAAAACCATTAACATGAATTGGTGGACTGTTTCTACACAAAGAAGCTGCAATCTTATACACACTTACCTGGGAACTGGGATGGGTGAATCTGTCAATTTTGCTTTCTCTTGTTTTCTCCTTTTTCCAAACTTAAGTTCAGTTATCCATAATTTTCACACCAGTATGCAATAATAATAATTCATGAAAATTCACCAGCATTGTAGTGGAGATTTCTCCTAGTATAGGCAAAATTGTATACAAAAAATGCTAATGTAGGCATAATGGAAAAACAAGTGTTCCCCAATATAGTGCACTTTATGTTATTTTCATGAATATATGCTTACGCACATGTTGCCGTAGTATATGCATTTCTGTACGCCTTCCTTGACTGGGGAACTATACCATAAAGTTCAGTGAAGTATAATTTTTGAAGGATGGCTCTGTTTCAGTTCTCACCTTGTTTCGGAAAGCTGGGATTACACACACACACACACACACACACACACACACTCAATTCAGTGTTGCAAAAACTGGAAGCAGCTTAAATTTGTGAAATGAAGGAGTTATAAATATTCTCAATACGCTTTCTGGCATTTTAGTGCTGACATTCTTAATCGCCGGTTGTTCATTCAAGTGTACCAGTAGATACTGAATGGGGCTTATTATCATATTAATGTAGAATCTGTTTGTGGGTAATTAATGTATTTCCTTCAGGGAAAGGTATGTTTTCCAGCTCCAAAGGTTAGGAGAAATCTGCATTCCTATGGAAGAGTCATTTTAAGGGCTGAAGTGATGGGGATATTTTTGTTTTGCTTTGTTTGCTTGGTGTTGCTTTTGGGCAATGGGGAAGTTTGGACTGCATTTATCTAGCGGCTTTGCTCCCAGGAAAGCAGGAATGGGTGAGTATAAGGTAGATTTGAACTGGGATTGTCAAAGAATTCCAGCAAAACTAAAAATGGGAGCAGAAATTGCCAATATTAGTTTATTCAACCCCTTGTCCAGAACAGACATCAACCCAGCAAATGCAATTGGCATTTTCTCTTGTTGCTTTCAGCTGGCTGATGATATGTGATGGATTTTTCATTACATTACCTTTGCATTAAAATGATTGGGGTACAATAACGTAATGACAATATAATCTATGCAGTTTGCACAATTCGTAACATAACTAGCATAATTTTACCACAGAGGACAGTGAGATGAATAACGTAGTTTTTGGGTAGAAGGCAAACAGCAGCAGAATGGAGACAGTGCATGCAACATATAGTAGAGGTGGGCAGGAGTGGATTTTTGTGTGGTAGGCAATGTGGGTTTAGTTCTGGTAAAAGGTAAAGGTAAAGGGACCCCTGAACATGAGGTCCAGTCATGGCTGACTCTGGGGTTGCACTGCTCATCTCGCTTTACTGGCCGAGGGAACCGATGTACAGCTTCCGGGTCATGTGGCCAGCAGGACTAAGCCGCTTCTGGCGAACCAGAGCAGCGCACGGAAACGCCATTTACCTTCCCGCCAGAGCGGTACCTATTTATCTACTTGCACTTTGACGGGCTTTCAAACTGCTAGGTTGGCAGAAGCAGGGACCGAGCAATGGGAGCTCACCCCGTCATTGCAGGGATTCGAACCACCGACCTTCTGATCGGCAAGCCCTAGGCTCTGTGGTTTAACCCACAGTGCCACACACGTCTTCCTTCATGTTTAGCTATGTCTGCCCACTGTTTTGCAACTTGCTCCAACTGGTGGAACATGGGGTTCTCCCAAGAAAACAAAGGACATCCCACAAGCCCCAGGTCTGCACCTTCCTCTCCTCTAAATAAGACTGTGATAGAAAGAACATCAGGCTGCTGCTGGTTCTAATGGGAGCAACTGAAACCGACTTCACAGGGCTGTTGTGAGGATAAAATGCAGGGAGGGGAGGTGTGTGTACTGCATATTGAGCTCCTAAGAGAAAAGGTGGGATATACATATAACAAACAAACAAATAAATACTAAAAACTGTCATACTGGATGTCACACCCAAATATATCTTCAGATGCTAGCAGTGGTCTAGGAATCATTTTGTTGGGCTGCCCCCCTCCAACACTGGTCAGAAAGAGTAAAAGAATAAAATAAATACCAACTAACATGTGATAGTAAGATAGTAGGCAGCTATGTATTTCACCTTTTTCTGTTCTTTTATCCTGATGAGCATTGGGTCAAAATGTTTGACCACACCAATTTTGCAGTACCATTTATGAACTGAGGAGCTATTTTCTGTATTTTTTGTGGGTGCAATGCAAAAAGGGGGGGGGACAAGAAGGGAGCTACCCTTAAACTGTTTTACTGTACGTATAAGGTGGTTGAGCAGTCTTTATTTTTGTTTCAACTTTACATAAGAAAAATCCACACCACCCAACTTGCTGCTAGTGCTATTGGTTTATAATTGTTTATCATTTTCTCATTTATTGATATAATTACTATCATTACATGTCTTGAATCTTCTCCCCTTGCCCAAATTAGCTAAAAGATCATAAACAAACGCTTTGAGATGAGATCCGCAAGCTCCTTTAGTTTTTTTTTTTTATAATAAATTTTTATTAGTTTTCCATAAATAAAGAATAAACAAAACAAAAACATAGACATAAACAAACAAAAACATGACTTCCCCATACCACCCCTTTCCTGCATTCTTGTTTCAAGATTTTTTAGCAACCCTCTGATCATAACTTAAGTATATTTCATGTATTTAACTTCAGTTAATTATTAATACAACTGTAGTTCTTTATCTCTTATAACTCTGAGCCCCTAATTTTCCAAATTACAACAGTTTTTAAGATAAACTTTGAATTTGTTCCAGTCTTCATCCACCGCCTCTTTCCCCCGGTCTCGAATTCTGCCAGTCATCTCTGCCAGTCCCATATAGTCGATCACCTTCGTCTGCCATTCTTCCAACGTGGGTAAATCTTGCGTCTTCCAATACTTTGCTAGAAGAATTCTTGCTGCTGTGGTGGCGTACATAAAAAATGTCCTATCCTTCTTTGGCACCATTTGGCCCACCATACCCAAGAGAAAGGCCTCTGGTTTTTTAACAAACGTTCTCTTCAGAACTTTTTTTATTTCATTATAGATCATTTCCCAGAAAGCCTTAATCTTCGGGCAGGTCCACCAAAGGTGATAGAAGGTTCCCTCCGTTTCACTGCACTTCCAACACTTGTTATTGGGCAAATGATAGATCTTTGCTAACTTAGCAGGAGTCATGTACCACCTGTAGATCATTTTCATAATGTTTTCTTTTAAGGCATTGCATGCCGTAAATTTAACACCAGTGGTCCATAACTGCTCCCAGTCTGCAAATTCAATGTCATGCCCAATGTCCTGTGCCCATTTAATCATATTAGATTTCACCATTTCATCTTGAGTATTCCATTTCAACAGCAAGTTGTACATTCTTGACAAATTTTTAGTATTGGGTTCTAACAGTTCTGTTTCTAATTTTGACTTCTCCACCTGGAAGCCTTTCTTTCTGTCCTGTTTAAATACTTCATTTATCTGTCGATAATGTAACCAATCTCTCACCTTAAATTTCAGTTTCTCAAAACTCTGCAATTTTACATTTTCACCATCTTGTTCTATAATTTCACAATATTTAGGCCAATTAGAACCCATATTCAATTTTTTCACCTCTTTTGCTTCCATTGGTGACAACCACCTGGGGGTTTTACTTTCAAACAGGTCTTTATACTTAATCCAAACATTATACAGAGCTTTCCTCACCATATGGTTCTTAAAACCTTTATGCAATTTTACCTTGTCATACCATATATATGCATGCCAACCAAATCTGTTGTCAAATCCTTCAAGGTCCAAAATGTCTGTATTCTCGAGGAGCAGCCAATCTTTCAACCAGCAAAACGCTGCTGATTCATAGTAGAGTCTTAAGTCCGGCAGGGCAAAACCCCCTCTATCTTTCGCATCTGTTAATGTCTTAAATTTTATTCTTGGCTTTTTGCCCTGCCAAACAAATTTCGATATGTCTTTCTGCCACCTCTTGAAACAGTCCATCTTGTCTATTATTTGTAATGTCTGAAACAGAAATAACATTCTAGGCAATACATTCATTTTGATAACAGCAATTCTGCCTAACAAGGAAAGTTTCAGCCTTGACCATATGTCTAAATCTTTCTTAACTTCTGTCCAACATTTATCATAATTGTCTTTAAAAAGATTCACATTTTTTGATGTCAAATTCACCCCCAGGTACTTCACTTTTTTTGCTATCTCCAAACCTGTTTCATTCTGGAATGTCTCTTTTTCTTCATTTGTTAGGTTTTTTTCCAAAACTTTAGTTTTTTGTTTGTTCAGCTTAAATCCTGCAACTTGACCAAATATCTCGATCAGTTCTAAAACTCTTTTTGTGCTAGTGATTGGCTGTTGCAAAGTCAAAACTAGGTCATCTGCAAATGCCCTTAATTTATACTCTTTCACTCCGACCTGAATTCCTTTAACCAACTGGTCCTTTCTAATCATATTTAACAAAACCTCCAGAACCAGTATAAAAAGTAGGGGGGAAATAGGACATCCCTGTCGTGTTCCTTTCTCTATGGCTATCTCTTCTGTTACCACATTGTTCACAATTAGCTTTGCCTTCTGCTCAGAATAGATTGCACCTATACCATTTTCAAAACCTTGGCCTACCCCCATCCCTTGGAGATTCTTTTTCATAAAACTCCAACAAATATTGTCAAAGGCTTTCTCCGCGTCCACAAAAATCAAAGCCGCTTTTCTGTTAATGTTCATTTCCAACAATTCCACAATGTCTATTATGTTCCTCACATTGTCAGACATGTGTCTACCCGGGAGAAAGCCAGATTGATCCTTATGAATCTCACCTGTCAATACTTTCTTCAGTCTTTTTGCTAAAATGTCTGCAAAAATTTTGTAATCCACATTTAATAATGATATCGGGCGGTAGTTCTTAACCTGGTTCTTTTCAGTCTCGGTCTTTGGTATAAGTGAGATAAAAGCCTCTTTCCACGTTTCAGGTGCCTTTTTCCCCTCCAATATTTCATTGCAAACTTCTTTTAGTGGTTGCACTAAACCTTCTCTCAAAGCTTTATAATATCTAGCCGTCAGTCCGTCTGGTCCTGGAGACTTTCCCAGTTGTGCCTTTTGAATGGCCTCCTCTATTTCCTGTTCTGTTATTTTCTCATTCAAAATCAACTTGCCCTGTTCTGGAATTTTCGGTAGTCCATAATTTTTAAGAAATTCTTCTATTTCTTGTTCATTTACTGGCCCTTGTGTGTATAATTTCCTAAAAAAACTTTGGAAACAGTTACTTATCTCATTTGGCTTATGAACATTCTTTCCCTCTATCTCCAAACAAGTAACTGTGTTCAATTTTTGTCTCTTTTTCAATTGCCATGCAAGGAGCTTCCCACACTTATCTGCAGACTCAAAAGTCCTTTGTCTCATTTGTTTAATTTTCCATTCTATCTCTTGATTTGTCAGTTCCATATATTGCGTCTGATAATATTTTATTTCTCTCAAAATTTCTTGAGACTTTGGTTTTGACCTCAGTTTCTTTTCTCCTTCCTTCATTTTTTCTAAAATTCTTTCTTTCCTTTCATTTTGCTTTTTCCTCTTGATTGAATTCTGTTGTATCAGGAAGCCTCTCATCACGGCTTTACTTGCGTCCCAAATTGTTCTTTTTTCCACATCTGTTCTCAAATTTATCTCGAAGTAATCTTTCAATGTCTTTAGGGCCTTTATACAGAATTGTTCATCTCTAAATAGGGAGTCATTCATTCTCCATCTAAAGGATCCAGTTGTTGTCATTTTCATTTCCATCTTTACGGCATTATGGTCGGAGCAGGTTTTTGGGCAGATTTCTACTTTTTTAATCTTTGTAGCCATCACACTAGATACCCAGATTTGGTCGATTCTCGTCCATGTCATTTTAGATTCCGAGAAAAAAGTTCCCTCTCTCTCGAGAGGATTCTTTGTTCTCCAGATATCAATCAAGTCCATATTTTCCGTCATCTCGAAGAAAGTCTTTGGTAATCTTCCTTCTTTAGATATTGTCTGTCTTTGTGCCTTGTCCATATTTGTAGAAACCACTCCATTCATGTCCCCCATCATTATTATTTTGCAGTCGAGATAATCTAGTAAGGTCTCATGCAACTTCTTAAAAAATTCTGCCTTCCCATCATTTGGTGCATATACTCCAATTATCAAATATTTTTCCCCCTGGATCTGTACTTCAATTGCCAAGTATCTTCCTTCTTCATCCTTAAATTTTAGCTTTGGGTCCAATTTTTCCTTTGCATAAATCACTACTCCTCTCTTTTTTACTTTATCGGAAGATATAAATTCTTGTCCCAGTCTTTTGTTCACCAACAATTTCCTGTGTGCTCTAGTTATGTGAGTTTCCTGTAGACATATCAGATCCAGTTGTTCCCTTTTCAAAATGTGGAAAACCTGGCGTTTTTTTCTGGGATGGTTCAAACCGTTGCAATTCCAGCTTAGAAGTTGCAGAGACATTTTGTTTGTTAGATGTTTGATCCTCCGACTGCTCCAAGTTTTTCTTCCTCTTCAGTTGGCAGTTGTGGTAGTCCAAATGATAGATTTGCAATGTCCGTTAGCCCTCCTCCTTCTGGTGTTAATCCTTGTCCTTCTCTTGCCGGATCCACCGTACCTTTCTGTAGGTCCTCTAGGTTTCTCTCCAAAAAGTACTCTTTCTCCTGTACTGTTCTTATTCTTACTTTCCTCCCTTTGTAGTTAAAGGACAACCCCTGTGGGAATTCCCACCTGAAGGGTATGAAGTTCTTCCTCAGCAAATTGGCAAGATCTCTATAAAAAGTCCTCACTTCCAAGATGTATTTAGGGATGTCCTTAAAGATTTGGACTTGAATGTTTCCAATCACCAAAGCTTTTTGATAATGAAGGTTCAGTATCTTGTCTCTTTCCTCTTTGGTTCTAAAGGTGATCAGACAATCCCTTGACTTCTTGCTTTGCTTTCTACCAAGTCTGAAAGCAGTTGTTATCCCCACTTCATCTTCCTCCAGATCTCCTTGCCAATTTTCCAGAATTGCCTCTGTGAGAAATTCCGCCAGATTGTCCTCTTCTTTCTCTGGAACCTGTCTAAATTTCAGATTTCGTTCTTTCCGTTGTAATTCCAGTAAGGAGAGGGCCACTTCATGCTCATTCACCTTTTTCTCAATCGGCACAAGTCTTTCCTGTGTCTCACCTGCGACAGATTTTGCACTCTCTGCAATTTTCCTTGTTTCTGAAGATTCCTGAATCAGTCTATTTATAGATTCTGTATTTGTTGCCACTGATGTGGTATTCAAATCCAATCTTGCTGTAAGTTCTGTCAATTTCTTTGAATTTTCTGCTGATTGCTTTGTTAAGGCCTCAAGGGATTGATTTATTTTAAGCAGTGCCTGTGTCATAGGTTCCATTGATGCTGCTGTCACACTGTCTGGTGCAGGCACTGTGTTGCCAGAGATTGAGCCTCTTTTCTTTTGTGTTAGTTTAGCTTTAGATCTGGTTCTTATCTCCTCTGCCGTGCCACTCATATCCCAAGGCCGTTCTCACAGGAAAAACTTGCAATGGAAAATCCCAGTATTAGTCAGTTACTTTACAATTTTTCCCTCTTAGCCCTCAAGAGGGAGCAGTTAAAAGTTTCCAAGTTAGAAACAACAAAGAGACAGAAAGCCGGATGTAGAAAGTCTCAAGTCCGCCATTAAAGTTGTAAAACTTCTTCTCCAATTTAAATTTGGTTAGTCCAATATCAGTAACAAAGTCCCATTTGAATCTTAAATGTCTTAAAATTTTTCCGCCATTTAAGGTATAGTCTATATCCACTTCAAAGTTGTTTTAAAGAACAGTTTTCCCGGTGTTAAGTCCTGGCAGGTCGTCCCGGGGATCAGAGCAGTGAAAAACTTTGTTTCCCTTTAAATTAAAAGTATCTTCACAAGACTGTCTTTTTTCCCCCTTCTCCTGCCAATCTGGAGGGGAGAGATACTTTTGACAGCTCAGGTTTGACAGTTCGCAACTAAGTTTCTAATAACTGCAGCGAGGTCTTTCGTTGCTTTAAATTCCTGCAGTCCGGGGGGGGCAGACTTCCTTATTTTTTGCCCTCCCGTTTTCAGCCAAATTTTCAATTTTTAAAGGTTCCTAATTTTTTTCCCTTCTTACTCACGGGAATCCAGTCCAGATTTTCTTTTCAGGAAGGAATCGGCGCTCTCCGCTAATGGCGACGCGGCTTCACTCCGCAGGCTGGGTAGCGACTCTCAGCACCGCGCTCACTCCCGATGCCGCTCCGGAGCCTTTAAAAAGGCTCTTTCACAGTACCGGGGGGCGCAAAGGTGCCCACCGAGTCTCCTTGCTCTCAGGCTTCCGCGCCTGAGATTTTAGGGGTCCCCCACTCGCCGTAGCGGGTAAGACCCGAACTTGCGGAGCAGTCCTTCTCCGGAGCTCGGAGGTAGGACCGCCATTAAGCGCTGGCACCGACCGGAAGTCGGCCCCGCAAGCTCCTTTAGCACCCTTGGTTGCAGCTCGCCAGGCCCTGGAGATCTGAATTCATTTAAAGCAGTTTGGTGTTCCCTTCCTACCTCTTTTCCTGTCTTGGGCTGCTGCTCCCTCCTTGCACCATTCATTCTCTTATCAGGCAGGGCATCTCTTTCCTTCTGGATGAAGACAGAGGCAAAGTAGGTGTCAAGTCGTTCCGAATAGTCAGTCAGTCAGTCAGTCAGACAAGTTTACTGCTTATAGCCAAAGGCTGCTGCAATGTATACAATGCCATCCAATAAAATATATGCTAGTTTGATACAAAAACTTAAAACATTTACATTGTCAAAACATGACCTAATCTGCGCAAAGCTATATAAACTCCTTAATATACAAATTGAAACATTAGACAATAAAATTTATAAGCTAAAATCACTGCGGGTCCACTAATATATTAAAAGTAATATTAAATAATACAATAGACAATTATGTACAAAGTTTAGTGAGAAAGATACAGCTTGGTGTAGATGGGGTCAAATAAATTTGTCTCCTTTACAGTTGATGGCTATCTCGGCTATACAGTGGTACCTCTGGTTATGTACTTAATTCGTTCCGGAGGTCCGTACTTAACCTGAAATTGTTCTTAACCTGAAGCACCACTTTAGCTAATGGGGCCTCCAGCTGCCGCCGCGCCGCCGTAGCCCGATTTCTGTTCTTATGCTGAAGCAAAGTTCTTAACCTGAAGCACTATTTCTAGGTTAGCGGAGTGTGTAACCTGAAGCGTATGTAACCCGAGTTACCACTGTATAATTTTTTCGAAGTTTCCTGGCGGCAGTTGCAAAAAGTGCTACAGGCCAGGTCACATACTTATCTATGTCTGCGAGGAGATAAAGAATCATGTCAGAAGGATTATGGCCACAGGACCTTGTCATTATAGGTGTCAAAAACCGTTCTCTTGCTTCATTATATAAGGGGCAGCGTAAGATATAATGCGTAAAGTCCTCTAATTCAGGGCATCCCCTAATACAAACATGTTCATTTACTGGTATGCCTCTATGTCTCCCATCTCTGTAAGCAGAGTTTATTGTATTTAATCGTAACTCTGCAAAAGCTTTCCGGAGTTGTACAAAAGTCAATTCAAAACGTATGTTCATGGGCCTCTATAAGTTTTAAATATAATGGGGCACATGTGGATAGGTACATGGAGTTTAAGTTGTTTTTAGTAGCCACTGCCCTTATGGTCCGTTTAAAAATATTTTTCTGAGAATGTAGGGAAAGTTCTTTGAGATCGGTCACTGAGAGGTCATATTTGCCCATCATTTGGGCAGCATGATGTACCCAGTTTTTAAAGCGTAATCCATTCGAGAGCTCAATCAGGCATTTTTTTGGTAGCCTAGTGTTGTCCATCTGTTGAACTCTGAACGAGTAGCAGAGGATTAAAAAGGGCTCTTAAAAAATAATTCTGTGGAGGTTCCAGACCAGAAACCTTTGAGGGGTACCCCAGACATCTGCGCCATATAAAATCTGGGCAATTGATTTTGCTTTATAAACAGATAGAGCTGGGTTAACCAGATTTCCACCTTTACAAGCAGCAAATTTCAGAATAGCTTCTGCTGATTTGAAGGCTTGCAATTTAATGTTAGATAGCTGTATATTCATAGAATCATAGAATCATAGAGTTGGAAGAGACCACAAGGGCCATCGAGTCCAACCCCCTGCCAAGCAGGAAACACCATTCCAAGAGACCATTTCTGAGTAGACCAGTCCCAAATATTTAAACGTATTTACTTGGTTTATGATGTGTTCACCAGGTGCCAAACATGCTTTTTAGGGCGCTTCCCAAATACAATGAGCTATGTCTTGTCATAGTTTATAGATAAAGCATTACCTGTGCAATATGAACCTAATTTCACAAGCAGCCATCTCAGGCCCACCGGGGTTCTAGATACAAGTACTAGGTTATCTGCATACATTAAGACTGAAAGTTTTTGGTCAATAATTGTAACAGGGGCAAACTGTAGGCCATCCAGTTCTTTAACTATGTCATTAATATAAAAGTTAAGCAGAAAGGGCACCAAAATGCATCCTTGTTTAACTCTGGTAATAGTCTTTATTCTAGTAGTGAGATGGCCAGGTCCACTTTTACCGATGTATCAGTATATAATGTTTTGATGAGAAATAATAAGCGACAATCTATATTTGTCTTTTCCAATTTCTACCACAATGCATGTCTAGGGACTGTATCGAAAGCTGACTTTAGATCGATAAAAGCTTCAAATTATTTGTTTCAAATTATGTATGTATTTACATAGCAGAAAGTTCAACACAAAGCACTGGTTCAATGTGGATCTCCCTCTTTGGAAACCTGCCTGGACTTCAGATATCACCTAATTTGTATCTGCACATTCTTCCAGTCTCCCAAGAAGGAGCCTGGCATATAGTTTAGAAGCTACATCTAACAAACTAATGGGTCTATAATTGGCAGGGTTTTCCTTATCACCCTTTTTATATATTGGGGCAATTATACTCAGCTTCCACCCTTCCGATATGCAGCCTGAGCTGTTTATGTATCTAAGATGGGTGACCAGAAATCCGGTTTTATCTTATAAATCTCCATTGGGATCATATCTTCTTCTGGAGCTTTATTGGCTAGTTGGCTTACAATTAGCCTCTTCATCTGATTGGGCGTGACGTCTGACCATTCTGGCAGTTCTAATAACTGAGTATAGTAAACTTGTGAGGGTGAGTCAGAACGAGGGCCGTATATTCCTGTAAAATATGTCACCCAATCCTTTCCTTGGACAGATGCTTCTAACGAGTAGCCCAGCCCATTTGTACCTTGGGCAACCAGATGCCAAAATTTTCGTGAGTCCTTTTGAAGTGCTGCGTCTCCCAGTGCTTTCCACTGTTGCTCATAATATATTTGTTTCTTGCTTTTAAGTAATAGTTTATAATTGTATCGTAATTGAGCTACCTCAGCTTGCAGAGCAAGATTGTGCTTATCATGTTTTAACTTTGATTTTCTAAGTTCCCTAGATAGACGTTTTTTACTATTCTGACTTTCCTTATCGAACTATGTCTGTCTTTTGAACTTTTTATTTTTGATCACACTGGTTGTGGTTGTGGGCGCATTCAGTTAATTATATTCTCAAAGAGTCTGATTACATTTCCTGTTTCTAACAACATTTCCCCTTTTAATAAAGCAAACTCATGGGAATTCAGAATCTGGATCATTTTTTCCTGGACTTGTGCATTCCATTTTAACCTTCTATCTCCAAGTATCAGATATTCCGTTTCATCCAATATTTTAGGGAAAGCGGGAGAAACAAATGGCTCAAGAGATAACTCAAGTGGAAAGTGGTCACTTTCAGCTCTGGGGATTATCCTAAGGGTGTCTCAATTAACTGGCACATTATTAGATGTTAGGATATAATGTATGGTGCTAGTAAATCCACTGGGGGAAATAAAAGCAAAATACTCCTCCTGATCCCCTTGTCCGTGCCCATTACATAACAAAAGATTGTCCTTAATTATAAGTTCACAGAGGTCATAAGGTCAAGTCTCTTGATAACTGTTTGTTGCTTTTCCTGAGAGAGGTTCTTAAAGGAGTTGAGGAAATCATCTTTCAAAGGATTTATGGCATACTGAAATTCCTGGGGTTGATTATCTAGAGAAATTGGCTGTTCCTTTTGGCCCTCCTGGTTATATTGATGTTGAGCATGATTCTGCGAATTCAACTCGGGCATGTCTTTTTCCTCCTGGCTTATCAAATTTGTTTGTGATGTCATCACTTCCATTGGGGATCTAGGCTTTGGTTTTGTGGGTCGCTCTGTAGCCCTAGTCCTCATCTTGCATAAGGGCACGACAATAGAATTGTGAAATACCCGGGCTGGAAAAACTCCTCTGCTTGACAATCTGGGTTTCCATTTGTGGATCAGTAAGGGCAGTCTGTTAGAGGAAAAAGTTAGCATGATTTTTTGGAATTGGTTTGTGGTATTCAGGGATTCAGTCCCAACTAGATCAATCTCTGTAAGTCCAATTCCAAGTAAGTCTGATAGATGTCGTTTGGCATGTTAGGCACCTTTCGGGTTAGGAGTTTGATCTGAACTTCCACAGATTGTCATGCAGATCTTTTTTGGTTGAAAGATTAGATGAATTGATTTTAAAGACCTCTATACATTCTGCATCGAGCTTAGGGGTCTACTCTTGTTGACGCCATTTTGATTTGGTTCTTTGGTGGTCTATTGGTACCTGCTTATTATTAACAGATAATCTATGGACCTCTTTGGATAATTGAGTTATTTGGGAGGCGATACCTCGAATTTGCTGGAAGATGTGTTCAACCGTTCTTGCAATTAAAGTTAATCGGGTGCTTTCCCTACTTGTTATTTCTTCCTCTATTTGAAGCTCAGAGTCAGCTTGCCCCATCGCTGAATCTAGTTCTGCACCCCCACTCCGAGTAGTCTCCTCACATTCACAATCAACTTCAAGAGGGGAAAACTGGCTTTTTGTTGAAACTGTAAAAACAGATTTGTTAAAGAAGTCCTCCATTTTTGATTGAGAGCTGGTGAAAGGACTGCCTCTTCTGTATCCTGTAGCATTTACAAGCAGGCATAATAATGCGGTGATGAGTAAACAAAGAGAGGATTCCTTAGCAGGAAAGGAAAGGGGGGAAAGTGTGCAGTTTATTCTATTGAAGAGCTTCTCTGTGTAATGACTGCCAGGAAGTCAAAAAACAAAGTGTAAAAGGGAGCTGGCAATTAACAGCTAGCAGCTAACGGCCTGCCCAGGATGCTTCTCACAGTGCTTGCCCCAGAGTGTTTCGTATAACATAGATAAGAAAGTGCTGATAACTTCTCAGTGAATTTATAAGTTTAAAAGTGGAGAAAGGAAAATCACTTTCCTGAGCAGCAATTAAAGTCAATTAGAGTCCTCTGGAGCTCTGAAGCCTGATTTCTGAACGCCATCTTTCCAGAAGTCCACCCAATAGCACATCTCCATTTTCTCCATGCAGAGGTGTTTTGCAGCTTGCTTGTTATCCCTCTTGCTTTAAAGATAGCTGGAGAAATCTTTTGTATTATTTTTAACCTTCTTGCAAAGCAGCTTTTGATTATTATTTTTTAAGTGTTGATTAAATGAAAATCAAAATCAAATTTGTATTGACCATGCATCTCTGCTTAAAATGGCCATTTGCAGATTCTCTACTGGATCTCTGGAATATTGAATTAAGCATGGTTTGCTATGTCACTGTCTGTTTTTATGTTTTACATCAGCCTTTGACAACCTGTTGCTCTCCAGATGTTTCCGGACTACAACACTCATCAGACCCAGGGCTGCTGAGAGACGTATTCCAAAAGATCTTGAGTGCAACTGGTTTGTGAAAATGACTTTACCAAAAAAAAAAAAACCTGAATTCGTACATCTGCAACACAGTGTTCTGTAATCTTTGCTTTCAGTCGCAAGCAAAGAAGAAGAAGCCCGCCGTGGCAGGTCCACCAACAGTCTGAATGGCTTCATCCTGCCCTCATTGTACATGCTGTGTGTATTTGTTTTGTGTACACAGCGCATGCAATGTGGACAGGATGGAGGTCACGATCCACCGGAGACAAGATGTGGGAGTCAGGAATGGCTTGGAGGGGAACCATTATGTTGCTCCCTTGTTTAAAACTAAGCAGGTCTTGTTTGGGCCATTGTGGCATGGCCCCACCTTTGCATCTCTCCAGGGAAGAGGGCGTAAGAAGAATAGTAAATAAAAGAGAATGGCTCCCTTGGAATATGTAGACCCTGTGATCAACATTCTTAAAAACCATTTCCTTTGAATCAGCCAGACTGATTGCATATGTGTGAAGTGGGTGGAGCAGGGGGAGGGGATGTTCCACAGTATTTAATGTGCTCTTTTTCAGATCAAAATTGCCCCCAGGTCCCCTTCACCTAGGCAGAGTTTCCCAAACTTGGATCTGTAACGGTTTTTGGACTACAATTCCCATAATCTTTGATCACTGGTCCTACTAGCTAGGGATGATGGGAGTTAAAAACAGCTGGAGACCCAAGGCTGGGAAACCTGGTTGCTGCTTTTAGGCAAAGAACTGTGAGAGGAGAGGGGGGCACTTTTACCAGTCAGCTGATTCTGCCCATCCCCACTCACATATTATTTGTGGGAATGGGGAGGTCTGAAGTTGGGATGGACAAATCTGTTAACTTTGGCTTCTCTCAGTTTCTAATTTTTGCAAGTTCAGTTGTCCACATTTCCACATCAACTTGCATTTGAAAGAAAAAGGAATACAGAGCCTGATGAAAACCCATCAGCACTTCACTGTGAATTCCCCCTGATATATGAAAGTTTGAACTCAGCTTTGTCTATTATACACATTTTTACAAAGCAATTTCCTGCAACTGAACGAACATAACTTGATCTGGAGAACTACACTGAAAAATGGAGGGGAGCATGAATTCTGAAGAATAGCTGCATTTCAGTTCCTGCAGTGCTTTGGAAAGTGCAAAATAGGCAGGTTCACTTTTAAATGGGAGCTGAATCTAATTACCCTCCCAGATTGTTTGATGTGTGGCAGTGCAGGAAACCTCATTTAGAGATGTTGGAGAATTCCAGTGGAAAGAGGAGTAGAAACTTCCAATGCTCGCTGGTTCGTCTCATGCCTGGAACAGAAATCACTCCAACAAATCAGTATTTGCTGTTCCTTTCTGTCCACAAAAGATAAGTAACTGATCCTCACCCACATTTGTGCTGCATTTTCTTTCTACTGAAATGTACAGGGTGTAATAATCTGATGACAGTGCATTCTGCATAACTAATTATGTACTTCATGTAATTTTGCCGCAGTGTCTGCTGGACGCTGAGGGGAAGGTGAACTGTAACGGAGTGGAAACAGATCTGCGTGCAATGAAGGCAGGGCAGAATAGGAAACAATAATTTCTTACATCTCTAACCTAGATCCACAGGGCAGAGGCTCCCTGCTTCTTCCCTTCTCCATAACATGTGGATTGTGGTGAGCCTGGGACAGCAGTGTTAGAAATGAGCTGGAGGATGCAGACCCCAAAAACTGGATCAGATGTACAGTACAGCATGCTCTGTATCTTTCAACTTATAGACCCCTTTATAGGTAAGAAGGGAGCCCTGGTGCTTTCCCCATTGAGTGCCAAAAGACAGTCCACGCAAGAACACTGAAAGATTTGCCTCCATGCGGACAATTTTTCTCCTCTCTGAGTCTTTTAATGTCAAAACGGTATGCTGAGCTGAATCCTCCTGCAGGGACGATTGATTTTTCTCCCCCTCCCATTCCCCTCCGCTTTCTGTTCAGAATAGAGTGTGATTCTCTAATGGGCTACAAGGTGTTGGATTCAATAACATGATGAGGAATGGATATTAGAAAGAGAGAAAAAGATGAGCCTTGTTTCTCTCTAGTTGCTGGAACTAGGTCCCGCTTGCACTGAATTTTGCCCCAAGGATGTTGCATTTCATGGCAATTTCACTGACCTGTTACAGCTTCCCCCCACCCCAATCTACTAAAAGGCATTGAAGTTCTTCATGCCTGGTAACTGCAGGTGCACTGAAATGAGCAGTGAATTGTTTGCTCCCCACTGTGCAGGCAGAGCCTGGAAAGTACAGTGGGGGGTGGGGAGGGGCAGAATTGACTGCAGAAAGAAACTCCTGCTGTTTCAATGGGCAGGTTCAAATACATTAATAGATGCCAGGAATTAGTTCTCTGGCTGAGTGCCATGTTAATGGAGCCCCTTTACCAGAAACAGTGCTGGGGACGGAAAAAATAAATAAATAATCTGGTTTTCTTAAAGAATGGTTTTTCTCCTCTTGGTGGGGGAGAAATCCCCCCACATGTTAATGGAAATGTGCCGAATCCACTCTTGGAAATGATATGTAAATTGAAACATGGCTATCCTCTGGAATTCTGACATCTTTGAATTTTGCAGTGCAGCTTCACAACAACAACAACAACAAGTACCAGATAGAGAGAGATCGATATTAGAGAAAATTGCATGCAAATAATGTGTGTGTTTATATATTTTGTTTCAGCCATTTATATACTGCTTAATCATCTCCATAATCGTTACGTTGGAAGAAACGAACAAGCACTTAGCAAGATACAAAGCATTTGGCAGTGGCAGGGGGAGGCCAATTCATTTACAAAACATATACGTATACAAATAGGATACAATAAGCAGCAAGTGAGTGTTGTTGCATAAACTTCAGCCATGTCCCCACTTACCAGGCACAGTCCTTCTTATTTTCTAGAGATGATTTGGTCACTGACTTGAGAAATGAGCATGACTGTGAGGATTCACATCCCACTCAAGCCGTTGACCTCTCCCAAATAATCATGGGAACGGCAGCTTTTTATTGTTATTGTTATTGGTTTCTGTTGATTTATTGGTTTGTTTGTTGCTTGTATAGGATATTCTGTTTTTAAATGCTTGATGTTTTGTTGTGTTTTATGTACCGGTATGTTGTAAGCCGGCGACGCGGGTGGCGCTGTGGGTAAAACCTCAGCGCCTAGGACTTGCTGATCGCATGGTCGGTGGTTCGAATCCCCGCGGTGGGGTGCGCTCCCGTCGTTCGGTCCCAGCGCCTGCCAACCTAGCAGTTCGAAAGCACTTTCGGGTGCAAGTAGATAAATAGGGACCGCTTACCAGCGGGAAGGTAAACGGCGCTCCGTGTGCTGCGCTGGCTCGCCAGATGCAGCTTGTCACGCTGGCCACGTGACCCGGAAGTGTCTGCGGACAGCGCTGGCTCCCGGCCTATAGAGTGAGATGAGCGCACAACCCTAGAGTCTGGCAAGACTGGCCCGACCGGGCAGGGGTACCTTTACCTTTACCTTTATGTTGTAAGCCGCCCAGAGTGACTGAGGAAACCCAGCCTGATGGGAGGGATATAAATCATTTAGCTTGTTATGGGTGCTGGGAATTGTGGCTCCCTGAAAGGCAAACTGCAGTTCCCAGGATTCTTTGAGGATTTGAGGAAGCCATGTATTGTAAATGTGCTTTAAATGTATTTGTGTGTGTGTACACAGCCTCCGTCTTTTAGCTGCTGGTCTATAGCAGTTCTGCAAAGCAGCCTCATTCTCATGTCTGTGAACCAAACAATAGCTTAGCAAGACCAGGTGGATATGCAGGTTCATGGGCAGTTGCTCACAGCCACTTTGACTTCACTCCAGTGCCCAATTGAGCTACATCAAGACTTGGCTTAGTGTGCCATCCAATTCATTACTCACAGTTAAGCTCTCTCCTCATCGACCACAAACTGTAGCCAGAACAAACCTTACAGTAAGTTTGGCCTGCCATATCATGCAAACAAGCCCAGTGATGCTTTTGCTTCTCTGCTGAACCTGCAAACATTGTGTGGTTTGCACACAGTCGCCTGTAGCTAACCAATGAGCTGAAAGGTATGCTCAGGGTGCCAGCCAGATTGGGCACCTAGGTAACAATCCTCCAATGTGGAGTGCTGTTTTGGAGGGGTGGGTGGCCGATCCCCATTCTGTTCTGATTGCTCTCATGCAAATGGAGAAAACAAATGCTGTTCCTGCTTGTCTAGAACATGCTATCAGAAGCTTTTCCATTCCAGGGCTCAATCTGAAGACAGAAGTGATTGTGGAATATCCCCCACCCTCCAGCTGAATAATTCTCCTGCTCAAATGATAGCACAGCTGCTCAGGATTTGAACCAATATGTCAGGGGACTGAAAGCTTTATCCAAAGGCATGGGGAAATGGGATCCATTTCTGAGGTACTGCTCTATTCAGAAACATTTTCCTTCCAACGATTTTGGTGGAGTTCAAGAGCGGAGTGCAGGTCTCCTATTTCAGTAGGTTAAAACAGTGCTGCTAACCCCCTAATTTGATGGACAGGGTAGCTAGGCAGAGGCCTTTCCTCAATTCATAACGAAAAACAAACAAGATGACTGAAAATCTTGGAGCAAGCCCGAGGCACCAAATTATTTTTCTCTTGGATTTACAGAGAGGAAGAAGGGAGGTGGGACACTGCCTTGTAAAATAAAATCCTTGAATGACTGAACGGATGAAATTCCCAGCCGGTCTGGTTTTAATTTGAACGATGTTCTGTTGCCTGATTTGGGAGGAATATCAATTAGAGCTGTGTGCAGGTGGGGATCCCAGAGCATGAATTAAAATCAAGAGCTTTCATGCGAACCATTGTAGCAAGCTCATTGTGACATCGTAGTGCAGCTCTAGACAGCTGCTAGGAGGGAGCAGCCCTGTCAGCTGCCCTTGCAGCTCCTGATTCAGGCTGTGCACTTTGCCAACACCTGTTTTCTTTGGGAAAATGGCAATTAAATTGTAATAATAATAAGCAGCAATCAGTATTAAAACATGCCCTATATCAGGGGTCACCAACACAGTGCCTGCGAGCACCAGTATCTCAGCTGATGCCTGTGAAAAGTTTCAGTAAATATACACAATGCATGAGGGACAGCTTGCTGTCTGCGCTGCTGTAGCCTCTCCTGCATGGCCCCACGACAGCCATTTTGTGACTGGTGCCCACGGCACTTGATCAAAATTCCAGAAACGCCCATTGGCTGAAAAATGCTGATGACACCCACCGTAAAGAAATCTGCTTTAGAGTATTGTAGTGTGTGGAATGATTTGAGAAAAATGGATGAATCTCTGTTCTAAATAAATAAATAAATCCTTAGAAAATTTGCAACTTTCCCTGTGCAGGTGAAAAGTATGGACAGCAGTGTTAATGGAAAAGCTCACTAAGCCTATGAAATGGCAGGGCAAATGGCAGGGCGAATGGCAGGGCAAAAAACCAAGGGTAAAGTACAAACTTCTAATGGAAATAAAGGACAGAGGAGGGTTTGCACTACCAGACCTCAAATTATATTACGAGGCAGCATGCCTAGTATGGATTAAGGAGTGGGTGATTTTAAAAAAACGCAAATATATTAGACATCCGAAGGCTGGGACAACAGTTTTGGCTGGCGCAGTTATCTGGGATATAATAAAGTTAAAGTCCATAGAGGATTCCTCAATCACATAATTAGGAAATCTTTATTCACAGTACAGTCATACCTCGTGTTGCGTTAGGTTCATGTTGCGTCTTTTCAGCTTGCGAACACGGCAAACCTGGAAGTGTATACATCCAGGTTTCACCACATGCGCAGAAGCGTTCTGCATGCTTTGTGCATGCACAGAAGCATTCTTCGCACATCGCACATGCGCAGAAATATCGCTCTAGTTGTAGACTTTTCGGGGTGCAATTGGCACCCTGGAACAGATCGTGTCCGCAACTAGATGTACCACTGTATGGGAAAGAAATAAAAAATTACTGGAACCCAAAACCCTTGGTGGTTGTCACTGGTAGAAGCAATAGCAGTGAAAAAGAAAAACATGGGCATTAATTGGCCAACTTATAAGAAAATATTAGAAGAAGAAAATAATCAATTGAAAATTAAAAAATACGAGGAACTCAAGCAGGTAGGTGTGAACTGGCTACAACATCACCAGTTAAATGAAACTTTCAAGTAGGACAAAAAAAATAAATGGATTTGACATAAAGATATCAGATTTAGAAAAAGAACTTTTATTAACTAATAAAAAGATATTATCAGAAACATATAGATTTCTATTGGTTTGGAATCTTAATGACGAGGAGGTGAAGGAAGTGATGGTGAAATGGGCACACGATTTTGGTTATCCAATTCAGATGGAAAAATGGGGGGAAACTATGGAAAACAGATTTAAAATACCCTGCGTGCTATCTGATGAAAAAAAAAACTTTATAAAAATGACCTACAGATGGTACCTGACCTCAAGCAAATTAGCCAACATAAATAAAAATAACGGTAATAAGTGCTGGAGATGTAAACAAAATGAAGGAACCTTATTCCACACGTGGTGGTCATGTCCCCAAATAAAAAAAAAATTGGGACATGATTTATGAAGAACTAAAGAAAATGCTAAAACATACATTTTTAAAGAAACCTGAAGCTTTCCTATTGGGCATTTTAATGATAAGCATCCCAAATGAATATAAAAGTGTTTCTTTACACGACAACAATGGCTAGAATATTAATAGCAAAATACTGGAAACGTGAGCTAATACCAACAAAAGATGAGTTGCAATTGAACTTGTGTGAGTATCTCGAACTAGCCAAAATGGCAGAACTAATAAGAAACCACTCAGACAAGGTAAAAAAGTAATGAGTTTGCTTCAAAAACTATATGACTAAATATGGTTCCAAAAATAATACTTGGTTGTGCTTAGATTAATTTCACATATGTAATGGAAAAATTGATTTAAATAAAGGAATACAGATTATTGGTAACTAATGAGAAGTGTTGAAGCCACAAAGAGATAGAGGGAAGTCAATTAACAAATCAAGGATTCAAACAAGTTTAGTGGAACAGAAAGAAAGTGATTGTAAGGAAAGAAAGAAAAAAAGAAATATTAATGTAATTTCTTTCTGGAAGCCTTTTGTATAGAATATTCAAATTATGGTTTGTATCCTTTGAACAATTGTATCTTTTTTTAAAAAAAATCTTTTTTGTATTTTATTTTTCTCTTTTATTCTTTTCTTTTTGTGTATTTGGGTGTAATTTTTAATTTGTTTTTTCTCTCTGTAATTTTCAAAACTGCAATAAAAAAATGAAAGCTGTGAATGGCACTCAGGACTAGGATGACATTATAGAAATATAACTTTTATAACTTTTTCAGTCAATAATTCTGAAACTTGGAAACCCCTTTGCACACATGTGTAGTCTATTTCACCAACAAGGGTGTTTAATCCCACTTGGGTAGGGGGCTTATTGCTGCTGTTTTCTTTTACAGACAAGTACATCTGCTCACATCACTGGCTTGAAAGAAAAAGAGAGACTAAGGCAAGGAGGAAGGAAAATAGATTAAGATCCTTTGTCCTGTTTCCTGCCACAGAAAGTAGGGGATATGACATCACACAGGCCTGTCTTCTCTAGGAATACAAGAAGTCTGTGAGCCTTAACCCCTTCATATGCTTTTTTTAAAGCAAACATAATTGTCATTTTTGACTGCATGTTTCCCCACATTTGGGACCACTTGAGGATTGTTGAGCAACCCGTTTAGTTGGCCTGCTGTTGTAGAGTAAGCATTGAATGCAATTTAATCGTAGCTGTTTTTGTGTTTCTTCTTCTTCTTCACTTAATGCCATAATAGGCTTTTACACGGTTTACAAAATATAAAAACCAGTTACCCAGAAATTAAAATGTAAATATTCATAGTTAAAATGCACAATAAAGCACTCCCATTAAAACACCAAACATTCATAATTAAAATGCACGATAAAGCAATACAGCAATTAAAACAGGAGGTTCACATCACATTGATTTTGTGTTTTGATGTATCTGTTTACATGGTTTTGGAATTGTTGCATTTAATGGTTTGCATTGTATGAATTGTTCTGCAATTTTTTCTGATGGAAGACCAATATATAAATGAAATATATACTCATGAAACTCTACCATGTCACTGTGTGGTGGCAAGTATTACAATATATACCTACCTCACAGGATTGTCGTGAGGGATAAGTAAGGTAAGGAGAAAAGCCAGGTATACCACATTTTAATCCCTTGGAGGAAAGGCAGGATAGGAATGTCATCAATCAACAACTGGCTTTCTTTAGAGCCTTTCAGAGACCCATCTGTTCAGACCAGGACTTGAGGAGGAAATGCAAACTCATTTACCCCCCAGCTGTCTTTGGCAGTAGCTCTGCTGACCTGACATCCTTTTGCATAGCCTTGCCTGTGTGGCACTGTGGAGGAGGCAAATGCATCACAAGAAGGAGGAGGCAGACTCTTGCTTATCTGTGACAACCAGTGAGGCTTGATGGCTATGCTGAGCCTGGTGAGACTTTGGGCTTAATGGGGAGGGTGCTCAGCTAACCCACGTTTGCTGTTTATGGATTTTATTCTGCAACAGATTGGGCTCCCAGCAATGATCTTCCCAGTTCGATGAAGGTGGTATCAAACACTTCTTTTTAAAAATGGTGATCTATCATTTCTCTTCAGATCTGGAGGTAGGAGAAAGTCCAATTTGGAGTCGTCTTTTTTTGCATCCAGAATTTAATCTTTGCTAGTTTATGTAAGAGAGTTGAAACGGAATACAGACACACTCTCTACCATGGGAGACAGTAATGGGCACCAACTCTGATGTCTTTGAAAGGGAATCAGACAAATTCATGGAGGAGAGAGCTATTGCAGGCTATGCTCTGCCTCCACATGTAGAGGCAAGTAATGCTTCTGAATCCCAGTTATTGGGAGCAACTGGAAGGGAAGGCATCTGCAAGAACAGGATGCTTGGTTAGATGGGCCATTGGTCGAATCCAACAGGCTCTTCCTATGTCCTTATGTCCTGAAAGAATGCAAAGTGACTATTAGATGGGGCTGATGAGAGTTGTAGCCCAAAATATCTGGAGGGTATCATGTTGGATAAGGCTGGCATAAACCTTGTACAGTGGGAGATACTTCAATGCAGTTGGGTGGAGTTTTTGGATTCCTGCTTTCTACAGCACCCATTAAGTAACAGGGGGCACAGGACAAACCCCTTGCTTTAGCTAGGTCACAAAGTTTCTTTACAATTAAAAGGTGCTCTGGGAATGATAGCAACAATGGAAAGTTAACAAATACTGGGCTATATACAAATTGCTCACTTACCAAATTGAATATCTTAGTCACTCAATTGTTAATGGGAAGGTATTCATCACCCTCTTTTTTGGTTATCCCAGCTTCCCTTCCTCCATCTGCCTCATCTGCATTATTTATGATACTGGCTTTATACCACTTTAAACAGCCATGGCTTCCCTCATAGATTCCTGGGAAATGTAGTCTGTTATGAAGTGGTTAAAAAGGTAAAGGGACCCCTGACCATTAAGTCCAGTCGTGACCGAATCTGGGGTTGCGGCGCTCATCTTGCTTTATTGGCCGAGGGAGCCTGGTCATGTGGCCAGCATGACTAAGCTGCTTCTGGCGAATCAGAGCAGCGCACAGAAACACCGTTGACCTTCCCGCCGGAGTGGTACCTATTTATCTACTTGCACTTTGACGTGCTTTCGAACTGCTAGGTTGGCAGGAGCAGGGACCGAGCAACAGGAGCTCACCCCCTTGTGGAGATTCGAACCGCTGACCTTCTGATCGACAAGTCCTAGGCTCTGTGGTTTAAGTGGTTAGGAGGCACTTATTCTCTACCAGAGCTACAGTTCCCAGAGCTCCTTGGGAAGAGGGATTGGCTTTTATACCACTCTGGAAATTGTAGATCTATGAAAGCAATAGGTGTCTCCTAACCATTCTCAGCACCCTTAACAAACTATAGTTCCCAGAATTCTTTTCAGGGAAGCCATGACTGTTTAAAGTGTTTTTTATACTGTTTTAAATGTGTAGTGCAGATGGGGACTTAGCCAAAGGGTTTCAATTTCTGGTGTTCAGTCTGGCTTGTGTTGTGCTTATGTTGACATGCTTTGATAAGGGTTAGGGTAAATGAATGCCGGAGCTGTGTTGGGGTCTCAGACGAGCAACTGTTAAGTTGAGGCTTACATCCCTGCAATTGTGCCTCTCAGATATTCTGTTGCAATGCGTTGCTTGACAAGGGGCGGTTGATGGCTGCAATGATCCAAGAATTTAGTCCCTAGCCGAGAGAGAGAGAGAGAGAGAGAGAGAGAGAGAGAGAGAGAGAGAGAGAGAGAGAGAGATTTGTGCAAGGAATGCAATAAGAACAGGCTGACCTGGCAACATTCTCCATATCTGATGCATCAATTCCCTCTCCAAAGTTTGCTTGGAAATTCAATTCTTCTTCTTCTTCTTCTTCTTCTTCTTCTTCTTCTTCTTCTTCTTCTTCTTCTTCTTCTTCTTCTTCTTCTTCCTCCTCCTCCTTCTCCTCCTCCTCCTCCTCCTTTCCCTGATTTTTGCTGTGAAGGCTTGCTCTAGAAAGAGTTTGCACTGCTGCCTCAGCTCAGTGGTACAGCTTGGTGTGTGAATGCAAAAGACCCCATGTTCAGTTTCTCACCTTTCTAGATAGAACAACACTGATAGCCTCTAATTTGACCCTGGCATCTTTTTGGTGCCAGTTGCTGATCTGTGGTATACACACTCTTGAGCTTCTGTGCTCTGCACAGCTGGAGGCTGCATGCTTCTGAATACCCTTTGCTAGATGCTACAGGAAGGGAGAGTGCTCCTGTGCTTGGATCCTGCTCATGAGGTTTCCACCAGCATCTGGTTGCTCTCGATAAGAACAGGATAATAATAATAATAAATAAATAATAAACCTTTATTGTCACTACACCACCTGTGTGCAGTGAAATTAAACGACCCCCCCCAATACACTCAGTCTTGTTTGCACTCTGTGTGCTTGTCAGAAGTCAATTGCACCACTATTTTTTTTTCATTCAGCAGCCCAACAGCCCACGGATAAAAACTGTTCTTTAACCTATTGGTGCGACTAACTATACTTCTCTATCTCCTGCCTGAAGGTAGGAGATTAAAGAGGTGCTGGCCAGGATGTGAGTCATCCCTATGAATTTTCCTCGCTCTCCTGAGGCAGCGGTCTCATGTGATGTCATCTAGTGAACTCAGAAGACAGCCCATGATGTCATGTGCTGTATTCGCCACCCTCTGTAGGGACTTCCTGTCCGTGGCTGTTAAACCAGCGTACCACACTGTAATACAGTATGAAAGGACACTTTCTGTTGTGGAGTGGTAGAAGGAGATCATCAATTTTTGTTTGACATTGTTCTTTCGCAAGACCCTGAGGTAATGGAGTCTCGGTTGGGCCTTCCTAACCATCCGGGTTGTATTGATTTTCCAAGTGAGGTCTTCACTAAGTTAAACTCCCAGGAATTTAAAGGAATGGACCATCTGAAGACAGGAGTTTTCAGGGGAGTTTTAAATGTGTGATGTTGTAATTTTGCTTTTTGTTGTTGTTGGGAGCTGCCCAGAGTGGCTGGTGCAACCCACTCAGATGAGTGGCATATAAATTACTATTTTGTTATTATTACAGATGGCCTGATCCAGCTGCAGGGCCCTTCTGATGTTCTTATGATCTTGTGGATCTGGGACTCCAATTTGAGAGTGGTGGAGAACACCAGTTTGGCCCAAGTCTTACAGTTCTCATTAGTCTTTAACCTCGCTCCCAAGTTGCTGAGGAAGGGGTGGGATAAAAATGTAGCAGTGGTAATAGTAATATCCATTCACCCAGGGTAGGTCTTCTGTTCTTTTAACAGCTGCCCAGCAGGCAAATGTTCACCAAGTGCTTCTTTTCATTCTTGTGGAGATGTATCAATGAGTAAAGCTCTTCTTACATATCTGCCTGGCTGAAAGGCAGAGGGGTTTTACAAGTGGCAGGCTAATGGTGTGAATATTGGAGAGCAGGAAACCACTGGGCTTCCTGTGCAGCTGCCTGGCTTGGATCCAGAGTTGTGTGTGGTGTGTGTGTGTGTGTGTGTGTGTGTGTGTGTGTGTGTCATTGTTGGAAGGCCTATGAACCTTATCAGTCCTCCCCAGTGGCCACTTGCCATCTCCCTGTCAGCTAGCCAGGAGGTGACTCTCAGGAAATGCTTTCAACGTTTGAGCCAGGAATTGAAAATTGGGTGTGCCTTCCATGTCATTGCTAGGGTAGCTTTTTTGTTTTTGTAGAAACTTCAAATTCTGTTCCAGGAAACTTCCATTGTGGCTTCTGAGGCCGGTCTAGAGAAGCCTGATGGGCTGGTGGAAGCTGTGGTCCAAAACATCTGAAGGGCACTGGCTGCAAAAAGGCTGCAATAGCCCCACACTCCCTAGTCTCTTGGAACAAGAGCAGCTGTACTGGGGAAGAAGTGTGCCAAATACTTGTGGGTTCTCCCCCATTGCTGTGCTCCTTTCCCTTTGATACACCAAATTTTCAATTATTATTTTTGCACAAGTCTTCTTTTAAAGATAAAGAACCATATGAGCAGGGAGAGCCTTATAGCTGCCTGTCGAAACTTAGCACCTGGACAAGAAACAGAGCAGGCGCATAGGCAGCTTGGTCTCTCTCTCTCTCTCTCTCTCTCTCTCTCTCTCTCTCTCTCTCACACACACACACACACACACACACACACACACACACCGCTGCCCCCACTGTGATGAGATGGATGGGATTTCTAGTTAATTTAGAGAAATTCACATCTGGAAGGCTCAGATTAATTTATGCATTTAATTTTAAGATTAAGCCACAATTTGAACTGCTGAAGAAGCTCCTTATCCTGCTCTTTGACACCTGGGATGTGTGTTTCTAGAGCCCATCCTATTCCTGTGGGTGTAATCTGTTTTAGCTTTATTTGATTCTGAATTATAAAGCATTGTAATTTGCCCTGAGACCCTCCTAGTGAAGGGTAGGTAATCATCCTCATCATGTGTCTTCTGCTAGTATTATTTGAACACTATTATTCTCCCACCCATCCCTCTTCTTTAATTTAATTTTCTCTCTCTTTTCCTTTCCTGAAAATATATAGGTACAGATGTATATATAGGAATATCGATTTAAACAGAGTATTTTCTCTCTTTCTAAAAATGCATCTATCCATAGAAACAACAACAACAACAACAACAACAACAACAACTTATTTATATAAGTAAATAACCAAGAACTTAGCTTGGTTGCTTCTCCATTGGCCAGAAATAGGAAACACTCCCCCCCCTCCCCAGCCGAAGCCGGGCTCAGAGCGGCTAACAACAATAAAAGTAACACAGCATTCTAAAATCAATTCATTCTAAAATCAATTCAGAATCAAATTAATGGCAACCACACAGGTGCATGTGATGAAAACTGTGCAAACTTTTTCGGGGGGGGGGGGGAGTGTTTCCTATTTCTGGCCAATGGAGAAGCAACCAAGCTAAGTTCTTGGTTATTTGGTGTTTGTTTCTAAGAAAGTTATTGCTAGGGAAGAAGCTGCTTTGTGGAGGGGTGTGTGTGTGTGTGTGTGTGTGTGTGTGTGTGTGTGTGAGAGAGAGAGAGAGAGAGAGAGAGAGAGAGAGAGAGAGACTTCTCTGACACACAGCAGGCTGTTCTGCTTTCATTGTGTACCTAGAGGGAGAAAACCACCCTCTTTATTTCTTTATCTACTTTATATTTATTAAACATATGTGCAAGAGAGTTGGGGAGGAACATGAGTGAAAGGATGGCACCCCCCCCCCTTCCCTGTGCCTAGGGGAACTTCACTGTATGCACAAATTGTTCCTGACAGCGGGAGCCTGTACTCAAAAGTGCTGGAACGCAAACAACTTAAATATTCCTCCCCTGGCTGAATGTCTTTGCCGCATTTCCCCAAGCAGGTTGGAAAAATGTGAACAGATGGTGCAGATTGGGTTGTGGTGCACAGGGGTTGCCTTGTACCAAGCCTGGGGTGTTGCTGTGCCAATTCTCTACCCCTCACCACACCCTGCAACATCCTCTGCCACTCCAAACTGCCTCCCATGCTGAGGTGAAGCTGGGTGGGTTACAGCCAGGGATGGAAGGTGCTGTCAGTTTTGGTTCTCTCTGTTTCACATATTTCCAATCTTAAATTCTAGTTTCTTCAGCAACTTGTGCTTTCTTTCTTTCTGTTTTAATTCTCAATTCTTCATCCTTTTCCGTGAGAATTTTTGCCTGCTGTTTCATACAAGATACATTTTCCAAGCAATTTATTCCTAATGCAATGCATTTTTGCATGTTGTTTTCACCAATGCATTCATTTTTATGAATATTCCACCCCATGCCCCATGAAAGCGTGCTTTGGTTGGAAAATTGCATCACAAAATTCACTCTTTTTATTATTTATACTTTTCAAGTTTATACATCTCACTAATTTTACAATCATTTTGACATTTCATAGCTTGACTTCCTTCCCCCTCTTTCTGTGGTCCCTTAAATTTACTTTTAATACCTTCTTCATATCCAAATTATCTTAATTTACTCATTTATTCATCTTCTTTACATACATACCCTTATGAAGAAGAAGAAGCAGCAACAGCAGAAAATTCACTCTTGTGCTTGGGCCCTGCTTGTGGGTTTCCATGGGCATCTGGCTGGCCAGTGTGAGAAACAAGGCACTGGCCTAAATGAGCAAGGCTCTTCTCAGGTTCTTATGGGACAAAACCAGAATGAGTTGACTCTGTGCATCATTGGCTATGCCTCTCATTGGCTGCAATTCCGTCTGCTGTTGGTCACCCTTCTTCTGCTTTACCAGTCCCAATGGGCACCAGGTATCATGACCTTCATGTTCCTAGGAGTGATGGAGCTGAATGCCCAGAACAAACCTCTGGATATGTCTTTCACCCTGTGGGGCCACACAGGAGCCACACAGTACCAGAGAGACCATGCAGGGATCTTTCTCGTCGCAAGAAGGCAAAAGATTCTCTGTTGATGTGGCCTCCTTTCTTGTGATTGGCAGCTGCGAGTGGCATATGGTTGGCCATAATTGATATGGGCATTTCTTGCATGTACTTCTGAACTTCTTGTTGCCTTCACCTCTGGTCTATGGGCACGGCTTGTTGACTTTGTGACGAAGTTGAGTGGGGGGGTTGGGGGGGGGAGCTCGGAGTACTGTAAATCTCCTATACAGTGTGGGCTGCATGAGCATCTTCTGAGCAGATGGCACGTCAATATAGCACACAAGGGCATATCCTTTGAATCTGTAAGAATTGCAAGGCAAGCTGAAATCTTCTTGGCAGAAGAGCAAATTTGGAGGGGTTTGATGGAAGAGCTATTTCTGGAGGAGTTTGCTCAGAAGGAAGGGCTTAGGAAAACAACCCCCCCTCCAAACTATTGGATCAGATCAAGGATCATGCTTCCTAGCATTGAAACTTAAGACGATCCTGCTGGATCAGGCCAATGGCCCATCTAGTCCAGCATCCTGTTTTCACAGTGGCCAACCATGTGTTTCTGGGAAGCCTATAAGAAGGACCCAAGCACAAGAGCACTCTCTCCTTCTAGCGTTTCCAGCAACTGGCATTCCGAAGTACTACTGCCAGCTTGTCATTGTGCTTCTGAAGAGGCATCCTTGGAAAGCCCATAAGCAGAGCGATGAAAGCAACAACACCTTCCCCACTGCTAGTTCCCGTCACCTGATCTTCAGAGGCAAACTGAATGAGGCTTAATTTAATTTCTTGTGACTAATAGCTGCTCACGTCTCTCCTCCTCCTCCAAGGCTGAAGTTCTACCCTTCTTTAAAAAAATAGTTTTTGTTAAAGGTTTTTTTGTGTTATAAAACAAACAAATGAACAGGGGAAATTACATTTGTATAGCATCTCCATTTTTTATTCGTAGAGTCTTTTTCACAGTTCGTATACATTATGTATGAGACACTATCATACTAGACGTCATGCAGTTGGGGGGAAACAGGGAGGGTGAAAGACAGAGCCAGCTGAGTTTGTGGCCAGCACCTCGTCCTATGGCGGTGAGTTCCACAGTTTTAACCATGCATTTTGTGAAGAAGTCTTTTCTTCTGACAGTCTTGAATCTTCTTCTAGTTAATTTCTGTTGCAGAAAGGTTACCCCATACCCTCCAACATTTCTCCGGTGAAAATAGGGCTATCCTATTCAATAATAATAATAATAATAGTAATAACAACAGCAACAAATATTTTATTATTTACACCCTTCCAACTCTACAGTTCTATGATTATATGACCTAGAGATCTGCCTGTAGACTGCTTTACTTCCCCTGGTGGTGTCAGACAGTTCCAGTATAGACCACCCATACTGTCCCCATAATTCCAATGGGCAGAGTTCTGGGCTCTGCTTGTTGAAGGGAAGTTTCTCGGTTTGTTTTGACTTCCATGGCAGAGAGGATGTTTCTAGAACTTGGATGGCAAGAGGCAAAAGTTGTTGAGAACAAGGTAGCCAGCACCCTGTCTTTAGGGCATTGGTTTTCCACTAAAACCTCCCCACAAAGCTTTGGGTGATGGGTTGGCACCGTGAAGCAGTTTGCTTGGGAGCAGAATTGATGCCAGATTGGCAAAGATCCTTCCTGTCTCTCTGTCTGTCCCCCCTCCTTTTCTGAGTGCTGAATCACAGACACCCTGCCTACACAGGGGAGGTCTTGTCTCACTGCATCATGTCCCACTTGGAGAGTGATATCTGTTCTTGTCCCTGGAAGCAACTGCGCTTGGTAGCTCTGTGAAGATTTCCTTTGCTGGATTATGAGATGATATTTATAAAGGAGCGTTTTGAATCTTTCATGCATCCTGAGTCAAGCTGGATGGGGGGGGCAGCCGGGGGTGGTGGTGGTGCAAAGCCTTGGCTGGGGAGATAAAAATGCTTCCATTGACGAGTGCTGAAATGAAAGGGATTGACAGAAGCCAATACTGTGTGTGTGATTCACTCTAGTTTGCTGGAATTTTGCACCAAGTCTTCACAGGTAACTTGCAACTTGCATGGGGGTCACATTCTGAGGATTGCATGTAAAGCCAAAGTCAACCTGGAGAACAACCCTGGAACTACCCTGCTGAAACTATCCCTACCTTTCTGAAGCCTGTAGTTGGCATGCCAAGCAGGTCTTGCCCCCCCACCCCCTATGCAAGGCAGAGAGCTTTTAATGAGGTTTGTAAGGACCTTTCAATGAAGTTTTGGGACTCTTGTCACAAGAGCTTCCCAAAGTCTTTTAAGCAGGTCTGAGAACTTAAAAGCTCTTTCCATGCCATGAAAATAATGCACAAAAGAGTTTTTAAACTCTCTGCCTTCCGTGCAATTAGTCTGTGTTATTTCAGCTGGCTGGTTGCCAAGTGCGAAAGCTGAAATCACGCAAGTTGAATGCATGTCATTTGAGAAATATTTGTATTTTTCATCAGATAAAGTGCTACCACTCTGTGCCTCAGAACTAGACATGCTGTTTTGGCATGTCTTCAGATTTCTCTCTGTTGGCTCTGGATCTCAGGGGTCAAATGACATGTAACACCTGTCATGTTTCAAACAAGCCAGCTGAACCCGACTGCTTTCATTGGAGAGAAAGCAGCCATGGACACACCCACTGACCTGGAATCCTTTGTGGGTTTTCTGCTAAAGATTGCCCTCTCCCCCCCACCATCCTACTTAGCTGCTATTTGGTCCTAAGGGTGGTGTTTGCCATAAGCAGTCCTTGGGGCACTGGAGTTCAAAAACTAATGGGTTAATTCTGAGTCCTAATCTAGATTGCAGCTGGAGTTCTCAAGTGTTACACACACAGCACCTAGTTAAACTATAGAATTCACTCTCATGAGAAGCCGTGGTGGACACCAACTTGCATGGCTTTAAAAGAATATTAAACAAATTGATGGAGGAAAAGGCTATAAATAGCTACCAGTCATGAGAACTGTGAGAACAGGATGGTGGTCTAAATGGGCCATTGGCCTGGTCCAGCAGGCTCTTCCGATGTACTTCTGATGCACTGGCTTTGGAATACAATGGCAGTAAGAGAAGGGATGCAGTGACAGCTCTGCTCTTCCTCCACTGTTGGGGGCTGTGTGCCTCTGAAAACCAGTAGCTGTGAATTGCAAGCTGGCGGAATTGCTGTCGCGCTCAGGTCCTGCTTGTAGGTTTCCCACAGGCATCTGATTGGCCACTGTGAGAACAGGATGTTGGGCTGCCTGACCCACCAGGGATGGTCTTATGGGCTGCTATACCCCCATGCAGAAGGCTGGTTTAAGACATAGGGAACAACATTAACCTGAGTCAGACCATCCGTTCATCTAGTTAAGGATTGCCTCTGAATACCAGGCGCTGGGAGTTACAGGTGGGGAGAGCGCTGGTCCTGCTTTTGGGCTTCCCAGAAGAGACATCTGGTTGGGCACTGTGAGGACAGGATGCTGGGCTAGACAGGGCTTTGGCCTGAGCCAACAGGATCCTATAATGTTCTTAAGTGCTATGCATTTTGTCTGGATTCAACACGGCAGACGTGCACGCAGAGTCATTCCTTGAACCAGAGCCAAGCCTTAGTGCTGAGCATGGCCTGGTAAATTTGTTTAGTGGAGAAAGTGGAGCTCGGCAGTACAGTGGGACTCCTTCCCATCCACATCCTGCTTCCAGGGCTGGGTCGCTTCCACCATGTGGAGAGAATCTGGCTCAGTCAGTGATATGCTGAGTATAATTAAAGAGGCCCACTGCTTGGAGCAGAAGCAACTTGGAAGCATTAATGCAAGAAATGCTGTTCATTATCAGAAAGTCTGCTTAAGTGTTTGTCATTAATTGCCTGGTCTGTTGCCACCATCTGACTAGCCCAAGCTCATGTCCTGATGCCGCCATTGCCTGCAGGTGAAGTCAGCCCATGTGTGTTTTGGTTTCGCTCCAAGGCCGTTAACACAACTATCTGCATGAGGCAAATTGGATAAAACTGGTTGCTGTCCTTGCTGGAACCGGAAAAATGCAGAAAGGGTGGCTTCAATGAAGGGGCGGTGAGTTTACAAAGTCTTTATAGAGGGGAGAGCTGTAACTCAATGGACATTCTGCTGGCCGTGCTCTCCTCACAAAAGATCACTGGTAGAGCACCTGCCTTGCAAGCCAAGAGTCTCAGGTTCAGTCTCTGGAATCTCCAGGCAGAGTTTGAAAAGAGCCACTTCAAGTCAGTGTAGACAATACTGAGCTAGATAGTCCAATGGTTGAACTCAGTATAACTCAGCTTCCTGTGTCTCTTCCTAAGGCAAAATATTTTTTGTTTGTTTGTAAGCAGTGGGCTGGTGTCTAGTGTTAACAGTCATGTATTGGAGCCAGAGCAGTATAGCAGTTCCAGTATTGGACTAAGGCCATGGGAGATCTGGGTTAAAATGCCTACTTGACCATGAAGTTCACTGGATGACCTTAGGCCGGTCATATCTCTCAGACTAACCTGCCTCGCAGGATTGATGTGAGGATAAAATGGAGAGGGTGGGGGAAATTATGAAGAAGAAGAAGAGGAGTTTGGATAACTCTTCTCCTTTCCCTTCCTCCCCCACAACAAACACTCTGTGAGGTGAGTGGGGCTAAAAGACTTCAGAGAAGTGTGACTAGCCCAAGGTCACCCAGCAGCTGCATGTGGAGGAGCGGAGACGCGAACCCGGTTCACCAGATTACGAGTCCACCGCTCTTAACCACTACACCACACTAGCTCCTTGGGCAAAAGGCAGGATAAAAATATATAAAGATATTTGAGCTCCTTGGGGGGGAAAGGTGGGATATAAATGTAAATAATATTTATTATCATCATTATTATTAACAATAAAAAAAAAACTTTCAATGGGTGTTAGTCATGATGGCTGTATTTTGGGGATGGGAAACCTGTAGCCATCCAGACTAGAGATGGGGGGAAAGTCTCTGGGGAGCTCACCTACTGAATCGCCCTTTCCAAAACAGTTTGTGAATTCTTTTTTGAAAATGTTCATTCTTCACCACACATATTTGCAACCCATTTTTCACAAAATAATGCATATCTGCATGTTATTTTCACTAATATATGCACCTTTATGCACACTTTACCTAGCATGAAATATTTTTTTTCCCTGCCCATTGCTTGGCGGGAGAACCACACTGCAAAATTCAGAGAAGTTTGACTTTAGAAGGCTGAACAAGTTTTGGTTTGCATATTGCTTCAGAGTTTTGAGAATTTGCCTCCAAATGTGAACCTCAGCAGATTTTTCTCCTATGCCTAACTATGACTTTTGCCATCATGGCCACCTACTCATGAGGCAAGGAGAGGAGACCGCCTCCTCAGGATACACAGGGGCAGCAGATCTGGCTTCCAATGAAGGCAGTTTGGCGAATACAAGGTGCTGTGGATCTCTTCCCGCCCTTGTTCCTGATGTAGATTTTCATTCACCCCTTCTTGCTTGGTTGGGGAGGGCAACCCTTTGTGGTTTGCCCAATGTTTTGGCCAGTGCTGTTTTTCTAGAAACCCCTTCCTTCTCAGCATCAGAGTTGGATTATGCAAAATGACCAAATGTGTGCAAATTAGCTTGATGTTCTAAATGTATTCAAGTTGCAGATTCCAGCATTTCTTGTTGGAGAATGTGAGTAACCCCAGCATGGAAGTTTTTTGGTTTTTTTAAAGACCAGGGCCTGCATCACAGGCAGCTTGCCCATCTATAAATTGAGCAGGAAACTAAATCTTTAATTCTCCCAGCCCCCTAGTGTCTTCAAAACACTCATCTTTGCAGGAGCAACTTAGATTCAGTCTTGCTAACATCCAAATCTCTCCATCCTTATTTTTGTGCTGAGGTAACCAAGGAGACGAAGCACTACGATTATTTTATAGTAAGCAATAAAAAGAGCTTTTAATTGTTTCTCACACTTTTAAGAGTTCCCAAGCCTGCATTTGGTGAAATAGTGTATTAGTCTCTCTCTCTCTCCTTGTAGGTTTAGAGGAGGGTAAAATATGAATTGCTCATGAAAAGATTCTCTTTGTTTCGAAGGCAGCTGTCAACCTTGCAGGTTTTTAAGATTGTCTCTGTTAACTGACATGTGTAGAACAGAAGTTTTGAAAGTTAATAGTTCAGGTTCCCCAGACATGAGAGGAGTTCCACAATTTGCTCTCATGTGTTCCCAGTTGCGTCAGTGTGTGAGACACACAGTTGAATCCCCACATCACCATGTCCATTGTGAAGCAGGAGAAGTGTGTGACCCTAAGGACAAACAAATCTGTCAATTTCAACTTCCCATGGCTTTTTAAAAAAAATTATTTAATTATTTTTTCGATACAAACAGCAACATCAAAAGATACATACAACAAAAACCATAATAACAAAAATAACACAATTTGACAATTCAGATTTGAATACACTGATATACCTATGACTACACCTTTTTTCACAATATTTTCCCACCTCTCTCTCCTCCTCCTACTTCCCATAACTATCGCTTAAATATTCGTTCCAAATTTCTTTGTACAGTGGTACCTTGGGTTAAGAACTTACTTCGTTCTGAAGGTCCGTTCTTAATCTGAAACTGTTCTTAACCTGAAGCACCACTTTAGCTAATGGGGCCTCCCGCTGCCGCCACTGCGCAATTTCTGTTCTCATCCTGAAGCAAAGTTCTTAACCCAGGTACTATTTCTGGGTTAGCGGAGTCTGTAACTTGAAGCGTCTGTAACCCGAGGTACCACTGTATTTATCCATTCTTATTTTGCATCAACATGCAATTCGTTTGTATGTAGCTAATCTGACCATATTGTTAATCCATGTGATCAATGGAATCTTTTTGCGTCTCTTCCAATTCATCAAAACAAGGTGTGTTTTTTTGCTTCTAGTTTTTTTTTGCACAGTACATCCATTTTTTTTGACCCCTTGAAATCTCCCACGTTTCTGGAATATAATTTAGAATTAAATTTAGTTTCCCTAAATAACAATTTCTTTTTATTACTCTTGCTATAAATATCCTCACCTCGCACCAAAATGATCTTATCGGGCAGTTAATCAACATATGTACTAAGTTCTCATTTTTACTCCCACATCTCCAGCCGTTGTCTGCACTTGTTATCTTCAGCTCTATCTGTCACACCGACTCGGCCTCGGACACACTGATCAGATGCTTGGAAGCTCTGGCTGGATGGTTTCGTGGGAGCCGATTGAAACTAAATCCTTCGAAGACAGAGGTCCTATGGCTAGGTCGGGATGGCATGGGGATGAGGGACCAACTCCCTTCTCTTGCGGGGGCCCAATTAGTGCCATTGCCTTCCATTAAGAGTTTGGGTGTAATTCTTGACGCCTCCCTTTCCATAGAGGCGCAGGTTACAGCAACAGCCAAGGCGACATTTTTCCACCTTCACCACATCAAGCAGTTGGTCCCTTACCTTTCCTGCCCCGATTTGGCCACAGTGATCCATGCGACGGTCACCTCCAGGCTTGACTACTGTAATTCGCTTTACGTGGGGCTGCCCTTGAAACTCCAGCGGGTGCAGGATGCTGCAGCGAGGCTCCTCACAGGGTCTCTGCCATGGGAGCATATTCACCCAGTGCTTTTCCAGCTGCACTGGCTCCCGGTGGAGTACAGGGTCAGATTTAAGGTGCTGCTTTTGACCTTTAAAGCCCTTCACAGCCTAGGACCCTCGTACCTACGGGACCGCCTCTCCTGGTATGCCCCACGGAGAGCTTCAAGGTCCATAAATAGCAACACCCTAGTGGTCCCGGGCCCTAAGGAAGTTAGATTGGCTTCAACCAGAGCCAGGACCTTTTCAACTCTGGCTCCGGCCTGGTGGAACGCTCTACCTCATGAGACCAGGGCCCTGCAGGATCTGATCTCTTTCCGCAGGGACTGTAAGACAGAGTTGTTCTGCCTGGCCTTTGGCTTGGAGCCAATTTGATTCCCTCCCCCTCTTTCTTTTTCCTTTTTCCTTTTCTCCTCCTGTGACAAGGCTGCATTTTAATATTTTAATGTTTCAATATTTTAATGTTGTATTTTAATCTTGTTTTTAAGTTGTATTCATTCAACTTGTTTTTATTATTGTTGTTAGCCGCCCTTAGCCTGCCCTGGCTGGGGAGAGCGGGGTATAAATAAAATTATATTATTATTATTATTATTATTATTATTATTATTATTATTATTATTTTCTGGTATGGTTTTGCTGGAGTCTAGTGGACTCTGAATATTATTTTCTGTTGAGTAAGTCTTAGTCTTAGATCCATAGAGGCTATTTCTGTTGATTTTATACTTGACTCCCATATGTCATTTGTTATCTGGAGCCCCAACTCTTCACTCCATTTTTGCCTATCATATTCTAAATCATATTTTGTCCTGTTGAGTAGGGTTTTATATAGTGCACGTGTAGAGTTTTTTGCTGCAGAGATTAAATCTTGTAGCAACATGGGTGTTTCCGATGCTGCTATAGCGTCAGGACCAAACTGCCTTTCCAACATATGTTTCAATTGGATGTATTGCCATTGTGTTTCACTGGTTAATCCATACTTTACATTCAAAGCCTTATATTCCACAAATTTGTAATTTTCATCAATTAATTATTTCAATGTCAAAATACCATTTTTATCCAATTTTGCCAAATTATTACTTGATTTCCAATTTTTAATTTTGGGTTGGCCCATATTGCTAATTTCTCATGCTGATAGGGGTCATCCTTATTATTTTATTTATATTCATCCAAATTTTTATAGGTGCTTGAATAGTCTCAAGGATAATAGAATATTTCATACAACTGGAGCAGAGTGTAGTATATTCCTACAAGAGGTTCAAAGAAACTATGTTCTAGAGTAGCCCTGCTAGCTCTCCTGCTTGCTCTCCAGCAATTAGTCTTACTCAGCAGGTAAGCCTGGTGATACAGTTCCAGATTTGGGAGCCCAAAGCCGCCTTCCTTAGTTGGAAGTTGCATTTTATGTGGTGATATTTTTGGTGGCTTTATACCCCACAGGCACGATCTAAATAGTTGATTTATATTTTGGAAGTATAATTTGGGGATATATATTGGTAATCATCTAAGAATATATAAAAGCTTTAGTACAACATTCATTTTGAGGACATTAACCTTTCCCCAAAGGGAGAGGTTTAGAGGTCCCCACCTTTCAATATCAAAAGAAATCTCAGACACCCATGGATGGCTTTTCATTTTTCCACTTTCCTGTTTTCCACATTTCCACATCAGTTTCCTTAAAAAAAAGCTTCCCCATGACTATTCTTCAGCATCTCAGTGTGAATTTCTCCCAGTTTAACATGTTTGTCTACAAAAAGCCCGTCTAGTCCAGCATCTTGCTGACCCAGGTTAACCCCTTCTAGCATAGCCAGGCATCTCCTATAGTCGACATGCAGGATAATACTAAGCAAGACAGTATGACAGGAAGCTGACTGACTGCAAAACTGAGCAAAGCTAGGATGAATAGTTGCATCTGTGACACTAGGGTTCAATCCTCTGCTTCACCCTGGACTCATTAGTCTCCATCCTCTTTGCCTATATGTAAAATGAGGACAACAGCACTGGGTTGCTGTTTGCAGAGGTGAACATAATCATTGAAAGGCACTTCACAATTTTTAAAGAAACCAAAACATTTCCTTAATTGGCTTTTATAAGTAATGCTGTTTTTACCAAACTTAGAAATTATGCAAATCCCCAAATATTCCAAATCTACATGGGATTTTTAAAGAACCTTCTGACAATCATATTTGTCTGGAGCTTTTCTATCTGAGGCTGAAATTCAGCAGGGAGTGAGAGACAGCTTTATTGGCTCCAGTCAAAAGATACCACGCTGGTAGTTTCATTTCACAGTTGAATTTCTTTAATTATCTTCAAAGGTAGATTTTTCTTTGGCTGTTCCGTTTTGGCCATCAAGCGGCCAAAATCTGCCATGCAGCAAGTGAAAAGAAACTTGAAACTGGCATGTGTCTGAAATTCTTCTTTTTTAAAAAGGTTCCTCTTTTTTTCCTGTGAGAAGCCTGTAACTATGAGAAAGGCAAAGGTAGCAGAAGACCATAAATTCATGGAGAACTCCTGGCATATTTTATCACTGCTTAAAAGGGCAGCTAGACTTACATCAGCAAATGTCTTATTATGAACCCCAGCTCTGGAATGTGAAGAGACAATAATAGAATGTAGTTCCCTTTTTATCTCCCCCAACATATTCACATGCTCCCTAACCCTACACAACACAGGTGAGGCATCTGTTGGCCTCCCAAAGTTGATGGACTACAGCTCCCTTCACTTCTGATTAGGGATGTATGAAGTCAGCAATTTCCATTCCAACATGTATTGCTCACAATCAGTGCTGTTTCTGTTCCTCTGCAGTTCAGCTTCCACCAAATGCTACAATAGTTACCCAACTGTCTTCCACTTAATGTGATTTATGTAAGCTATGCAACTATTTATGGGACCCAACATTCATTTCAGAGAAAAGAAAAGTAATTACTGTAGCTATGTAATGTTTGCAAACTTAAAAAACAATACCACAGTGATGTGAAAGAATACATCACTTGACTGATTTCCATTCCTGATCACAGACAAAAACAAGAACTGTAACAATTTATGCTTCTTTTCTATTTTTCACAGAATTCTCTGGCATCCCTAATCCTGACCTTTGGCCTGGCTGGGATTCAGCAATGTCTGGAGGGCCTGAGCTTCTCCATCCCTACTATACAAACTTACCTGGGAGTAAGTCCAATTTAGCTCAGTAGTGCTTACTTCTGTGTAGGCATTTTTTTAAAAAATGAATTGCTTCCCAAGGCAACATGTCAAAGTGATTAATGATCTTTTAAAAAATCAGCTATAATAATCCAGTTAATAATTCAGTATAGATACCAACTAGGACAAAAAACAAAATCTCTCCTTTAAAGGCTTTTTGAAAAAAGGTCTTTAATAGACAATAGAGATGGCGCTTGCCTGATATGTATGGGTGTATATACAGGGTTTCACTCTTAGCATTACAGGTTTGTTTGTTTTTTAAGAGTTTTCACGATAACAATTTTCTAGCATGTTCCAGTTTAACATTTTGCCTCTCAATTGCAAATCAAAAAGACAGAAATGATTGAAAAACACACACCTTCAAAGGGTTAAAAAAACCTTCAAAACTTAATTTAAATTAATGGCTTTTCTGGGTTGTTCCCAGTTATTGATGGGTCAGGAATGAGACAGTGAGTGTTGAGAGGCTGACTTTGAATTGAGGAGGTGGTTGGCACGTGCTCAGTTTTCAAAGCTGGAACATACTTAATAGTTGTGCCAACTGGAGAGTCCCTGGTAAGTAGTGTAGTTATCTTCAAATAACAGCCTGCAGACTTGGGAGCCTGGGTTGGAAGGGAAGCAGAGAGTTAAGAACAAGTAGCAGGCTTTCCCATCAGGCATCTCCTGCCTTATTCCTATTTTAGCTTCTTCTCTCTGCGATGTCTATCTTGCATTGTTTTTGTGATGATCAGTTTTCTCAGCAACAGTTGTTCAAAAGTGATCTTTTGTGAGGAGAGCATGGCCAGCAGAATGTCCTGGAAAATGTGTGGGATGTTATCTGTGCTGGTGTATGCAAGGCTTAGGCCAAGGGTCCCTCTAGTACAGCATGCTGTTCTCACCATGGTCAACAGGAGCCTCCAGTGGGAAGCGCAGAAGCAGGGCAACAGCAGTTCACATAGATGATCTGGGGGTCAAGAAAGGCAAGGGTCCAAGGTCACGAGAAGCAAGAAGTAGCAGGTCCGGCCAGGAACAACTAATGTTGTTTCCAGCAACTGACTGAGGCTGAAAACCATGCTTAAGAATGCTGGAGCCAGCTGGTTCTCATCAGTAGCAAGAAGGCTGATTAGCAGCAGGTGGTCACTTCACCTTCTGCTCCTTCAGGCTGCTGCTCAGCAAGTGAAGCTGACTCCTGGCCCATGACAACCTGGGAAGTTTGCAGTGGGATGATAAAATGTCACTCTGGGCTGCTTGAAGGAAAGCTGGGGTACAACTATGAGTCTTGAATATCTCTTGAAGGTCTGGTAGGAATCCCAGAATAACCTTTAGATGAGGTTCTGATTATAGACGATTATTGAGTGCTGCAATTTACCTGGTACATGTCGGTTTTAGAGACTTCTTAATGTGGTGTTGGTTTAACGGCTGATGTTTTTATAGAGTTCTAGTCGATGTACTTTCCTTTTCATTGGTGTTGGCTGCTTCTAGCGGTAGAACTGCCAAACAGGACATAAATAGCCAACTAAATACTTTTAAAATAGCTTTATAGTGAGAATGCACAGGGACGGTTGGAAACCAGGTCCTCTTCTCATTCTACACATGGGGCAAATGGAGTGCTGTCACTCCTAGCTGGCAGAAGGATCCACTGTTTTACAAAACGCGGGCCTGATGATTAGATATAAGAGTAGCCAGATATTTTCACCTTTGAGTCCCACCATCCCTAACCATTGGCTATGCTGGTTGGGGATGATGGGGAGTTGTAGCTCGCAACATTTGGAAGGTGCGCTTAGAGTGGGGGAGGCTCTGCTTCTGAGGCATAGTGCTCACCACTTTCTCCTGATCCCAGTTCTGTAACAATTAACGTTACACTTACTATTAAAAAAAGAGAGAAGGTATCAATGAATAGAATGTACATGTCAATAGTGATGCTGATCATTAAAAAGGCAAGAACTGAAGAGTGGTTCTGAGGTAAAATGGAACAGTAACCTGTTATCCATCATGCTAGTATTTACATCTGTTGTGGATATTACACAGTAGGAGTCAGGTTGAGGATGCTAAACCCAGTGTGATTTCCCTTTAAATGCCATGTTGGTAGTTCCATGGACCTTATCTGTGGCAACCCCTAAGCTGTAGATTTCCTGTGGATTTTCTCCCCCACAGAGGTACACCTGGCACACATCAAACAATCATGGCTTCCCCCAAATAATTCTGGAAGCAAGTAGTTCGTTAAAGGTCCTGAAAGTTGTTTGGAAACCCCTAGTCCCATCTCAGAGCCATGATACCCAGAATTCCCTGTGAAGAGGGGTTGGTTGTTAAATGATACTGGGATTTGTGACTTCCCATAAGCATCTGGTTGGCCACTGTGAGAGAAGGATGATAGACTAGATGGGCCACTGGCATGATCAACCAGGGATCTTATGGCCTTACTGTACAGTGTGTCTCCTCATCAGCCATTGGTGTGAGGCAGGGTGACTGACAGCCATGGTGACCACTTCATATAATGCCCTGGTTAGAGAGTATCCTGTTCTCACAGTGGCCAACCAGATGTTCCAATAGGAAGCCCACAAGCCATTCTGCTCCCAGGTATAGGAAGAAGATAGAGGAACAAGAAATACCTTTGTACAGACTGAAGGGACAACCAGACTTTGGCAAAGGTCAGGTTTCAGTGTGTTAGGCTCCATGACCCAGAGAAGCTAGCTGTTGACCAAGCAGAGCACAGGAAGAAGTATGGTCCAGGCATTTCAGGCAACAAATGTGGATCAAGGGGCCAAAGGTAGGTGCATAGTCAATACCACGCAGAGGTCAAGATTCCTCATATCAAAAATAAGTTGGAGGAGCAAGCTCAGAGCCTGGGAGAAAGGGATTGGCCCTGAGTGTGTATGTCAGCTGATGGAATGTTCTGACAGACAGGTACTTCAGACTAAGTAGTGCCCTGGAGGTACAGAACATTGGTGGCTCAGGAGATAAGGCATCTAGAATTTGATGTCTGGGAGCCTGTTTAAGACCCAACCCATTCTAGAACTATTACTCATGCCCTTGATACTGCATTCTTATATGTATTCTTTTCATCACCCAATTTGAATCCACATTTCACCTCCCTTAGCTACATTTTGCACTCTCCCATTTTGTAGAGCAAGTTGCCTTGGCAGCCTTTTCCTTCCTTTGCTTTTTCATCTATATCTTATTTGTGGCATATGAATGCCAGAACTTCTTCAAATTCTGCTGAATAGAAATGTTCTACCGCCACCCCTCACTTTTTATTCAGAACTTTCAGAAGTTCATAGGTGATTTGCAAGTACAGTGGTACCTCTGGTTAAGTACTTAATTCGTTCCGGAGGTCCGTTCTTACCCTGAAGCTGTTCTTAACCTGAAGCACCACTTTAGCTAATGGGGCCTCCTGCTGCTGCCGCACCGCCGGAGCACAATTTCTGTTCTCATCTTGAAGCAAAGTTCTTAACCCAAGGTACTATTTCTGGGTTAGCCTGTAACCTGGCCTGAGTCTGTAACCTGAAGCGTATGTAACTTGAAGCGTGTGTAACCCGAGGTACCACTGTATGCAAAATCTTGCTTATCCTAGTGCATTGTGCATGATTTCCAGTATGACAAGTTCCATCCAGCTCATTTGTCAACTTTAAAGAGTTCCATTTTGAAGAAGCTCTGGGCTTTGGAAGTGATATTGGAGCTGGGGAGAAATTTCCACTGGCATATATTAAAATTGTATTTCTGCTCAAGATAGTTTTGCAACCTTTTTTTGCTCTGCTTGTAATATTACAATAGCCTTCAGGTGGGCTGCTGGAGGCCTAGCTGTCTTGACTCAAGACAAAGCAATATAAATAAACTCACTGCCTAATGCTTTCATTTCACACTTCCCAGGCACTGGGAAAGCTAAATCCACTGTGGCATGATGAGTTAAGATGAGGCACCAGAGCCATTAGGCTTTCTTTCTGTAATAATCTGCTTAACACGAAGAAGCAAAGACTCTCTCAGAATGGCAAGCAGTGCATGGTGTTATCAAGCTCTCCCCACCTCCTCTCCTGCTTCCGCATGCTCCTCTGGTCTTCAACAGATCTCGTAATGGTTGAAATCCATCAAACTGGAGCAAAGGAATTAGTCTTGTTAGAAAGGCTATTCACAAAATGATTGCATTCGATTGGTTGCTCCTGTGGAACTCCGCCCCCCCCCAATCTTTCAGCTATCCCACTAAGTCATTCAGTGCAGCACAGCTCCAGGGTTATTTATTTATTTTCAAAATGTATATCAACTTCTCTATCTGGAATAGATTTCCCTCAAGATTACGGTAAAACTTACAGACAATTCCTTGCTATGTAAAGCATAAACTAAAGGAGCCTAAAGTCTCAATGATAGCAAGAACGTAATGCACTTTAAGAATTTTGCTGTTTCAATTTCAAAGATCTGAGCAGGCAGGATTGCTACAGTTCTCTTCAAAGCTCGTTGCTGTCTGTATGATCACTCAGGGGTCAAAAAGGGCTTTCGTGTGTTCTTTTACTGTAGTTTTTTTGTTGTTGTTTTGTTTTGTTTAAGAAAATTCAAGGGCTTACAAAAATACGTATCATCTTATGAGACAGTTTTCTGCTTAATCTTTAAAGACTCTTCACTGAGCATCTTCCCAGAGGGGACCAATCAATTTCTTTAGTGAGCAGGTGGCAAACTATCTGAATGAATGCTAGTTCTTACTTTGGATTTTAGCAGCAGAGGGTTTGTATCTCATATTCGCATTTAGTCTTGTCAGTTAACCTTAGCAAACACCCTGGTATGTGGGATATTAAAGGTTCTATACAGCGTAGACCTGTTGAAATTAATGGATCTAAGTTATTCTTGCCCATTAATTTCATCATCTAACTTTAGATCCCACCCCCACCCCTTGCAAGTAGGAATTAGGCAGCCTGTGATGACTTGGGATAGCTGACCTAGCCTTGATGTGCTGAGGTGGCTGCTTTGGTGGGGAAAGGGCGGCTACTAATTCAGTTGTTGGTTCCTGGTGCAGATTGGCTTGTGAATGATGCTCAAAATATATGTTTCCTCACTGTCTGCTGCTGCGGCCGTGTAATGACTTCATACCTCATGGGACCTGTAAGCCAACACATAGGATGCTGTTAATGCAAAACCATGGTGAGGCCAGTTTTGGAGTCCTGTGTGTACTTCTGATTGCTTGTTCTTAAAAAGGGTGGATTTTTAAAAGAATAATAATAGCAGATTAATGCAGAAAGGCTTTTGAGTAAACACATGTGAAACTGACACGCAGTGGAAACGGACCACTTGGACTCTTCCTATATTGCAGGCTCTGGAGCTAAGGAATGGGGAAAGCTATTGCCTTCACATCTTTCGAACATAAGAAGAGCCTCCATTGGTCCATCTAGCCCAGAATCCTGTTCTCCTAGTGGCTGCTCAGATTCCTCAGTGGAAAGCCTGAAAGCAGGACCTGAGCACAAGAGCACTTTTCTCCTGCGGTTTCCAGCAAATGGTATTCAGAAGCCTTTCTGCCTCTGACCATGGAGACATAGCCATCGTGGCTAGTCTTGCTTGTGGGGACAGTGGATACTAGCATTAGATGGACCTCTGTCCTGGGCCACCGTGACTGTTATGATGCTCATTTACTATTTAGGGCTGTCACTCTTGCCTTAATTCATTTGCAAGTGTTCTTGGCCTCATCATGCAACTTTTCAAGAAGACATGGCAAGAATTTGGTACCGAAACAAAACAGAAAAACAGAAACTAGAAAAACTGCAAAGCAGTTGCAGTGGAACACACACACACACACACACACACACACACACACACACACTGGAAACAACAGAATGAACACAGCAGCACCAGAGGAAAACAGCCTACTGGTATAATTATATCTGGGTGGAGTTGCATTCCCATGTGGGAATGCCTCTGGTGGGCAGGCCCAGAAGCTGGGTTCTGGTTGCCAAATAGAAAGTACTAGAGGGTCACATGTGGCACCCAGGCCTGAGGTTCTCCCACTACTGGTATAAAAGAAAGCTCAGAAGAGAGAGAGAAAACTGACCATGACCCATTAAAATACAGGCCATGTTGCTAATGTGGTCCTGAAAATGTCAAGGCTCATCTGCAGATTACCTTGATTCTCCTGTCATGGGGAGTTTCAACATCAGCATCTTGCATGTAGCATCTTGCATGAAGAAGATCCATGTAGCAAGCTTCCTTTAAGTGCTGCTTTCAGGGCAGGCAAACCATCCCAATGCAAGCAGGGCAGACAAGGAACACTTTCTGATTGGCAAGGTATAAAAGGTTGTGTGGAGCACCAATCACTTTCAACTAGCAAACGGATTTCCAATCTCTCTGGGACAGACTTTTTAGCACACTGGCATTCCGAACTCCCTCTCATTGCAATAGTTAGAGAAAGCCTTGAGCCAGTTCTTGCTTTCCCTGTTTGTGGCTGTGACTGGACACTGTGAACCCATAGGCTTCAAGGGGCAACCCAAAAGCAAAAGGACAGGCTAAAAAACCATCTTGGAAGGGGCATGACTTCAAACATCTTCTGCCATTCAGTTGAATTGGATGAAGGCCCCTGCATCCTCCAGGTTCTAAGAACATGATAAGAGCCTGGCTCCTGGATCAGGCCAAAGGCACATATAACCCAGCACTCTGTTTGCAAAGTTTCCAAACAGATGCCCTTGTGCTCCCTGCGTGTGATCCCTAGGAACTAGTAATCACAGGCATGCTATCTTTGACGGTTGAGGTAGAACATTCTTGCAGGCCTGGCTTCAAGAGCTTGGGTTTCAGTCCTAGGATAGCAACAGACAACTTTATTTCACCTGGCATCAGATTATTTGCATGTGACTACTTGCCATTGTTATACACCTTCCCCTGAGCTTCAGTGCCTGAAAGTGCCTGCTACTTTGTTGGGTTGGTTGGAATATGCCACTTGAGGAAGAGTCATGACTCAGTGGCAGACCATCTTCTTTGCACGCAGAACATCTCCAGCACCTGCAGGTAGGGCTGAATTCTGGAGAGCCACTGACAGTCAAATTAGTTAATACTGACACCAGCCTATAATTTTGAACCCTTCCACTGGTGTTATCCTCTTGGAATCAATGAACTTATTGGGAGAGATGAACGCAGTTAGGGCTTTTGATGTGTTATCACCTGAGGAAGACATTCAAAACAGGACCTTATCTGGAAGCCTGCCTATTGTCAGCTGCTTCTAGTATCCTTCAATACAATAAAAACTATTTTTATGCTTTATGGTTCTTTGTAAGCCTTGCTGAAATGTACACTTTGCAATTGTAATCATATTTTGTCTGCTTTATTGTAAGCTTCTTCTCATTATCTGACTTTGCATAACATAGCTTCCTATGTTTTTATAGGGCTTAGGTCCTGCTTGTGAGCTTCCCACCTGGTTGGCCATTATACTTAGTGCTTAGCCTGATGTTTTCATGAACCACCTCTTCAGGAACTAATAACTATTTACTTTCCAAGGTCTAAGGTTGGAACTTTAAGTTATGGAACTTGTGGTACTCCAGATGTTGTTGGACTCCAACTCCCATCAATCCTAGCCATTGCAGACAGTGGCCAGGGAAATTGGAAATTTTAGTCCAGCAACAACTGGAGAACAAATGGTTAGCCAGTCCTGTCTCTGATAAAGAATGATCTTTCCACCAGCCCTAGATGAAAGGGACAGAAGATTAGCACAGCTGCATGCAAAACATCTGCTCTGCCACTGAGCTCTGGGTCCTTCTTGGATACTTATGTATAGCATAAATTCCAGTGAGTTGCACCCTTGCTCCATCTTCCTCAACATTCTGGCTGCCAGCAACTCTTCATGGTCTCAGGCCAAGCTTTTTCCTAGCCTTGTAATTAGAGGTTCTTTAAGGGGACGTTCTGAGAATATAGGAAGCAGGCTTACACTCAATCAGAACATTGGTCCATCTTCATCTACACTGACTGTCGTTGGCTCTCCAAGTTTTCACTCAGGGGTCTCTCCCAGGCTGACCTGGAGATGGTGGGGAATGAATCTGCATGCAAGGCAGGTCCTCTGCCACTGAGCTACAGCCCTCTTCCCTGAATCAGATGTGCTTTGCCCTTGGGACACATGACTGGAGCTACTTTTAGGGGTGTGGAAAATTGGCTGTGGGCACATAGGTGAAAGCAGAGATATGTTCAGTGTCTTTGAGAATCCCAGAAAGTGTCCATTGGTGATGGAGTTGTAAGGAGTGAGGCTGGCCAATCCAGCTTGGTTTTCCTGAAGTCCAATTTCCATGGTTACCATACCCTGGGATTCCACCACGCAGCTGAGCAAATGGCAGCTACTGACAGGAATAAGTAAGGGAATGGAAGATGACTTGACATAGCCATAGTTACCTGAAAGCTGTGTGTGTGTGTGTGTGTGTGTGTGTGTGTGTGTGTGTGTGTGTGTGACTAGAATTTCCTCTTTGTAAAAACAGCTCAGAACATTTTTGATGCGATTACGGGAATTTGTTATCAGTATGTCAACCTTGGAAGATTTAGAGGGTCTGTTACTAAGCCAGACACAGTAAGTGCCTGTGAATCTGTGAAGAGTGAAGCTGAGAATCTCGCTTGCCAAACACCTGGGGGCTGAAATCTGCTCAGCTTTTGTGGGGGCCTCCCTGCCAGCCTCCAAGACTGAGAGAACCCATTATGTAAACCTTGTTATCATCTCTCTGGTTAATTAATAGACGCTCGGTGCCAAATCCCAGCTGAATGCCGAAGATTTCAGTACTTTATTGAGAGTATTTGATCTGATAGGAAGCGCTGTGTCTATAGGAAATGGAAATATACCGTCCATTCTCTTTTTATCATTTTAAATTTATACAGTGAATTGGTAGCAATGAATGCCTTTACAGTACTGTATTTTTTTAAAAAAAATTAAAAGGCTGTTTTGGAAGGGTAAGATAAACTCTTTGCTCCTGGTGGACACAGAGGCAATTGCTAAACACCCACTAACAGGCGTCATTAATTACTTCACAGATGTCTTGGAATGGTTCTTTATGCTTCCATGATCTCAGTCTGGTCGTCTCTTGGGAGCACCTTTTAAAATGTATTGTGGTGATTGTTCCTTGCCGCTGCTCCGCCCCACAATTTCCCTGAAATGCCTTTTGAGAAACCAGGGATTGAACTCCAGGTTCTCCTACATGCCAAACAGGCACTGTTCCTGAGCTATACTTCTTCCCCAAATGCAAGAATATACCTTATGTGAAATCACACCATATCAATCATATCAAGACAGGCTGGAGCTGCTCTCCAAGGTCCTGAACACAGAGGCAGAGGTAGAATTTCCTCTTCCAGACCTGATGCCTAAGATCTGCTCCCCATCCCTGGAGATGCCATGGATTGGAACATGTATCTTTCTGCACATGAAGCATGTGCTCTATCTTTCTGAGACTTGTGGTCAGCAAAGTGTAACACAACAGTGGGGGGAACTTTTTCTGCTTGGCAGTGGTGCTTGGGGCCAGAAGGAAAAGTGGGTGGAACAACTAATGCAGTTTTAATCATTGTGCCATAGGCTAGTTTCCACACACACACCACACCACTCTTTATCCCCCATCCTGAGACGAGGCATTATCAGAATTAAGGACAAATTCCAACCAACACTTTGGTGTGAAGCAACACCCGTGAGGGGTGTGGCCTGGTGAGCATTCTGAGGGCTAGACAGAGAGACCTGGAGGGCCACAGTTGACCCCTGGGCTTGAGGTTTTGCAGCCCCTGTGTAATATGTGCTACATGCCCAGACATCAATGGCGCCAATGGGCCTTTCAGTCATAAATAAGGGCTGGAGAATTCATTTAACAAAACCTTTGAGGATTCGAAGTTGCAGCCTGATGACATGTTGGGGACTGAGGATTTTGCCACAACAGGAGAAATTCAGCATTTGCTGATTGTTAAATTGTGCCACGGTCAGGTCAAACTATCCATCCCTAATCTGGTGCACCCATGTTTACAGTTCATTAGGTGTCACCAAAATACTTTAAGTCTGATTACCTTGCATGTCAAGGTTGTTGTTTATGTTTTCCTCGGAGCTCTGGCTTCTCCAGAGCAGGAAACCAGAAAGAGTGAAAATGGGTGTAATAATTCAACATTATTCCCCTTACTCCTGTGAATTCCATTAGCCATCTCTGTACTTACTGCCCCAGTTTATCACCTTGACTGCATTCATAATTTTAATAGTACACCCTGTGATTTCCTTTAGTGTTTTTTTTGAAATCCGTAATTCTCTAGAGATGCCTTAAGAGATCCTATCCGTTTTATGGTTCTGACAGCTATCCTTGTTCTTAGAAAAATATTGCCATGTTCACTGCAGGATTTTGGCACCTTTGGGCAATTTTGTGTGTTTTCTGTTTTGCTAGGAGTACCCTTTCAACAAAATTACTGTCAGGTGACCATGTTTTCTCCACAATATTTCCACACACACCCAACACAGCTTTCTTTCCCCCACTCATGAACAACAAATTAACATAGTCCTAAATGACTCAGGGACTCCACTCTGGATTTGTATAGGGGTGCTCCTCGTCCTCTTCTTTGGACAAGGAGCTAAAACTGCAACAGGACCTCAAAGGAAGCTTACAACCAGAACTTTGCAATTATCAGGATGTCTGCTGCCTGTGGGGTACGTGACTGTCATGCAGAGGTCCTCGTCTTGTCCTAGTAGTTACTGGATGCGCATTCCAGAGGCAGAATTTGATACTAAGGACAGAGGGCAGGATTGTTCATATCCGTTTGTTCATATCTCCCAGAATCGATTTATGAGCACAAACAGTAATTATTTATTATGAAATCCAAACGAGTCTAATCTGCTGATTTGTGGTTCTTTGGGCAATAGATAAAAATTTAGCCAAGGATGCCCCACAGCTTCAGAGTATTGTTGAATGTCCCTCAGCTATCAGAAATGTCTTGGGCCGACACTAAAGATCTAGAATTTATTGTTTTGCTTGGCAAGCAAGGACCAATTCTCACTTTACATTATGTACTCTGATTTGCTGTGAACAAATGCATAGGAGGCTCTCCTTAAGAACAAAACCCATTGTTTGAGGAAATATGTACATTAATAAATCCAAATAAATCCATACAATCCTTTCCATGGTTGTCAAAATATAATAATAGGCTAAATAACTGTCAGCTTGTTGCACTTTTATAGTCTCCCACAATTTGCTATCAAGGCCTGTTTTAAAATTGAGCTAAGGCTAAAGTTCTTTCAGAACTTTTCCATTCCCAAATGTTGGTGGCTTTCTCTCTCCATGTGCAAAATTTCTCAAACAATCCCAAGGAACCTTATTTTTCACTGTTCATTGTCTTGGCAGTCATTGGCGACCCTTTAGTGCAGTTTCCCTACACCCCAGTAGGATCTTCCTGGAGTAAGAATCATTCCCTTTCTTCTTCTGGCTAGGAATACCCCCTCAGTTGCAGGCTTAATTGCTTTATATAAATATGGATGTTATTGAACTCAGTAACCATCCTCTTCACTTTCCCCAAAAGGGTACATGAAGAAGGGCCTCAGGTGATGAATGTTGGGTCTGAGTAGATGTGCGTAGGGAGCACAAGGTATTGAGGCATGAGGCATCAACTGAGCTCCATCAAATCTAACAAGCTCCACCAGATGTGCAGGTTAAACATCTCCATTCTTGCTCAGCTAAAATCCAGGTTCCTAGCACTCGACACAACTGGAATAATAATAATAATAATAATAATAATAATAATAATAATAATAATAATGGCAGCCTGTCCATCTGACTGGGTTGCCCCAGCCATTCTAGGTGGCTTCCAGCATAATATAAAGACACACCAAACATTAAAAACTTCCCGATACATGGCTGCTTTCAGATGTCTTCAGAAAGTCATATGGTTGTTATCTCCTTGACAACTGATGGGAGGTCATTCCACAGGGTGGGTGCCACTACTGCGAAGGCCCTCTGGCTGGCTCCCTATAACCTCACAATGGGGAACTGCCAGAAGGCCCTCAGAGCTGGACCTCAGTGTCCGGGCTGAACAATGAAAATGGATATGCTCCTTCAGGGTCAAGGTCGTTTAGGGCTTTAAAGGTCAGCAGTAACTATGCTCTTCCTAGTTTGTGAAGTGAGAGTGGAAGACTAACTTTATTTAAAGGCTGACATTTGTGTGAACTGAGGCTGGCTTAAGTAGGACTTTTTGGCTGATTGACAACCATCCTCCAGTCTCATTGGCATTTCCTTCATCCATCCTGTCAGTTCTTTCCCACCACCACCACCCATATCCCTCTGCCTTGTCAGTTACGTTTTCCCTGTCTCTAATACATCTGGCATATTTTCTATTCTTTCTTTGCCTGTGGCTGGCTGTCCGTGGCTTGCATTTTGATTACTGCCAAATATAACGCCTGCGAGGTGCAAATCCTTCTCTCGAAAAATGGGCTTGGTGTGAAGGGCAGGTGGCTGTGCATAATGTTCTTGATGTTTTAAATAAAAAACAAGAAACTGTAGGCTTGTACACCAACCCTAAGTATCCAAATTATTTGACTCCTTTGGTGGGAGGAAGCAGGCTACCCACCACTTTTGCAGTTGCAAAGTCTGGCATGGACTGCAGTATCTTAAGATTTCTCCCATCCTCTTTTGCTGCTCTCTCTTGAAATGTGCTGCAGTCTGCTGTGAGATGAACGTATCTGGGGTGGAAGTGGGGAGAAGGCTAAATTAGCATCATCCCTATTGCACCTTTCTCCATTGCAAACGTCCTCTGCTGAGGCAGTTAACCCCACTCCCTGCTGAAGTTGTGTTTATTTCCAGTTTCTGAGTCTGGTTGAGGTGGGGCAACATGATTAAAATTGTCTGGTATATGTTTGGAGGAGTCTGTAGTGGAGAACTAGTGGGTTGGAGGGAGATATGGGCACAGGATAGATTTGATTCAGGTTGCATTTACCTAATTCACACATCCCAAAACAAGATGTGAACTGAAGTGCTTCTGAATTTTGCAATGCAGCCCTCCAGCCTAATGAAGTCTGTGGAAATATATATATTAAGGGAGAGTGCCCATATAAATGTAGAACTGTACAATATACAGTAAAGGGAAATGGTTTCACAAAAGTGTGTTTATGGGGCCAAATTTGCACTAAACTGAAATTTGCCCACCCCTAGTGGGAGAGGGGTTAAGCAATTCCATCCTGCTGTGTCTTTCTTGCAACAATCCTTCTGCCCTGGCTGGGCAAATAAGGCTTTTTGTGAGAGGGAAAAATGTTTTCCCACTCGCCCACCATCAACATTACTGCTGTCTGCACTGCACTACATTCACAGCCTGATCAGTAACTGGGACTGCTTCTTCCTTGGAAGTGATTCTGGAGCAATGCTAAGATTGAATTCATTTTTGGTCATGAAAACCAGTTCAGAGTGATAGCAACTAATCTCTCCTCACTCTGAATGGGTGAATGCTTTTATACACTTCGCAAAAATTAATTCCAGCTGTTTAAAGTCTTGGGGTTGGGGGATTCCTTCCTTTCAGATCAACCCCAATGCTGCTGACAATATTTGAAGTTTATAGCTTTGTTTTGTTGGCACTGTGCTCTGAAAGATGCTAACAGGCAACATGGACCTAAATCATATGCTCTTGGATAGAAAGAAAAGCTATAATCAAATATACCCACTTAACTACAGAGCATGTCTGTTTTGCTTAGCAGGGCTACTTTGGAGTCAAAGGACTGTGTTCATATTAGAAGAAAGAATATTACTCAGTTTTAGGTATTAAAATATTCTGCTAAATCAGCTAGAGGACCTGATAAACCTATCTGTTACTCTTTCCATGTAAAAGCTCTCCTGATGTAATATTTCTCCATCATGGGAGTTCATCTGTATTCATCTAAAAGTTGACTTTTTCTCTTGTAAACACATTGCATTTTCCTACATATTGTGCCACCCATCATCCCTTTGCTTTGTCCTGATATTTTTTTTTTTTGGGGGGGGGGGAGAAACATAAAATGATGGGCTTTGCTTTTAGAGAGAGGCTTCAGAATCCAGACTAAATCAGCCAAACTGTGTCTCCATCAAAGAGAGTTAAGTCATGATGATGACCAACTTGTCTAATTGATTTCAATGGCATCTGAGTTCAACTGATATAATCTGGATTGTGGTTAGTTTTCTTCAATTTTGTATTGCCCTGACCTGAATATTAGCACTCTTTGTGGAGCTATTCATTTGGTTACCCCAGGCATAATGGGATGTTGCTCACTGTCTCTCTTCATATCATTGTTATAGGTTTGAGGGTCAGTGTGGATGATATCTGTGGGTTCCTTCCAGGCTTGTGATCCTGTATCTAATAAAGTTTAGAATCCAGTAGAAGAGGCTACTGAACCAGCCTTGGCTATCCAGTTAAATGCTACTATTTGCATGGCCAAAGAAGTTGCCATAGAGACAAATGGGCATGGCCTTTTTCCACCTCACTTGGCTGGATGCCACATCATCCTAGGATGGAAAGCAATAGGTCAAGGGAATTTTTTGTGTGAGCATGAGGTTTTGGCTGGTGTTGGAAGCCGAAAGCAGAGGCATGTCTTGCTTTGTGCTGGACCCAAAGCTGAGCTTGGAACTTTTTTGGAAATCTACTAGGGAGGCAAGATTTGTTGGGGTGTTAATGCTGTGAGCCCTCCCATCTTATGCTCAAATAAAACCATATATTCTAAAGGCACCACTGTCTCCATTTGCCTTCAGTTCAAGGAAACCAATTCCTGAGTAAAGTGTAGGCACCCCTGAAGCCTCTCGCTGCTCAGTGATTGGGGCATGCACAACATTACTTACTGGGGACCAAGCAGGTAGAGATGAATTATTGGATGGGTGGAGAATTCCATTTGCAATAGTTTCTACTGTGGAGACCAAAGACCTGTAACAATGTCCTCCTATATGCCAGATTGGGAATCCTTCCCACTCCTCTCAAGTTCTGTATTCCCTTTAGGGGAAAGTGGTCAGGAGCAACATACCCCAAGGTGTGTGAGGTTGCTCACCCACCCACCATCTTCACAATTTTTTTGTAACTCAGTTTGGGGATTTCCCCCCCCCCCCTGCAATGAGAGAGAGAGAGAGAGAGAGAGAGAGAGAGAGAGAGAGCTCCCTATTCTGTGCTGCTCAAATGATTCCTGATCTGCTGGTGGAGGGGGAGAAGATCACCCAGGGGAATGTTATAATATCATAATGCTGTTATACAAGTCTGTGGTGTGACAGCACTTGAAAGTACTGTGTACAGCTCTAGTCACCTCAGCGCAAAAAAAGGATATTGTACAGCTGCAAAGCTCCCCTCAGAGGAAAGGCTATAAGATTTGGGGCTTTTTTTCGTTTAGAGAAAAGACAAGTAAGAGGGGAAATGATAGAGGTGTAAAAAAAAATTAGGCACTGTGTGGAGAAAGTGGATAGAGAAAAGTTTTCCTCCCTCCCTCATAGCACTAGAACTTGGGGCCGTCCAGTGAAGCAGGAGGTGAGAAGATTCAGGAGGACAGAGAAAAGAAAGTACTTCTTTGCATATCACATGTGGAACTCGCTCCCACAACAGGTAATGGGGGTTACCAGCTTGGGTGGTTTTAAAAGACAAATTCCTGGAGGATAAGGTTATCCCCGACTGCGTTGTGCCTTCTGAATGCCAGCTGCTGGGGATCACAGGTGGGGGGGAAGGCTCTTGTGCTTAGGTACTGCTTGCAGGGTTCCCATAGGCATCTTGTTGGCCCTGGATTTGATGGTCCTTTGGCTGGCTCCTGCAGGACTAAGATTGCCCTCCCTCTCATCTTCCTCTCCCCATTTCAGCTGAACAGGAATCACCTGAGCAGCAGCAGCAGCAGCAGCAAAGAGGGCAGCTGCTGCTTTAGAGGGGCCAGGGGCATCTGGGTGGCCCTTGAGGGTCAGCTGATGGAATAACCTAGGTGTTTCCCTCTAAACACTGAGTTCTGTCTGCTAGATTTTTGGGGGAAACTGAGGGGAAGGCATTGAAACATGGCTGCTGTGCCAAGAGCTTGGGTCAAGACACCTACACTGCCACTCTGTAGGTGAAGTTCGGAATCCAAGTTAAAAATATGTCTGGAGCCGATTCTATGTCATGCTGCAAATCATAGAACCATAGAATTGTAGAGTTGGGAGGGGTCACAAGGGTCGTCCAATCCACCCCCTTTCTGGTCATGAAATACATTCTCTTTGCTATTCTGTCCTAGCTGGCTGATGGTGCTAAACTTAAATGCCTAGTACAGTGGTACCTCAGTTTACATACGCTTCAGGTTACAGGCTCCGCTAACCCAGAAATAGTGCTTCAGGTTAAGAACTTTGCTTCAGGATGAGAACAGAAATCGTGCTCCAACGGCGCAGTGGCAGCAGGAGGCCCCATTAGCTAAAGTGGTGCTTCAGGTTAAGAACAGTTTCAGATTAAGTACGGACCTCCGGAACGAATTAAGTACTTAACCCGAGGTACCACTGTAGTATAGCTTCTTGAAATACCAGCCTTATTATGACTTGTCTAGAAAATGGATGCGGGGGTGCATGGTTGGAGTAAAGCAACCATCCAGGCCATCACTGTTTTTTTCTTTTTAAAAAATGCATATGTAAGGTGCTTCCAAGCCCAGAGGTATCAATACCCCATGAAACGGCTCTGCTTCCCGTGAAAGTGCCCGCAAAGGAGTTATCATTCAGTGGGCTCATTTCCAAGATGCTGCTTTTAAAGACACACAGAGAGAGGTTTTATGCAAATTCTCTTCTGTATACTTTCTCCCACAATATTGCTCCCACTCTTATAATTGCCTCTTCTTAAATATCTCTGCCAGCTTTTCTCGTTAATTAATTAAACCTTTGCTTTTACCAGTTCAGAGATTCACTCCCTTGCAAGCAAATATCAATCTGTACCCTCGGGTGAAGGGCAAAGGCTCTCCTTCTTTATGTTTCTGTCTTCCTGAACATAAAAAAACCGCACATGAATGCTATCAAGTTGAAAGAGCAAGCACAGATGAAATGTGCGGCATGGAAAGGGCACAGTCCTTTCCCAGTTTCTGCTTCTGTGGGTTTTAAAGGAGCATGCAGAATTTTACACATCTGTGTGGCTATTTTGTAAATTGGGTGCAAAAAAGGGGGGGTTCACCTTCAGGTGTGGGGCATTGGTGTACTGGCAAATTCAGAAGGGCAGGATCTATTCATGATACTCCACCCACTCCCCCTCACAGCCATGTCCCTGTCACGAACTAGTTGGATGCAGAAGAACGGTAAGAAGAACCATTTGGGGAACCCTCAAGGGGAGAAGGCTCAGAGCCTGGGGAGTGGTAGCTGCACAATGCTGAGTGGTCAGAGGGAGATGAGAGGGAAGACTGGGAAGAGGAGGTGCCAGAAGCTGAAGTGGTAACAGGGCTTAGTGAACAGGGAGAGTCTGCGCCAGAGAGAAGTCCAGAATCAGAGGCAGAAGCTGAAGCAGAAGAGTGGGAGGAGGGAGGCCAAGAGATGAGTCTGGCTGGTGGTCACAAGTGTCTCCCCCTCCTGCTGTGATGAGCTCCCCTGCCCCCTTGTCTCCCAGAACCAGAAGAGGCATGAAGAGGGCAGAAGAGAGGTTAGTGGCTTGCAGGTGGAGTCTCCAGTTGCTTGAGGAAAGCCGTGGTAAGGAGGCAGGGACTTTCGGTGTTGGCAACTGATTTACACGTAGGAAGACCACTGGGAATGAGCTACTCTGCTCATTAGGCCTGACACTTAACCAAGACTGTGGAGTTCATGTTTTTTGCTAGTAAAGAGTTAACTCCATCTTTGACCTGTGTGATTATTGGCAGGCATGCTCCTGTGACAATCCCCTTCTAAGATATACAACCGTCTAAGATTATGCAGTATAATAATAATAATAATAATAATAATAATAATAATAATAATAATAGATGCATTGCAATGATCAGTGCAGATCTCCATGTGTTGCCTTTCAGCTAGATCTATTTTCTGTGCATGTACATGGGGAAATGATTTTGAGTGCTCTAATATCTTCTTTCAGAGTGGTAAGCGAAGTTGTGTTTTCCTTGAAGCTCCTTTGTACATAACATAACTTGCACACCATTCTCTTGAAACTGAGAGAAACTTATATTTTCAGTGTACCTAAATGCTCAGCTTTGGAGCACAGAGAACAACTCCTCAGTGGTCTTTCTGTGCACCTTCTCCAGAGTGACCCTGGAAGCCCATCCTTAGTGACTGACTCACCTCCTTCCACCTTGATTGGCTCCCGTCAGCATACAGGGTGAGAAGACCTCTTCTCAGTGGCTGAAAAAGCTCCCTTTTCATGCTGATTGAGTGGTTCTAGGACACTGGAGAGAGGGCACATCCTGGCAAGCCTCATCCCTGGCTCCCTGTCCTTCCCTCCCTGCCAGCTGCTGGTGGTCTCTGGGCCCTGGAGCAGGTGGCACAGCATGGCCCTGCTTGGCTTCAGTGGGGTGGGGGGTGCTTCAGCAGCAGCATTGGCAACCCACTCTGCACTGGTGTGTGTGTGTGTGTGTGTGTGTGTGTGTGTAGACACAGCTCATGCTCTTGTCTCGACAACCCCCTCCCTTGTGTGATTACAGTATGTGGTATCAGAAATCCCAAAGATTTCTGGGGGGGCATGCTGGAAGAGCCTTACCATGTAAGATTCCAGGCACATGTTAAAGGTTTTCTTTGCAAACAAGTGTTCTACATCTTCCTTTCTTTCTGGAATGTGTACTTTAAACTCAGTATTTACACATTCGCCTTTGGGTGGATAGATCTTTGTGCTGTAGCATTCTGTCATGTTAATTCATACATTGTTAATGAGGTTGGATGATTTATTCATACTTTATTTTCTTATTAGACACCACCTTGAACAAACTATTGGAAAAGGCAGCCTTAAAAGTACCTTCCTGAAATCAGTAAAATGTGCAAACTGGTCCCTTAAGGTGGCATGATGACATCCAGATTAAAGAGTACAATGAATGGGCAGGCTCAAAGGCCAGAATATTTGTTTTAGAAAATAATTCATTATTAGTGTTATTATTTGGTGTTTAAGAAGTGTTAGGGGAAGTGTAGTTCCTCTGGTGGAGGACACGTGGTCTCCTTCTGGGGTGGTTTGCCCACTTTTGGTCCCCAGCTCTCACCTGGGACTCCTAGAAGCTGTCAGCATGTGACAGCGGTCACACCCTTAGAATGGCTTCCACCGGTCAGCTAAACCAGGTGAGGGGAGCCAGTGGGTCTCAACCCATGGCCTGAGTTATGGACTTCCCCTGCATGCAAAGACAGGCTCTGACAGATTGAGCTGTCAAGACTAATAGTGGGCCCTGCAGTTTCTGCATGTGCTGCAGAGGGAAGTGAGCTAAAGCCCCTCTCCCTTTGGGCACAACACCATCTTTGAAAAGTGAACATTTCATTTACCTGGCTTGGTTAAGAAGCAAAATAGAAAAGTGGTGACTGCAACTGGCAATGGGGCTAAGTATTTATTTTGTGGCTTTCATGTGGCTTTTTTGCCAGCTAATGGGGAGAGAATTTATGGTGGTTCTGAAATGTGTGGGGCATGCATGAGAATCCAGTCAAAAAATGAACAGGGGGGAGCATGGAGGGTAAATCTCTCCCTTTCTTTCCCCAAACTTTGTTTCATACAAAGAGTTTTCTGAACTTACTGAGGGGTCTTCCTCTTTCCTTCCTGCAGGTGGAACTTTCATCTCATCCTGGAGCCAGGTGCTAGTGCCTAGGTTTGCCTTTTTGGCAGGCACCTCTGCATTCAACAGACTGGGGTGCGAGTGACCTTCGTGGGACCTAGATCAAGGCAAGGTAAGCCTCAAGCCCAGATGTTTGAAGCAGGCCCAATTGGGATCTAGATGAGCCAAGGGTCTTGGCATGCTTACCAGGGTGAAAGCCATGGGACTGCATACTACTTTAAGTAGGACATCCAGATTTACAGGAGCCATATTGGCTTCTGATTAGCTCCTGGGATGTCTTGTTTGGCTTGCATGAGAGCATGGACTCCAAAGATGCCCATTTTAGGGGATCATGCTCTCGCATGAGTCACTTGGCTCCCATGAGAGCATGGCCCCTAAAGATACATATTGGGGGGGGGGCTACGCTCTTCTTGCATGAGTCCCATGACCCCACAAGACACACGTCCTGATTTCACTTGGTGGCGTGTTAGAGGGTATGGGAGTGGGTGTCTCTCCCACCCAATAGCCCTCCTAGATCCTTCTGTTTGGAAATCCTTCCAAGACCAACTCTAAGGGCCAGATATTTCCTCTCCTTCACATCCTTCCTCAAATCCCACATCCTTCCATGGATTTTAGCTTCATCCCTTAGTTGAGCCCTCACCAACCAGGTGCCTTCTGGGGGTTTGGACTACAGCTCCCTTCTGCCATAGCCAGCACTGAGATCCTGTGTGATGCGGTGGTTATAGTGTTGAACTAGGACCTGGGAAACCAGGGTTCAAATCCCCACTTAGCCACAAAGCTCACTCTCTTCAGCCCAGTCTGCCTTGCAGGGCTGTTGGGCAAATAAAACGGGGAGGGAGGAGTACCACGAACACCATCTTAAGCTCCTTGGAGGAAAAGTGGAATAGAAATGGACAAATAAAAAAGTATACAATGTCTAGAAGGCACCAGGCTGGCGAAGGCTCCCTTAGTCCTAATCTACAACTGGAAAAGAAAAATGATTTGTGTTCTTTTAAATACATGAAACTGCATCGACTTTCATTAATTCATCTCTTCTTACCCTTGGTTCTCCCTTCTCTCCCTTTTTGATTGTAGATGCACACAAACATGTTCTAAATTTAGGTTGTACATTCATCGGGGCAGCAACCTGCTTCTTTCTTATGCTACTCTGTGACATAAATACCAATATATATGATAATCATAGAAATAATAACATCAGAAGGCCTTTTTTTCCTACGTAGCTTTTCCTTCTACTAGGCTTGCCTCTTTGCACTCGGCTGGCTTCTATTGTGGCTGGATGTTCTGCCGCAGAGAATCAAAGGTATTTGCAAAAGACTGTAAAATAGTTTCTGTGTCGCCAAACTGTCAGGGGCTGTTATTGTATTAAGAGCAGCCTTCCCCAACCTGGTGCTCACCAGGTGCTTTGGACTGCAGTTCCCACCAGCTCTAGTCAGCACAACCGCTAGTGAGGGTGGTGGAAGCTGTAATCCAAAAACTGTTTATTTATTATAACTTATTGCATTTATATTGCACCTTTCCCACAAGGAGCTCAAGGTCGCATGAAACTTCTTCTTGTCTACATTTTATCCCCAAGGTCACCCAGTGAGCTTTGTGGGCTGAGTGAGGACTTGGAACCCGGGTCTTCTAGGTTCTGGTCCAGCACTCTAATGATGACACCACACTTGCAGGCTCCAGGTTGGTGAAGGCTGGAGGAGCCCATCTTGGCAAGATGGACCCAGTAGCCTGACTCCGTTGAAGGCAGCTTTGTATGAGCTCACATTTTCCTAATATTAACAGTGGAGGTTTGGAGGGGTTGCTTGTGCTAAAGTAGCCATGTTTCATCAAGTGGGGCAGTGATCTGGCAGAGTTGCCTGTTGACAGTCTTAAAACTTTGTCATAAAGGCGCCACTCAACCTCTCTGGCACCTTTGATCTTCAGCTCCAAATGATCCTTCCAGAACGGCCCCTCTTCACAGCTTTATTGCAACAGAGACTTCAGCAAATGAGACCGTGCCCATTCGCGTTTCTTCTTCAGAAGTCAAATGAGAGTCATGTTCGAGTGATTTTCTTAAACTATACTAAAATGCAAATTTTGGGCACTAAGGGGCAAAGGAGGGAATGCCGCAAAGGGCAGTCAACTTAGTTATCATCTGCAAGCCATACTTAACATTTCCAATAAATGACCCGGCTGCAGAAATGAAAAATTGTTGGTTTTTTTCTGACATTTTTCTTATGTTGCTTACATTTTAACTTCGCAGAGTCTCCTTATTTGCACAGCCCCAGCTTTGGAATTTGTTAATGGGATTGCTTTATTCATGCCTCTGCGGCTGCTTTTAATTAAACGGGGGGGGGGGGATTGCATGGGAGTGCTCTCTGCAATGCACTCGTGGTGAATATGATCCACAGGACTGGAGTTCTGATAGAACTGGTTGTTCTGTATGGAAGGAACTAAGGGAATGTGACTCAACTCCTATTGGGCTGAATCACTGGGGAAGGAAATGGGTTTGCTTGTCTGTGGGCTTAGCCACACATAGCGCTTTCCAGGCAAAGGGCAAAGGTCTGCTAGCTTTAAAGCTCTGTGCCAGAGGGCTCTTTTTTTCTTTTTTCTTTGCAAACCAAGAGCTTTCCCTGCAAAAACCTGGTCTTTAAAGCTAAAGTTCAACCAATTGCACAGGTTTTCCATGGATTGCTGTTTGCTCCAATTTAGCAGTAAAGAGTGAGTTTTCATGGAGGAAGCCCTGGAGCAAAAAAGGGATGCTTGGATGTGAAGCTTTAAAGCATAGAACATGCCTAGAAAATGTAGACAAAAGATAAGTGTGGATAAGCCCTGAATGCTCCTCCATGTAAAATGTTCCCTGTATATAGAAAACATGGCATGTTAAGAAGAAGGATTCTAGGTTGGTGGTCGTGCTGATATATTACCTTATTGTGAGCAGCAGGGTGGTCCAACACGTGGCCCAAGGGTCACCTTTTTTTGGCAGCCCTCAGCAGCAATGCATGATAGGTAAAAGCCAGCTGCAGCTCCCGTCGGCCGTCTCTTCTTGCACTGCTAAAGAGAAGACACACTTTCCTAGTGGCTGCCGGCACGCAGGCAGGGAGAGGAGAAAGAGGCGGTACTTGCACATGTCTTATGGCGACTGCCACCTTTAGCTCTGACATGTCCCTCTGCTGACTGCTGGGAGGAGTTTGCTGGCGAGGTCAGACTCATGCCTCATGCAGCATGGTGACCAAGGAGCGTGGCAGTGGCCTTGAGGGAATGCGGTTGCTGCTGCTGCTGCTGCTGCCCACACATAAAAAGAAGCCAGCCACTGAGGAGACCAAAGTCGAGCAGGTGGCAGATAATGGGATGGGGTGAGTGAGGAGGAAATGCAGGGTGTCATTGGGGGGGGGGACCTGGAAGGGCAGAGTGACTTTATGGGGAGAGGATTGCCTGAGGTAAATAGAGTCCCCTCACGGAATTTGAGGGAGGGTTAAACAGGGCTGTCCCTTTTTGAGGTGGGCTTGGGGGTGTCCTGTGATGCCAGAATTATTAGGCTCTTCCTGACTTTTTCTAGGAGGTGGTTGGCTGAGGAGAATCCCCTTTACAGTTGGACTCAAAGGGTATGTGTGTGTTTGGAAGTCAGGTGGGGTGGGAGACTCTTAGCTGAAGTGGTGACAGTGCTTAAGACCTGAGCTTGTTTTGTGTACTTACTCAGAAGCAAGCCCCAGAGACTTAAATGAGGTTCCTGCTTAAGTAGGGGTGCAAATGTTGTGCTGTGCTATGTATCCTGCCCCCCTCCTCATTCCACTTATAAATATATGGCTCTCTCTTGTTCTGAGTTTCTTCCTAGCTTCATACACTGCTAATGGTTTTGCTCCTATATTGTTGACTGATGTTGGAGCCCCAGCCCCTCTTCGCCCACAAATCTTGGGCAATCTTGGAATTAATTATCGAGAGAATATGTCTCAATTTGTTCTGCATTAATGCTGTGTTGGGAATGGAGTCAGGGCTGCAGTCTGAACAGATACCGTACTCAGCACATGGAATCGATGAACTGAGACTTGCTCCAAGTCCTGAACACCCCATCTGGAATTCCAATTTGATGTTACAATTTGTAGTTCTGACCCCAGATTCAACACTGGGAAAGAACAAGGGGAGGAAGGAAGGAAGAGTTGCCTTTTCTGCTTCTGTAGGATTTAATATTTATTTAGTAGTGTATATTAAATAATATTAACTAACTTGATTTATGATATGGAAACTTAATTCAGTGTTCAGCCCACTTGGTCTGAGAGGTTGGACCACCCTGATGTGCAGGGAGGTTATATGTGTGTGCATGTATTTATAGATGTATGTACTAGGGACTAACAACCCTGCCTAACTGCCCTTCCCTCACACCCAAGCAGAATCCTCTCTCTACAGCTCACACTTATTTGCTTACCCTAAGCTGGATGGGGAGAACCTGGCTTGACAGCAATACATGTGAAAAGGATCTAGGGTTCTTAGTAGACCACAAAATTAACATGAGGTAACAATGTGATGCAGCAGCAAACACCGCCCCCCTCCCCAATGTTATTCTGCCTGCATCCACAGAAGTATAGTGTCCTGGCCAATAGTACTGCTTTATTCTGCCTTGGCCAGATCACACCTAGAGTCTTGTGTCCAGTTCCGGGCACATTTTAAGGAGGATGTTGAGAAGCTGGAGTGTGTGCAAAAGATGATCCGGGAACCAAGCCTTATGAAGAACGGTTGCAGGAGTTGGGTATGTTTAGCCTAGAAAAGAGGAGACAGAGAGGAGATATGATATCCATCTCCAAATAACTGAAGGATTGTCACATAGAAGATGGAGCAAGCTTGTTTGCTGCTGCTGTGGAGGGTAGGACTCCAACCAATGGCTTCAAGTTACAAGAAAGGAGATTCTGACTAAACATCAGGAATAACTTTCTGACAGTAAGAGCTGTTCCACAGTGAAGCAGTCCACAACCTTGGGAGATTGTGGACTCACCTTCATTGGAGGTTTGTAAGCAGAGGTTGGATGGCCATTTGTCATAGGAATCCCTTCCAACTCTACAATTTCATGATTCTATTGTTATGAGGGGGGTTTTCGGGGGGGCAGAGTTGAGACCCTTCAAAACTCTGGACCCAGCCAGTGATAAGGGCAACTTCTTAGCCACATGTTCATACAGAATTTACAGGGGGACTGCTGTCTCCTTATCTGAGATCCAACAGTTGCTAGTTTCTCTGGGCGTTAGCAAGCTAACCAAAAGGGCCAGCAGGAGTATTTCTACCTCACCTACTGCCAAGCCAAATCAAAGAGGACAGGAGCTTGCAGCTGTCCCATGGAAAGGGGGCTTGAGCCTGTCCAGTGGGGTATCACAGCAGGGAACAAACTGAAGTTGAGACCAGCTTCAGCAGCAGGAGCTGCTGCAACCTAATTGCTAGGCCCACCCATGCTTGCAAGACTGCTCTGCTTAAAGGAGCCCAGCCTTCTCCAGTAATCTCATACTGAGATGGAGAAGGGAGGCACTTAGGTCTTCTGTAGTGCAGACCTTTGTATTGGAGGATGGCAGTCCAATATCCTCGGGCCAGAAGGAGTGCACACTGGCCTCTCAGGTTCATCTGAGAGTGCTTCTGGGGCCGACCTTGCATGCCCTTCCCTTTCTGCTAAGGAGTCTTCACTCTACTCCAGGGTCATGACAGATTGGGTAAACGAACTCTTTCCATTAGTCTTGCCATGGTGGAGGATGAGCTCCCCCTTTGAATGCTGTGACATCCTTCTCCACCAAGAAGGTTAAAGAGAGAGAGTGCACCTTGGTGACTGTTCTTTTCCAGAAGCTTGTGCTGCAGTCAGTCCTCCTGGTGTGGGAGGCTGCTTGATTTGAGCACAGAAGGCAAAAACCCCCCAGTAAAAATAGGCTTTGCCATCAACGCAAGAATGATCTACCGGTTCCAGAGCATGCCATATGCACCAAAGCGGGCGCCCACTCCTGTTGCCTACCTCCTCTCTCCACCCCCTTAATTCCTAAGAACTTACAGTGAGCCAAGGCGGGGGGGGGGGGGGAGGACATTCCCAGAAAAAAGAGGAGTGGGGTTTTTGTTTCTGCCTCTCGTCATCCCTCTTAGTGCTCTAGCCTTTTGCAGGTCTTCGGCCTTTTTGGCTCTGCACAGAGGTTTAATGGGAAAGTTGAAAAGCCTCAGCCATGTATAGCTGATGGTCCTTTTGCCAGCAAGCCTCAGCGACTCGGGGAATATTTCTCATGCCTGAAGTGGGTATTAAACAGGCAAATGGAGTGGAAGGAGCAAGTGGAATGGCAAACCATGATCAATTAGTGCTGAAAACAGGTCGGCTGATTCATTGGTTGCCCATCAAGCTATAACTGCAGAAACCAAAGGAACCGCTGATATGTGAAAGAAGCAAGAAAAGAAAAGACTGCAATGTTGATGCAACTTGGCATCAAAGTAATATGCTTATTTGGAGAGCAGAGAAAAATTAATTTTCCAAGCCTACCTGTTTGTCTGCTCCACCCATTATTTGCTGCTGCTGCTGCATCATCAGATAAATTGACTTTTGCAGTGCAGGATGAATACAATTTCATTAGAAGGATATCAGAGAAATGTGCATGTTTTTAGCCATATGCACCATTTTTCATAGGGAAATTAGATAGCTGCCCAGAGGAGATCCCTGTCTATGTGGTCGATTAAAGAAAATAAATCTTGGCTCACAAAGATTACCACCCCCAACTGCAGCCTTGCAGAGCAACCGTTCCAGGCCTCCCCTGCGAAATCCTTGCCTTAAACTCCATGGATTCTATGTAGAATGTCCATAAGCATGTCACTGTCTCTCAGACTCAGCTTGCAATATGTAAAATGGGAATAGTGCTCTCCAGGGTTGCCCAAGGGTCTAACCCAAGTACTGCACTAAAACTGGGGCTTAAAGGGGCTTAATCATCAGGTTGCGTAGGCATCCACTGGGAGAACAGGCAAAGGGGGAAGTTGCCCCTTCCATCTGGATGAACCATAATTCCTAGATTCCCAGCTTTCATTTGTTTTAAGAGGAAGTATGCCCCTGAACCCCAGTTGTTGGGGAGAGTGCTGTTGCACTCAGGTCCTGCTTGTTGTGGGCTTCCCGCTTTCAGAATGGGATGCTGGACTAGATGGGCCTCTGGCCTCATCCAGTTGCAGGGCTCTTCTTATGCTGTCATGCTTATGGACTTCCAGAGAGTCATATATCTGCTCTGTGTTTGGAACAGAATGCTCTTGTCCTTGGTCTCATCCAGCAAGGATATTCTTCTTTCCTTCCATCGGATGAAGGAGAGGTATAGCCCATGAAAGTTTGTGCCCTAATAAATTCTGTTCAATCTGTAAGTGCCATAAGATGATTTCTGGTTTTTATTTTCTTCTGTCACTCATGTGACACTTGGTTTGGGCAGTCCAGAAACTGCTTCCACAGGAGGCAGTGGTGGCCACTAGCCTAGATGGCTTTGAAAAAAATATTTGACCAACTCATGAAGGAGAGGGCTATCAGTGGCTACGAGCCACAATGGTTCTGCTCTACTTCCACGCTCGGAGGCAATAATGCTTCTGAATACAGTTGCTAGAAACTGCAGGAAGGGAGAGGGCTATTGCACTTGAGTCCTGCTTGCAGGTTTCCCAGGGGAGCATCTGGTTGGCCATTGTGAGAACAGGATGCTGGACTAGATGGGTCACTGGCCTGGTTCCAGCAGCCTCTTCTAATGTTATTGTGTTAGCTGTTCCCTGAGCAGCAAGCATTGCTAACCAAGTTCCATTATAGTTTTAACAGTTGAGTCAACAGACCAAGACAGCCTCAGCTCGATTCTGTCCCCTTGGTGGGATTCCTGCACAGCAGTTCTGATACCAGGAGTCTCTTTTTCCTTCACTGTGTTCTGGCATCATGGATGGAGCATTCGTATGCAGCCTCTGCCTTCTAGCAAACTGTCATCTCTGGCTTGTTTGTCAACCTCATGACAGCGCTGACGCATCCCATAGCCATCTGGGTATTGACATTGCTTTGCATTCTCCCGCTTCGTCCCTCTTTTTCTGTTGAGAGAGTGAGAGAGAAAGCACATGCGCGATAGGGAAAGAAGTTTCCCTGTTTTAGAAATGGCAGAAGATACCATGATGCCGTTGATGACTTACAGGCAAGAAATTCATCTACTGTACCAGCTTTGTGGCACATGGTTTGCCCCACCAGCTTGTCTCTTTGATCTGAATAATTCATTGTGGTTTTCACCTGTGCTGGAGTCTGGAGGGGGTGAGAACCCATGCAGCAGGAAGTGAAGGAAGGTTGGCCCAGTCTGCTTCTATACCCACTTCACATCCCCAACCAAGCGGACATGTATGTTGCCCTTTGGCTGGCCCTTGTCCTGTCTTTATTTATTTCATTCATTGCATTTCTATCCTATCTTTCCTCCAATAAGCTCAAAAGTGGCATGAATGCTTCTCCTGTTCCTCCATTTCATCTTAACAACAATTCTGTGAAGTAGGTAAGGTTGAAAGAGACACCCATAAGAGCATAAGAGTCCTGATAGATCAGGCCCATGGACATCTAGTCCAGCATCTTGTAACTGCAGTTGCTACCCAGACACCTCTGGGACGCCAGCAATCAGAATCCAAACTCAAGAACTCTCCTGTCCTGTGGTTTCCTGCAGCTGGTATTCAGAAGCATTGCTGCTTCTGACTATGGAGGCAAGGCCACTGTGAATTTGTTCAGTCCTCTATTAAAGCCGTCCAAGTTGGTGGCTGCCACTGCCCCCCGTGGGATCAAGTTCCATAGTTTAACTTCATGGCTGAGTGGGAATTTGCACCCTGTTCTGGGTGGGGAGGAACTGGATCAAACTTGGGCTGGATCCTTATCTCCCTCATGGTCCCTTCCAACTCTATGATTCTATTATTCCCCGTTGAGACAGGTATGACAGGTGGGCCCACCTGTCAATCACGCGGCAACTCCCTTGTGTCAGGTGACTGCTTTTGCATAGCGCTGTGCACAGAAGCTCTAGCAATCAGCTGGTCATCAGGCATTCTTCAGCATTCTGTGCACAGCACTAGGCAAGCCCTGATGACCAAGACCTGCACTACAACCACTACACCACCCTGCCTCTTTCCAGTTGAATTGGTAACCTCCAGTTTATGTTTCCTCCCCTTTTTGCTTAAGATGTGTGTGTAACACATGTGGTCAACTTGACAGATTTTGTTCCATCCTGAGTGTTCCTGCTAAGGTCTGTCTCATGCAAGAGCTAGCATTATCTGCTGGGTATATTTAAAATGCCCCTCCACACTCCCGGAGGCTAGATCAAAGTCCGCAGTACACTACAACTGCAAGTGAAAACTTGACACTTTTCTACCCAGAGTTGTTGACACATTCAAGACGAAGATATTGATCCGCAGAATATTTTGCTTCTTGCTTTCAGATGTCTGTTCTCTAATTTGCAGCAGCCAAACAGATAAAAAGCAAATGGAGCAGGACCCTCAGCCCTTAAAATGCTTGCATACAAGCCTGCCTGTCTTGCACACAGCTTTTTAGTCACCAAGCTATGTAGAGAGCAGCCTGTGGACATCTCTAGACCACTCTTTCTGCCACTTGCATAGCTATCAACTTTTCCCTTTTCTTGCAAGGAGTCCTATTCGGAATAAGGGAATTTCCCTTTAAAAAAGGGAAACCTTGACAGCTATGCGCTTGGGACCTGTGTAGACTGACGCGCAGCATAAATTAATAATGCAGAGTTTTTAAGTGAAAGAATAAGAGCTTTACTGAGTTAAAATAAACTTCTTCATAAACAACATGGTTCCAAACAGTTTGACTGAGATTCCATACTGACTCTGCTCACAGCTGAGGCAGACTGACTCTGACTGAAATCTTTCAGAGAACACAGAGAGAAACTGGCTGCCAAGTCACATGCCAGAGTGACTCCACAGTTAGCAGTCAGGCCTGAATAACTTTAGTTCCCAGCACATCCCAGCCCGCTTTGTCTTTGCTGTGTCTTTGTCACATGACATAGACCACACCCCTCCTTCCCCCCTCCAGTGATATTGAACTCTGATAATACCTTTTCCTGAAACCACCCACTTTTCCCACACCAACCAGGTATGTGGCCTAGGTTTCCTTTTGTTGTGTTTTTGTATATTCTGTAGGAAGCCCCCCAGAGTGGCTGGGGCAACCCAGTCAGATGGGTGGGGTACAAAAAACAAATTATTCTTATTAAAAGATATGGGCCTCAGACTGAAAAAGCACACCCCACCCCTTTAAAGAGATATTCTGGCAGCTTAAAAGGATATCTATCATCTATCTATCTATCACAATTTATAGATATATAAAAAACAATTTTTATTAAGAGTTTTCAACATGAAATACAATAAAAGCCAAACCAATCTAAAGAAAATAAATAGGGAAGAAGAAGAAGAAGAAGAAGAAGAAGAAGAAGAAGAAGAAGAAGAAGAAGAAGAAGAAGAAGATAAGCATCATATCCTCTGTTGTAATTATATCTTAAGCCTTATTTCACGCGCAGGAGAACTTCGCCCTCTTCCCCCCAGCCTCCCACCCTGGCAGACCCTCTCTCCCCTGCCCCTCATGCAGGGCCTTCATCCTCTGTCCATCGCCTTCCTGTGTGTATCTTCAGTAATCCCAGATAGGGAACTTCAAAAGGCAAAGCATAAATATGGATAGAATTAATAGAAAGAAAACAAGAATTACAGATCACAGGAAAGCAAAATAAGAAGAGAAATAAAAGAAAAAGACAGTCTGAATAGAAATGGTTATATCAAGTGGTGTATTGTTTCCAATGAAGAACATTTAGTTTGAAATGTTACATCTTACGATGCACAAAGTTACAATCATCATGTAAGGAATTGTGATGCTCTCTGCACCCCCCACCTGCTCTTCACTGAAGGAACAGCCATAGGAAAGTGATCTTATAGGAGCATGGGGACATATGAAGCCGCCTTAGGCTGGGCCAGGCCTTGAGTCCATCTCACTTACCGGTAATACTGTACACTGATCGAGTGGCAGTGGCCCTCTAGGGTTTCTGGCAGGAGTCCCTCACAGCCCCATCTGGAAATGCAATCGGGGATCGAAGCTGGGACCTTCTGTGTGCAACGCAGGTGTTCTACCACTGAGCTACAGCCCCTTGCATGTGCACCAGACTCTAAGGGTGCCACACTATGGAACATCTTATCATGTCAGCTCTCAATATCAGGCTTTCCTCCTCAGTCTCCACGGAGATTCTTTTTCTGGGCCTAGTAGAGCTGCCAATTTCATTTCGGTTGCTTAGAATTGTAGAGCTGGAAGGGGCCTCAAGGCTGCTGCAACCCCCTGCAATGCGGGAATCACAGCTAAATCACAGCTTCCAGGGTAGCTGAGCTATGTGTGGACCCCAGAGAGTTCTGCTAGATTTTCCAGCTGGACATTGCTCAGTCTGCTACTTTACTTCTGAGTCCAGTTGAATGTGGCTCAAATGTCTTATTGACTCCTTGGAACTGGAAAGGGAAGCACAACTTTCCATGTTAGGTTTTGGGGAATAGCCTTTGAAGGCCAAGTGGAATCATGACCCTCTGACCACTGAAGCTATTTTCAAGGTCATTGTCCAGGTACTCAGGGATCAAGAGAGCAGCTTCCACTCAGTGTCAACCAGGGATGGGGAACCTCAGGCCTGCAGAATAGACATAGCCCTCCAGATCTCTCTCTCTGACCCTCAAAACTCTCCCCAGGCTGCGGCTGTCACTGATCCTGCTTCACACAGACCAGGATGTGTCACTGAACTCTGATAGTGCCCTTTGCTTGTCCAGACGGAGGAGAGAGGTGTGCAGGTATAGAAACTACTCTACTGTAGAAAGATATATTTCATGTTATTTGCTTCTCCCATTTTTCTTCCTCTGGGCTCTCTGTGGTTGCCCAAGGTTGCCCAGAATGGGATGTGGCCCCCAAACTGGAAAAGGGTCCCCTATCTTTGGTATGAGCCACACTGGTAGATGGGTCACTGGCAGCCTCCTGTGTATTCATTGAGTGCTCAGCCCCAGGGGCACCTTGACATGGTTTGCTGAATTCTTTCAAACACTTTTATCAACAGAGCTAACAGGAAGTTCACACACCTTGCACCAAGGTGTTCCTCTTGATTTCACTTCGCAGTCGAGTGACAGCCTCGTGGAAGTGCTCCAGGCTGGGAAGTAGGGGAGCCATCTGGAGCTGTGGGGTAAGCTAGGAATGCTTTGAGCACACACTTTGCATGCAGGATGCCGTGGGGCCAGTTCCTGGCAGGTTCTCCAGCAGCAGAGCTGAGTAGGAGGTGCTGCTTTAGACGATGAAGTAGCCAGTGCCTTCTAAGGTAGGCTATGCTGGGTTCAATGTGTGCTGAAGACACACCTGTTTACCTTGGCCTTTGATATCGGAGGTGTATGTTTTCAGGACCTGCCCTCTTCTTGTGACTGCAATTTGTTTTAAACTACTTTTAACATTTTAAAAGCCAGGTGCCTCTGGGAAGCACACAAGCAAGCTGAGAGAACAACAGACCTTTCCCGAGCAGTATTCAAAGGCATTCTGCCTCCAACATAATGGCTAGTAGCCATGTCAGCCTTAGCTCAGTTGGTTAGAGTGTGGTGCTGATACCGCCAAGCTTGCCGGTTCAATCCCCGTATGGGACGGCTGCATATTCCTGCATTGCAAGGGGGTTGGACCAGATCAGAGCTTTCCAAACAGGATGTTGCAACATGTTAGTGTGTAGGTGTGTCATGCAAACATTCCCCATGCTCCTCTTGGGGCTGGAAAGGGGTTAGTTTAACCTCTGTTTTGCTGGTAAAATCAATTACTGTGTCACAAAAGGATGCATGTCTAAAAAGGGTGTCATCAACTTGAAAAGTTTGGAAAGCTCTGGACTAGATGATCCTCAGGGTCCCTTCCAATTCTTTGATTCTACACAGGAGTCTGGCTTTATAGAAAGCAGCTTCACGTGCTGAGTCAGCATGATTTCCCCCCTCCTCCACCTCAACCTGCTTATTCCTTCATGATTCCAGTACTTGAGGATCTTTTTAATTCATGATTAATGATTAGAAGCAGAAGATGTCTAGTCCCCTCCCCCACAAATCCCCCCTCCCTTTCTACACCCACATAGAAACACACTTGAGACCAGAGAAGTTAATTTTTAGCAGCAGGATGCCATCTTGGTTGCAATTTATTAAGAAAGTGAGCAGATGGAGAGAGCCAGGCCGGCAGTCTCACTGAAGGGAGCCATAAATTCTTCAGAGGCTGGGTTTGCAAATTCAGGGAATGTAAGAAGAGCCTGCTGGATCAGGGCAATGGTCCATCTAGTTCAGCATCCTGTTCCAGCTGTGGTCAGCCAGATGCCCCAATGGGAAGCCTGCAAGCAGGACCAAACACAGGAACACTCCCCACCCCCACCCCCCGTGGTTTTCAGCAACTCATGTAGTTTTAGATACTGCTATCATGTCACCCCCTTGCTGACCTGTTATCTAAACTAAAGCGCCCCACATGCTGCAACCTTTCCTCTTAGGGGAGTCGCTTCATCTCCTTGGTAATTTCGGTTGCCCTTTTCTCAACGTTTTCCAACTTACAAGATCGTATGAAGAGAGGAAGGCATAGGACATCCTCTGGGGAAGCAGAGCTGCTCCTTTCCCTTTCCCCCCTATTATAAGGAATAGAGGTACCAGCCTAAAATTCTGACCATTGTAGAGAGACAGAGAGAATGGAATACTTAGAAGTATATTGTTCTCCATCCAGGCTTCAGATTTGTTTCTAAGGTTGCTTCCAGTGACCTGCACATCAACTGTTCATTCTGATTTGTTTACACAAAGTATGTGGGGAGGTTAGACAAGGTCAGCTATTTATTCTGATTTGTTTGTGGGGAGCTGAGATGATGTTGCATCAAGCTATTGCAATCCCATATTTCCCAGTACATATTTCTGTCACTTTCTTGTCGCTTTTGCTGATGGTGGGGGGAAGTGGGTAGAGATGGATGAATATATCAATTTCAGATTCTCATGTTTTCCATTCTTACATTCGGCTCTCACCATTTCCATATCAGTTCTTTCTTTAAGTCCCCGTGAAAATTCATCAGGATCTTAGTGCAAAATTCTCCTAATAGGCACATTTTGATATGCAACTTTCCCTGATGCCTTTTTTGGTGTTATTTTCACTAATAGATGCATTTTTACAGACCTTTCACGTTGATATATACATTTCTATATGTATTGCAGAATATATGTGTTCTGTATATGCATTCTTGATACACACATTACTTGGCTGCAGAATGGCAATGTAAAATTTGGGATGCATTAATTTCTAAGGATGGTTGTGTTTTGCTTCAAGTAATGTTTTAGGAAGTGCAGATTAGGTAGATTCATCTTAAAATTCAACCTGAACTGAATTTCCCCCACGTCCCAAGCTCAGACCCTCCAGGTGTCCCTATTTTCCAGGGACAGTCCTGGATTTACAGAAGCTGTCCTAGTTTCTTATTTGATCCCAGAATGTCCCAATTTTCCTTAGGGCATCTCTATTTTCATCAGAGAAATGTAGGAGAGCATGGCTCAGTTATGTGACCCCCCCCCCCCGAGCCAGGGAGATAAGTAACTATACAACCCTTAGAAGACACCCTGTATAGGAAAGTATTGTTACATTGTTAATGTTAAATGTTTTATTATGTTTTTATGTGTGTTGGAAGGCACCCAAAGACAGGGGGGGATGATGATGATTATGATGATGATGATGATGATGATGATTGAAGGGTCATCCCTGTTTTCAATAGAGAAATGTTGGAGGGTATGCTAGCTGAGAGATCACATTGGACCAGTTGCACAGGAGAATCTGGTGACAAAAACCAACACTGGTGAAGGCCTGTTTCAAAAAACAATCAGCAAAGGCTGATTGTGACCATGTGATATTGGAGGCAAAGAGATTTCTGGCTTGGGGAAGGAGGGGGGTGAGGGAGTTCTGCTGCACGTATATATTTAGTAACAGTTGTTAAATTTTTCTGTTTGTGATTCACTTTCACACTGCAAAGGTTGACTGAGTTATTCTAGTGCCGTTTCCAAAATTAAATGAGGTGGGCTTGATTCAAACTGAGCAGGAGAGATCTGCCAAAGGACCAGTTTATTTGAGGAAGTTGCAATAAATTTCTAGGTGGCAGATCGAGTCCCTTCTAATAGCTGTAGCCAATATTGCCAGGGGTGGTGGTGTTAAACTTTCAGCCCAGCCTTTTTCTCTCTCCCCCCCCCCCCGCCCAACACCCTGATCTGTGTCATCCTTGAGTGCTTTGTTACTAGGATGTACTGTGTCCTTGAACTGTATGCCTCAGTGAAGTCTGTCTGGAGGGTGTGGCTGCAGAAAATTCTCATGTTTATGTGGCTGGAATGTAAGGGGGGACAAGTCACATGTGCTGCCCCATCCACTTTCCCCTCTGGCTCCACCCACTATTAACACCTGCATTCCCCCCATGGGGGAATGTGGCCCTAAAGAATTAAAAATCCCCCCACCTCTGTGTTATAATAACCATTTGGGAGTTTACATACCCTCCAACATTTCTTTATTGAAAATAGGGGTGTCATATTCAGTAATCATAATCATAATAATATTTATCTGACAGGGTTGACCCAGCTACTCTGGCCAGCTTCCAACATATATCAAAACATAACAAAACATTAAACATTAGAAAACTTCCCTATGCAGGGCTACCTTCAGGTGTCTTATAAAGGTTGTAAAGGTTATCTCCTTGGCTCGGGGGTCAGATAACTCCATACCCTCCAACATTTCTTCAGAGAAAATAGGGATGTCCTAAGGAAAAGCAGGACATTAAGGGATCAAATCAGAAGGTCAGACGGCTTCTATAAATCTGGGAATGTCCCTGAAAAAAAGGAACATTTGGAGGGTCTGAGTTTACTCTTTGGGCATGGAGGAGCATGTACACTTATAGAGCATTCCTGCTTTGTGACTGCAGAGTAGGAGCTAACACTAGTTTGCTACCTGAGACCTGGGGCACTTAGGAAGCAGGGATTTTGTGACATTGGTCCCTGTGATAGCAGGGCAAAATGAAGTTTCTGAAACTACGCCTGGCATAAATATAGACCAAGCAGGAACTCCTAAGCTCTAGGGTCCATGAGAGCATAAGAAGCGGCTTCATCCTGAGACAGATCTAGCTCTACACTAGTCTACAATGACTGGTAGTGGCTCTCAGGGATTTCAGATGGCAGCATCTCCCAACTTTACCTGGAGATGCCAGGGACTGAATTTGGGGTTCTGGGCAGATAAAACAGATATTATAAGCACTGAGCAATGGTCCATACTTATCTTCCAGCAGCTCACCTTGGAACGGATAGCATTGGACTGGAAAACTCCCATTCCTGGTTAGGATTTAAGAAAAGTGCTCCAGGAGCCCCTTGACTCTGTGCATGAGTGCTAGAGGACTACAGTCTGGAGCATCTCCCTAGGAGACAGGTCATCCACATGGCATGCATGTGCCCAGAAAGGCCTTCCCTTGTGCCCACAGGCTGCTCCCCACCACCTCCAACCCTTGCCCTCCTGAAATTAGACTGAAATTAGTGCAGTTACAGTGTGTTGCTGGTTTTCCTCATGGTGGAAAGAGGCCTTTATTGTGCCATTTTCTTTCCCTGCCCCCCCGCAGAGCCCTTTACAAATCCTCACCCTGCCTGCACAGTGCAGGCCATGTGGAGAAGGCGAGAGCTTTGTGGAGCACAGCAGCACTACTTCCAGGAAAGGGCTTGATGGAGGTAGAAACTGTCTCTCATGTCTTGTTATGCTGTCGTTTCTACGGGGATATACACTCGGCATTTATCATCCCTGCTATACAAAAATCTCCAAATGGGTCCAAACGTCAATGTCTAAAGTCCCTGGTGGAGGACAAGGATCCAGAGATCACGCTCAGGGTGGCCAAATTCTGTGCAACTGCCATAAAACTTAGGGAACAAGCTGTGCTACCATAATGACTAAGGCCTTAAATGACAATTTTAGGTTATATTTTAGTGATTAAGATTTAACTTATATATTTTTAACTGCTGCTATATCTGTATTAGGAAGCAGGTGGTGCTGTGGGTTAAACCACTGAGCCTCTTGGGCTTGCCGATCGGAAGGTTGGCGGTTCGAATCCCCGCAACGGGGTGAGCTCCCGTTGCTTGGTCCCTGCTCCTGCCAACCAAGCAGTCTGAAAGCACGTCAAAGTGCAAGTAGATAAATAGGTACCGCTCTGGCGGGAAAGTAAACGGCGTTTCTGTGCGCTGCCCTGGTTCGCCAGAAGCGGCTTAGTCATGCTGGCCACATGACCCGGAAGCTGTACACCGGCTCCCTCAGCCAATAAAGTGAGATGAGCGCCGCAACCCCAGAGCCGTCTACAGCTGGACCTAATGGTCAGGGGTCCCTTTAAATTACCTTTTATATCTGTATTGTCCCTGTTATACCCAATTGCAAATTCAAATGTATCCCTATCATGTTTTATGATATTGTATGTGAGCTAGAACTAGTCTGTGACTGAAATTAATAAATTCATTCATTCACTTCCAGGAACAACTGATTTCAAAGTAATTGCCAAACGTCCTTTTGTGTGCAAATTATTTGCTTGAGATGCCAGTCCAATGCAAAATAACCATCCCTGGCCCCAAACACTTACCCTTCCCTTATCTTAATCACCTTTTGAAGGAATAAACTCTGGAAGTCTAGACTCTAATCTTGGGAGGAAACACAGCTGGAGAATCTTTTTAGCCTGGCTTCAGAGGAATAATGAATGACTCAAAATGTTGGCTTGCACTGAGGGAAACAAAATTAGCATGGTATCTTGGTTCTGCTGCCCCAAACTGGCTGGACCCCCTTTGACTATGGCAGCCCAAAACAGGCTGCTGCAAAGGGGCAAGATGCCACCCCCACACCCCCACACACATTTCACATACAGAAGGCAGCTGGCCAGGCAGCTGGATCTTGCTCCAGCACTGGTGTCAGGACCACTTCCTCCACCCTCCTAGAGCTGCACTGCACAGACAGCTCTGTCCTCCCAACACATTCTTGCTGCATCTGCCACCTAAGGCATCTACCTCAGGTTGCCTAATGGGAGGGCTGGCCCTGCCTTTGAGAAGAGAAGGCTCCTTTCTCAGGCAAATGCCTGCACATCAAAGTAGGAATAGAGATGTGAAGAAAGTGTCCTCCAGCTTAACTACCCCTTAGAATTAGCTCAGCAGGTCACCACCTGTGTACACAAGCCAGACAGGCAGAGGGGTATTATTTCTTTGAGTGGTAGGATAGATTTGATGATTCCTTACCTAGCTCTGTGTTTCATCTGTAACAGGAAGAAAAATACTGGTACCTAAGTGCTTTTATACGACGGTGAATCTTTAGACCGCAAACCCCAATAGTGTCTCCAGGTGTTCCACAAGCCTGTGGATCTGCAAAGGGTGAAATTGGGGAATGTGGCTCTCCACGTGTGATTGGAGTCAACTCCAATGGGTCCCAGCCAGCATGGGCAATGGTCAGTTGTAGTCAGCTGCATGCTGACAATTTTAGTACAGCAGCATGATGGAAGTTGTAGTCTAGGAGCACCTGGGAAGGGGCATAGGCTGCCCAGTCCCAGTCCAGTACAAGGATTGGAAGACTTCTGCTGAGAGAGGTTTGGGGCAGCCACTTTGCCCAGAGATTTACTCTGCACAAAAGAAAATTTCCTGCTTTGGAGGCTGGCAGGAGCTGTATTTTTGTCATTTCCCCAAGCAGTGAAAAAATTCTCAAGAGCAGTACTATCCAGGTCTGGCTTTCTTTAGTCAAATAGAGTTGCTTTCCCCCCATCAGATTGGGCGTGCTTACAAATAATGAGTAGAGCACAGGGAGGGAATTTGTAGGCACTCCTGCAATTCATCAACTCCATTACCCCTCATCGGACACGCAGAGAAAGGCACTCAACTCCAAATGTACTATAATCCCCTCTACCCCGTTCAAGGAAACCGCCTTCCCTTGTGCCTTAACTATATGGTTATTAGGACACAGTGGCTATGTTTTTCTTGTGCTGTTGAAGACAGCACACCTCTAAGTATCAGTTGCTGGGGATCACATACAAAGACAGGATTGTTGCACTCCTGCTTGTGGGCTTCCCATAATGGGCATCCGGTTGGTCCCCGTGAGATCAGGATGCTGAACTCCATTGGTCTGATGCAGCAAAGCTTTTCTTGCATTCTTAAATATTAGGACTCTGCCAAGGGTCCGAGGAGCGCTCAGGAGACAGAAGGTTAAGGCTATGGAGGATACTAGCCATTGATGACTACATTCTACCTCTGTCATTGAAGCCAGTATGCTCTCTGAATAGCAGCTACTGGGAATCACAAATGGGGATTGCTGCTGCCACTGTTGTCCTCAGGCCCTGATTGTGAGGTTCCCGTAGTGGGCATCTGGTGGCTGCTGTGATAACAGGATGCTGGACTAGGTTGGCCACTGCCTGATCCACTTGTAAGGCTCTTGTGCTGTTGAGTTTCTGCCCCAGGCCAAACCCTGTCTCCCAATATCTGCATTTAAATACACATTTTCATATGATGATTTTTAAAAAAATAAATAAAATGCAAACACCAGACTAATGCAGAATCAGGACAGAATGGGCTTATAGGCTGTGAAAAAGTGCAGAGGATCAGAAACAGATTGACTTGCTCATCCCTACAGCTATCCACGTTCCTGGTGTCGTTTAAGATTTAAGTACCTGGTTTTTCAAATAATGATGCATCAAGAAGCATCTTTTTCTCTCTCACAAAGGCACGCCATGGTGGGATTAGCAATTAAAGCAATCCTCCCCCCCCCCAAAAAAAAACCCCTGACTTTGCAGCGAGGGCATCTAGAACAACGAGGCAAGGCAGCACCAGTCAGACAGCAGTGAATTTCACAAGACGGAACTCAAATGAGACCTTTGTGAATTAAGGAGATCAAGCCTTACATTTTCCAGCAGCCATTGCATTCCCCCAAGGGGGTTCAGACCTCGCTGCCTTGGGAGAATTAGCATGCAGACCACAACCCTGAGTGCGCATGGCAGGGGACATAAATGGAGATTAATTATCAAAAGGGAGGGTTGCAAAAGCAATATTGCACTGAAAACTTGAGGGAGTGTTATATACTGTGCAGAGAGCCTATATTGGCAATTCTTTAAGAGCTGTCAAAGGGAAGTGTGTGTGATCAATCAGGCTGCCGTCTTGGAGATAAATTGTAGAAATACATTGGGAATTCTATGCAAGCCCCATTTGAAATGAGCGAATGAACTCTGCACAGTGATGATTCTGAGTGGGTTGAACTCCTCCTTCCCTCCACTTCAGTTACTTCCAGAATGTTCCTTGCAGTGTACTAAACTCCTTTGCCACCGTGCAGCTCCTGCTGCTTGCCATTAGCGCATGCTTAGCTTTCCACTTTGAGTTAATTTGGAGGTTACAAATATTGCTAGGCAAATGCGCCATTCTTGCAATGTGAATTAACTGTGGAAGCTTCCGGACTGTAGGTAATTTTGGGTGGGATTCAAACTCAGATTGTGAAATTAAAGATGATCTGCCGTTCTTGCTCAGCAAACCAGTCCCCCCGCCCCCATTTTCAGGATGGGGATAAGATGGAGATAGTGGTCAGGTTTCTGCCACACTCTTTGAGGATTCATGAATGTTACATAACATGATTTTAATTGATAGATGCAGATTTTGCTCAGTGATTTTATTGTACTGAACCTTCCTGGAATCCTGTCTAAATTCCAATAGGTTTGAGAAAATGAGAAAAACAAGCCGCCCCCCCAATACTCTAAAAAAGATTGGACTTTTTGCAATGAGGATAGTGATGGGGGGACGCTCTGGGCTTAATGCTTGAGGCAATATCCTATAGCCTGATTCTAACGTATTAGGATGAATTTTCAATAAATAGCTGAAATTGACCAGCCTCCCTGCAAATTGTACACAAACAAATTAGGATGAATGCTCGGCATAGGAACATAGAGTGCTGCCTTATACTAAGTAAGAACTTTGGTATATCTAACTCAATATTGCCTGCACCATGAGTCGGCAAACTAAGGCCCGGGGGCCAGATCTGGCCCAATAGCCTTCTAAATCCGGCCCGCGGATGGTCCAGGAATTGGCATGGATCTGATCATTCGGGCTGCACCAGTGCGCAATTCTTTCCCTCTCCCTCACACGGCAGTGTCTCCCCCTCCCTCCTCCTGACTTCTCCCCGCCCTGCGGAGGAAAGGGGCTGGGCTTTGATTGGTGCCTGCAGCATTGTTTCCCTCTTATTGGTGCCAGCAGCTTTCTTTCCTCCTCCCTCCCTCCTCCTGACTTCCCTCCACCCTGCCTAGAGCCGAGAGGAAGGGGGCTGGCTTTGATTGGTGCCAGCAAATACAGTATGTACAGTGTACATAGGAATTCATTCCTTTTTCTTTTCTACAGGTGTTCTAATAAATATATGGCAGCTGGGGGCAGATCCTGCTTCTTACATACCCCACATGGACACATGCTAAAATGCGTGAAGGCGGATTGTGATAAACAGAGCTTACCTTCCATGAGCAGAGCTTTCAAGCCCCTAGAAAGGAAGCAAAGCAAGGTTTTCATAGGGCCCTCAAAGTGTTCCTCTATATAAAGCCCTTGTAGGATCACCTTACCTGCCCGCTTGACTGCTTGGGTCTGTGGAAAGGGCACTTGTTCTGCACTTGTGAGAAAATGATCTTTTAGTGTGGCAGCTCCTAGACTTTGTAACTCCCTGGAATCAGGCAGGTGTTTTGCTGTGTTCTTTTGGCACCAGCTTAAAACACTTTTGTTTAGGCAAGCCTGTCCAGACATGTAGAATCATAGTATCATAAAATCAAAGAAACATAGAGTTGGAAGGGATCCCTAAGGGTCATCTAGTCCAATATCCCTGCAATGCAGTTTCCTTAAAATCTACAGGATTTTGGGGTAGATATCTTCAGGGGTTATTTTGCATTATTATTATTATTATTATTATTATTATTATTATTATTATTATTTCTCCCAATGGCAATCAACAGAAAAATAACTGTCCTTTTATTTAGAAGAGAGGGGGTCAGTGTTCATCCAAATATACTTTCCCAATTCTAAATTGCATGTGCTTATACAAGTGGCATCCATGCTGTGTATTTGTTTATTTTAGCTGAGTTTAAACCTTCCAAGTAAACCCTCTTAAATGTTATTTAAACGGGGAGGGTGGATTGTTTTCCTCTCTGAGATGTTGAAGGGATTATTATTACTATTATTGTTTTATTCCTACCCCCGCATTTCTATCTTAAAACAATGGAGCGGGTTATAGCAAATGGGAGACAATCAAACAGCATACAGATCTGAGACAATACCAAAAAAACCACAAAAAACCACCACACAACCCAATACTAAAGAGCCCTGGGAGAATTGGTAATGCAGCACATTGTTCTTTTAAAAGTAGTTTTTATGTTGCTGTGTTCAGGCTACTCATCACGCCAACAGATGCTGGGCACTTCTCCAACGTGATGCAGCACTACAGATATGGCACCCAACAATGTCCAAATCAATTAATAGATGGTTTAAGTTAAAGGCATGAGTGCTGACATGATAAATCAGCTTGGATTCAGGACTGACCTGTGGGAAATGAGAGATGTTAACAACCCTGGGGGTTAAAACAACCATCACCTTCTGCCTTAGTAATCACCATCACCTTATTTTGTTTGACTTAGAAGCATTTCTAAACTACTTACGGTAATATTTTTAAATCTCTAGGCGTTGTACACTATCTGCAATATGAAAACAACATCCATTAAAAATACAGTCTGAAATAAACAAAACTGTATGAAAGCATCTAAAAATAATTTAAGCAGATTCTGAAGATTCAACACATAAAACGGCACAATCCTAAGGGTCAGGGAGAGCAGGCAAAGTGATACGTCATTGCAAGACAGTGGAAGTAACTGATGGTGTCTGCTTTCACTCTGGCAAAAGGAAGGGCATTCCTTGAAACAGGGATGACAGCAGAAAAATATTCATTTTGAGGTCACTGCCCTACGTTATACAGTGGTACCTCGGGTTACATACGCTTCAGGTTACATACGCTTCAGGTTACAGACTCTGCTAACCCAGAAATATTACGTTGGGTTAAGAACTTTGCTTCAGGATGAGAACAGAAATCATGCTCTGGCGGCGCAGCAGCAGCAGGAGGCCCCATTAGCTAAAGTGGTGCTTCAGGTTAAGAACAGCTGCAGGTTAAGAACAGACCTATGGAACAAATAAAGTACGTAACCAGAGGTATCACTGCTCAAAATTTTGCTTTAAATGCATAATATAGATGGGGCTATGCTTGATGATGATAATGATGATGATGATAGCTGCCCATCTGGCTTGGTTTCCCCAGCCACCCTGGGCAGCTTTCAACATATATAGAAACATAATAAAACATTAAACATTAAAAACTTCCCAATATAGGGCTGCCTTCATATGTCTTCTAAAAGTTGTGTAGTTCTTTATCTCCTTGTCAACCGCTGGGAGGGCATGCCACAGGGAGGGCATCACTACCAACAATGCCCTCTGCCCGGTTCCCTGTTACTTTGCTTCTTGCCATGAGGGAACCAGCAGAAGACTCTTGGAGGAGGACCTCAGTGTCCAGGCTGAGAGATGGGGGCACACCCTCTCACAGCCAATGCAACAGAATATTCTCAGGTCAATTTCAGGAGCGAATGTCATGAGCAAGCTCCCTGGCCTGGCCTTCCTCATTTCTGCCTTCTTTTGGGGCACACAGGTCCTTCTAAAGTACCCGCGCCCCCAGAACATGGCCGAGGAGCTGCCCCAACATTTACCTCAGGCAATAAAAGATTCCTCCAGAAACTGGTGGAATTTGCTCTCTGGCCTGGTTTCCTTCATATAGCCGAGTGGGTGCCTGAGTCTGCCAGCTTTTATTTACACTTCTATGAATTTTGCCATGCCAAAATCTCCAGCCGAGTAACATGCACCAAAATTGCACATACTAAGAAGATAAAATGTGCATACTAATGCATATATTAGTGAATATATCACACACACAATGAATTGTGTTAGGGGATATATAAATGTTAGGAACAATATGCTTTGCAAAAAAAAGAGACATGTAAAATTAGGAGAAAATCGCATTTAAATGCTGATGAATTTTCACAAGGATTTTTTTTTATATGTAAACTGATGTGGAAACTGATAACGCTTCCTGCTTGGCTGGATTAAGGATAGAGAGGGGGTGTCTGGGTGTACGTAGAAACATGTGTGCAGAAAAGTTAAATCATTTGTTGCTCTGCCCACTGATCTTCTGTCTGTGGTTGGCAGCTCCAGGCAGGATGTCCCAAAGTAAATTCAGCCCATAGACTGAAGAAAGAGCTCCCCGCTCCTGCGTGAGGGGTGCTCCCTGTTGTGCAGCTATTGGAAGACAAGAGGCCAGTACTCCCTTAGAACAGGTGACAGCCCTCCCACTGAGGCGGGAAAATTCCCATCTCTTGTGGGAAAATTCATACAAAAGGGCTTCCCTGGTCGAAGATGGGAGTGTGTCACTCCTTTTCAACGCTTTGCTGTGTGCAGGTTGGGAAGGGTTTGTTATAATAATAATAATCATCATAATCATCATCATCATAATTTATTATTTGTACCCCGCCCATCTGGCTGGGTTTCCCCAGGCAATCTGGGCGGCTTCCAACAAAGATTAAAGATACACTAAAATTTGTTTCAGTCTGTATACCCCCTGAGGTCAGTGCTGTTTGTGTGTGCATATTTCAGCAAGCATTTTCACACTGCTGAACATCTGAGTTATTCTGAGCCAAACTAATACCATCTTTGAGCCCATTGGAGGCTTGATTTCTCTCTCTCTCTCTCTCTCTCTCTCTCTCTCACACACACACACACACACACACAGGAACATTTCTCAGCTCAGCTTTGATCTGTGCAAAGAATCCAGCTGGCAAAGAATGGGGAGTTATTGTGGGACATCACAGTTTGTCATGTTTCAGGATTTAATTGTCTGTTAGGAGGCAAATTTTGACTTTCCAAGAATAATTCGCAATTTGGAGGGAGAGACAGAGAGCACAGAGGGCTGGGGACATTATGAAAACAAGAAATATGCCTAGAAGTTGGTGTGCGTGTATGTGTGCTTTTTAGTTTCCACATTATAAACATTAACTAATTGACAGCATTGAGGAAAGGCTCTGCATCAAACTTGACAGTAGTTCCCTACTTCTAACTGTTCAGTTCCTTAGCGTTTGACAATTGCACATTGTCATTTTCCCTGTGATAGGGGTGAAAAGGGGGGCATTTCTAGGGACTTAAAAGACCTGGAACAGAAGCTTGTCATAGCAGATATTTGCAGAATGGTTGCATATGCTAACTTTCGGTGCAGATGCACATTTTGGCCAACTTTCAAAGTGGGAGGGAAGACTTGGGTCCTAGGTACTTGGCACAAATGTGCATAATATTTGCAGATACATACTAATTTATATGTACGCATGGAAATTTAGGCCACCTTTCTAAGGGAAATAAAAATAAACCAGTTCTCTCTTTTGGGTCTTACTCTGAGCTATGGAGTACCATTACAATTTGGGAAAGGGGCAGTAAATGGATTGGCCTCTCTACAAATCAAGATGTGTGGCTGGGCAATAATGGCTCTGGACTCCCCTGCCTCCTCTGCATCAACTATCTTACTGTGATGCTGTCTGTGTAGGGCTCTATAAAATTGGTCTGGAAACTTCTGTTGATACAAAACTGAGCCACCAATATACCTGTGGGGGGCAAGGCAGCTTGATCCCATTAGACCAAATTTACATTGTTTTGTTATTTAATTGTTAGGTGCCTTTCTATGGAAACCTCCATGGAAAATTATGTGTGTGTGTGTGCGTGCGCATGCGTGCGTGCGTGCGCAATATCAGTTTGAGATTAACTCACTTGGGCTGACATATGGGGAGGACTTAAAAGAGTGATCCTATAAGCAGTAAAGTTTCTCAGAAGATTTTTGCACCTCTCCCACCATCCCATGTAGATTTCTCGTTATGTTTATAATGAGATGGAGATCCGCACAGTCAGTTGGGAATTCTGGCTGGGCCTGTTCATTTAGAATGAATGGGAGTCAGTGTAATAATAATGCTGTTATACTGCTTTCATTCACCTCGGTGGGACTGGCACAGGCTTTCTAGGCTGGTAGGACTAACTCCTGAGAAGACGCTGATACAACCCTGCTACATACAGTGGTACCTCGGGTTACATACGTTTCAGGTTACATACACTTCAGGTTACAGACTCCGCTAACCCAGAAATATTACCTCGGGTTAAGAACTTTGCTTCAGGATGAGAACAGAAATCGTGCTCTGGCGGCACGGCGGCAGCGGGAGGCATCATTAGCTAAAGTGGTGCTTCAGGTTAAGAACAGTTTCAGGTTAAGAACGGACCTCCGGAACGAATTAAGTACTTAACCCGAGATACCACTGTATTTCCCCTTGTGGAGGTCTGGGAAATGATAGAGGTATAGAAGACCATACAAACTTTGAAGCAAGTGGGTCATGATATGTTTTTCTCCCTCTCTCACAATACAAGAACCCAAAGAGGGTCATCCAATGGAGCAGAACACTGGAAGATTCAGAACAGAAAAGGAAGAAAGAACTTATTCACATAGTGCTTAGTTAAACTCTGGGATTCACTTCTGCAGGATGAGGTGATGGCCACCAACACAGATGGTTTCTAAAAAGGATATGATGAATTCATGGAAGAGAGGGCTATCAGTGGCTACTGGTAATGGGGCCCATGCTGTTCCTCTATGGTTGGCCCACACATTGTGTTGCTCTGAATGCCAGTTGTTGGGAATCTCCAATGGGGAGAATGATGCTGCCCTCAGGTCCTGCTTGCAAGCTTCCTATTGGGGCACCTGGTTGGCACTGTGAAAACAGGATGCTGGGCTGGGTGGGTCATTGGGTGGTCTGATCCATCCAGGCTCTGTGTGGTGGCTGTTCCTAATGATACCCTTCAGTGCCCTTCTGGCCCCACTGGTGTCTAACCCCACGTTTCACAAACCCATGCCTTGCATCATGTTTGGGCATTGCAGAGTTAAAGCAACAGAATCCTTCATTAACCTTCCCTCTCGTTAGAGTGAGAAGTGGATGGCAGTGCTAAAAATTACTGGGGGTGATGTGGACCAGAATGCTAATTAGAGCAAAGTGAGTGTCAGAGGGAGATGCCTCCCCCGAGGTGCAGGGACTGCTTTTCAACTGCCCTGTTTGCTCTGCAGAGGAAAGGTCTAAGCGTCCCAGAAGGCAGAAGGGAGGAAGCAGAACACTGATTTGGGAAGGCAAGTAACAACTTCAGGGTCAGCTGGGAAGGCTGGGCTATGTGGGAGAAAACACACAAAATTAGCTCCCACTCAGGAAGTGTTGCTTTAGACCAGGGGTCTGCAACCTTTAAGACAAAAAGAGCCACTTGGACCCGTTTCCGAATTAAAAAAACCCTGGGAGCCGCAAAACCGGGAAGGTGACGTCGGGACGGTGCATGACTAACGCACGCACCGCCCCCATGTGACGTCACAGCCAGTACAGTGCCCGCCACAGTGGGGAGTGTCGGGGCGCACAATGTGCCTCCTCCCCTCGCTAGTATCCGCCCCGGAGCCGCGGCAAAGGTGTAAAAGAGCCACATGCGGCTCCGGAGCCGCGGGTTGCAGACCCCTGCTTTAGACGGAATATGAATATCAAGCTTAGCATGGAAATATGTTATATTGTTGCATGCACCCCACTCTCTGAGCAGTGAGAGGCTCCAGGTATGTCTGCACTTATCCAAGGTTCATTTTCCTTGGAATGAAGTTCAGAGGAGACTGTGGTGTCTTTTGGATACATGCTTTTATTTACACCTATATACAAACTGAGCATAGAATGGAAGGGACACACAGCATTAAGACTCCAGCAGATCTTGCCTCCCCATTAGGTTTCTAGGGGATCCCCAAGTTCACAGCCTTGGGTCCAGCACAGAGCAAGACATGCCTCTGTGTCTCCAGCTTCTAGCATCAGCCAAAAACTCATACAGCAATAGAAATTCTCTTGGCTTACTGTTTTTCCTCCTAGGATGAGGTGGCATCCAGCCAGGTGAGGTGGGAAAAAGGCCCACCCATTTGTCTCTATAGCAAGAGGGCAACCTCTTTAGACATGTAAATGGCAACTGGGGAGCTAAGACCATTACCTTAACAAAGGAACTGTTTTGACAGATTCACCATATTTCCACTTGTAATCTCACATACACAGGATCAGAGGTTTGGAAGGGACACATGCGTATCATAAAGACTGAACACACCCCTCCTCCAGACCCCCCCCAAAAAACCCCCAATTACAATATTGAAATAGATCTGTAGTACTTGCTTAGGTTTGGTAAATATTAAAGGTAAAGGTAAAGGGACCCCTGACCATTAGGTCCAGTCGTGGCCGACTCTGGGGTTGCGGCGCTCATCTCACTTTATTGGCCGAGGGAGCCAGCGTACAGCGTCCGGGTCATGTGGCCAGCATGACGAAACCGCTTCTGGCGAACCAGAGCAGCGCACCGAAACGCCGTTTACCTTCCCGCCAGAGCGGTACCTATTTATCTACTACAGTGCTTTTGAACTGCTAGGTTGGCAGGAGCAGGGACCGAGCAATGGGAGCACACCCCGTCGCGGGGATTCAAACCTCTGACCTTCCGATCGGCAAGTCCTAGGCTCTGTGGTTTAACCCACAGCGCCATCCGCGTCCCTCTTGGTAAATATTAGGATTTAATTAAAACAGGTATGTTACAACTAGGAAATGGCCAATCCCAATGTGTATTAGAGATATGGTGCACTCACTGGTCAGCCTCTGCAATTAACACATGCAAAATTAGTTAAGTAGGCACAACACCACAAGGGACGCAGGTGGCGCTGTGGTCTAAACCATTGAGCCTCTTGGGCTTGCCAATCAGAAGGTCAGCAGTTTGAATCTATGTGATGGTGGTAAGCTCCCATTGCTCTGTCCCAGCTTCTGCCAACCTAGCAGTTTGAAAGCATACCAGTGCAAGTAGATAAAAAGGTGGGAAGGTGTGGCAGGAAGTAAACAGTATTTCCATGCACTCTGGTTTCCATCACAGTCCGTTGCACCAGAAGCAGTTTAGTCCTGCTGGCCACATGACCTGGAAAGCTGTCTGTGGACAAACACCAGCTCCCTCTGCCTGAAACAGGAGATGAGTGCCGCAACCCCATAGTCACCTTTGAACTTAAGCACCCAGGGGTCCTTTATCTTTACCTTTTTACCTAGTAGGTACACTTCCTGGGTTATGGACTGAACATTGTAATCCTAGCCAGGTCAGCATGGGCTCAAGCTTTAATGAAGTCAAGCAGGCTTCCTTGTGAGGTGTCCAACTGGGAGGGATAGACCATTTGAAGCTCAAAGCAGCTAAATGGATAAGTGTTAATAGGTGTGGAAAGCTAATCCCCTTTTGAGGTAAAGAGCCATTTAGCAGGTCAAAGGAGGGACCTTCCCCTTGAGACCAGAACTTGGGCTGGAGGAGAAGCTATGGAGTTCGGGGTGGAGGGATGCAATCAGGGAGGCCGGGAGATGGACAACTAGACATGTATGTACACCAGCAAAAAGGATGTTGGTGATGCTGCAACAAAATAAACTGGTGCATTCTGGGGTGCTGCTGCTGAGCCCCTCCAAAAGTGTACAATAAAGCATATCTCACTAGCCTCCACTGTGCTTTGATTTTCCCCAGTGGAAGCATATGCCTGAGTGAGCGCCTGGAAACCCTGGAATTTTGCTGCCTCTCGTTAGAGGTTGGGGGTGGTGCACAACCTCTGTAACAATATTCTACTGTTTTAGTTTTGCTCCATGAAACAGAAAGTATGGGGACTAGTGCCACCAAATTAGAGATGGGGGGGGGTGTTAATTGCATTTTAATGAGGATCTACCTCATTCTCACTCCTTGAACCAAAGAGTGAATTCCTTCAGAATTCACACTTCTCACTCTTCCAGCACAACAGTGGAAATTGCTAAGAAAACTGACTGTGTTTTCAAGGTACAAAAATATCTGGAATATAGTCTCTAAGGGACAGGAAGATCTTGTTAATTTCTATTTAGTATGGTGAGATTTTATTTCATACAGCTTAGTGCCCGATTTTCTGGAATTTCTCCCCATGGAGAAATGTGGTTATTATGACTTCAGACTGGGTGTTATTACTGTATATGTTTAGATTTTGTATGCCCTGCCTTTAGTTTGATATATTATTGAAATTTTGTTATTGTTTACTTTTGTTTGTTGTTCCACAATTATTTGAAAACTAATTTAAAAAGTAAAAACAAGCAAGCAAGCAAACAAACAAATCTTGTGGTGCAGTCCTCCAACCAAATTGGGGTGGAGAGAGTGTACAAAAATGCATATATTAGAGGGAAGTGTACATAAAAAATGCATGCATTGCTGAAAACAACCTGCAAGTATGCATTGGATTGAAGCTTGCACCTGGCAATGCACGTGATGCCATGCAAGAAAACAGGGTTTTGATGTCATACAAAATCTATCCTTTCCAATGAAAGGCATAGGGGCATGGGAACAATGATCAGGGAGGAGGTGATGGGGGAAAGACCCTTCTCTGCCTGAGATTCTGGGCAGCTGCTGCCAATCAGAATGGACAGTACTGAGCTATAGAAACCATGATATGAGACAACTTCCTCTCTTCTCCCTGGTAGCCAGAGGAAGATGGTACAGAGTTCAGTATTGTTGTTGTTTAGTTGTTTAGTCGTTTAGTCGTGTCTGACTCTTTGTGACCCCCTGGACCAGAGCACGTCAGGCACTTCAGTTCAGTATTACCAGCTCAGTATTACCTACATGGATGGCAACAACTCTCTCCCAGGGTGTCTCCCAAATTAACCTAGCACTCCTTGGGATTGAACCTGGGACTTCTCAAATGCAAAGCCAGTTTTCTGCCTGGAATAATAGCACCCTGCAAGATCTTCTTTGAGCAGATTAGAGTAGCACCCCCCTTCATTTCCTGGGACCAATGTAGCAAGTGATGCCTTTTTAATTCATATGGAACAAGATGTGATTATTTGCAGCACTGCTTTATTTCCAGGGCCATCACTGAAACATTTCTCCCCTAGTTTAGCCTTTTTGTGAGATCTTTATCTATTCTATATTATCCTTCCTAATATACAGCCATTAATAACATTAGCCTATTAAGCCTTGCATCAAAGAGCTGCAATCTGCCCTAACAGAAGTTGCACTAATTAAGGCATGTATATTGTTCCAGTTCCCTCTCTTGGGCTAGAGGGTATCCAATTTGTCATTATCTAATGTTTTCCTGCTTGCAGCACCGTTAAACTTAAATCTATTCCATAGAATCTCTTTCATGGTGATTTTAGGGGGCAAAATCTGTAGTGCAATCTCTCCCCCCCCCCCCCGTGTCTTCCAGATGATTCAGACTACAACACCCAGCAGCCCCAGTCAGCATAGCCTTTGACTGATGGGAATTCTAGTCCAAAATATTTGGAGGCACCAGGTTGGGGAAATCTGCTGGAGTGTTTCCAAAAGAGGCATAAAATACGGACTCTGTGTTTGTGTCTCCATAACATACCTGGCCTGAAGTCGATCAGTGAGCTTCAGGGCTGAGTAAAATTTGAACTGAGGTCTCCCCACACCACATCAGACACTCCGGCATCTATACCTCACTAGCTGACCACCAGTGGGTATGCAGTGGTTTGGTTCCCACCCACAGGTTCTCTCCCCCTTCCCCCCAAAAAACAGTGTCTGGCACTTTTTCCAAATCTCTCAAGCAAATGGCAAATTCATTAATGCAAGATTTTTTGGGGGTGGGGTTGGGTGGGAATCTAAACAAAATGGGTAAGAGGTTGCAACAGTAAACCTTTGAAGAAGGGGTGGATGTATGTATTTTACCAAGCTCAAGTTCAGTTCCTGATATTTCCACATCAGCTTGCAAATTCTTTTTTAAAGTCCTCAGTTGAAATTCTTCAGCATTATGGTGCAATTTCCTCCCAATATGCACATGACTATGCTCTTTAGCCTAATATACACATCTTTGCAAGCAATTTCCCCTTATATAATGCATATTTGTATGTTATTGTCACTAATATATGCATTGTTATGTAGATGTTACCTACCCGGCATGGGAATTTTTGTGCACATTACTTGGCTGGGTATCTGCACTGCAGAATTTTGAAGGATGGCTGAGTTTTGGTTTATGTATTGTTTCCAAAAGTGACGAAGAAGTAGAGTCACCTGTAAATATGAACTGAATTGGATTTTTTTCCCCAGTGCCAAAGCCCAACACAAGTTTTCTGTTTTCCCAGCTCTTTCTTCACCCACCAAACTCTACATCTTGATTATATATCTATGCATGAAAGTTCTCTTGAGACTCAAAGATCAAACAGAAGGCTTAACTCTGCCCAAGACAGTAGATTAAAATCCTTATTGCAATCAATGGCTCCTCATCTTAGACACTGCAGCATTACCCTTGATATCAAGTGTACTTGGAACGTCCACACATTTTTTCTTTTAGAATGTCATCTTAATTCTTAATTATGATCATAGCACAGATGCAGCTTATATTTAATTTAAATATTTATGGTGTTTGCTTAAGCTTTTCAAAAATGGATTAGTTTGAGGAGGCCAATATTGCCAGCCTTATCGCTTTTCCTGTTGAGTCCAATTAAGAGACCAATCAGGAATTAGCGTGAGAGTTACGCCCCTGGAGGAAGAAAGCTTTGGGTTGTGTGCAGTGTTGGCAACTCTAGGTGGATGGGATTTGTCTCCCTGCAGGGGAAGGGATGATCTGTTCCATGATCAAGCCCTTATACATCTGTCAAGCACCCCAAGCACACAAGCGCTCTCCCCTCCCTGTGGTTTCCAGCAACTGGTATTCAGAAGTGTTACTGCCTCCACTTCTTAAAGCCATCATAGCTAGTAGTCATTAATAGATGACTTTTCTGTGAATCTGTCAAGTCCCCTTTCAAAGCCATCCAAGCTGGTGGCCATCACTGTCCCCTGTGGGAGCAAAGTTTTACTATGTGCTGCATGAAGAAGTGCTTAATTTTGTCTGTCCTGAATCTTCCAACACTCAGCTTCATTGGATGGGAAACCTTTCTTGAACTCCATTGCCCTTGACCACTGGTCTTGCTAGCTGGGGCTGACAGGGCTTAGGAGATGGAGGACACCAGATTTTCCATTCCAAGCTTAGGTAAGCTGTATCTCAAGTTCCCTCCCTGCTAATCTTCAATATGTAAATAACAATACTGGCCTATTTTACAAGGTAGTTGCTAAGGATTACCGGGATAATGTATATGAAACGCATCACCATCATCATTACCCAACCTCTTGATTTGTTCTAGTTCCTAAACTGTTACTAGAGTCATGCAAGATCAATCTGTCAATTTGTTCATGCACCATCTTTCCACAATAACATTGTGCTCGAGGTAGTTTGTTGTTGTTGTTTAGTCGTTTAGTTGTGTCCGACTCTTCATGACCCCCTGGACCAGAGCACGCCAGGCACTCCTGTCTTCCACTGCCTCCCGCAGTTTGGTCAAACTCATGCTGGTAGCTTCGAGAACACTGTCCAACCATCTCGCCCTCTGTCGTCCCCTTCTCCTTGCTCCATCTTTCCCAACATCAGGGTCTTTTCCAGGGAGTCTTCTCTTCTCATGAGGTAGCCAAAGTATTGGAGTCTCAGCTTCAGGATCTGTCCTTCCAGTGAGCACTCAGGGCTGATTTCCTTCAGAATGGATAGGTTTGATCTTCTTGCAGTCCATGGGACTCTCAAGAGTCTCCTCCAGCACCATAATTCAAAAGCATCAATTCTTTGGTGATCAGCCTTCTTTATGGTCCAGCTCTCACTGGGAAAACCATAGCTTTAACTATATGGACCTTTGTTGGCAAGGTGATGTCTCTGCTTTTTAAGATGTTGTCTAGGTTTGCTTTTCTCCCAAGAAGCAGGAGTCTTTTAATTTTGTGGCTGCTGTCACCATCTGCAGTGATCATGGAGCCCAAGAAAGTAAAATCTCTCACTGCCTCCATTTCTTCCCCTTCTATTTGCCAGGAGATGATGGGACCAGTGGCCATGAGGTAGTTGCTCGAGGTAGTTTACTGCAGGCTAAACAGTAGCAACTATCAGGCAGCCACCTACAATGGATACAGCACTTGTGTTTCAAACCAATTCAGCAATCCTTTATTTCATAACTACTGTTCAATACAATAATCATTCATTCAATAAACACATTTCAACAAAAGCTAAATCAGCTACAACAGAGTGATACATAAAACCAGACTAACAGCATCCCAACAGTTCATAATATAATTCAGTTCAATAACCATTCAGAACCAATAAATAACCAAACATAGATATCTCCGTAGGAGAATTGTAATATGCAAGGCAGGTGCATGGAAGAGTTTCTTGCAACTGGACTTCCAAGAAGCATTGCAAGCCTGCTGGGATCATGACTTGTGGGTCTTTAGTTCCTAGTGAAAAAAGGTGTAACCTGGTAGTCAAAGCTCCCCAAGCAGCTGTGCTTTATCATTTCCAAAAGCAGACCAGTGTGGACCAGGCATGCTTAGTGGCCACAGAATGCTAATTGCCCATGGGGGGGGGGGAGAAATATGGAACCAGGTGGGAGAGGAATGGAATAGAGTAGTCTGGATGAGGGAATTGAACTGGAGCATTCCAGTTTTGGGAAATGCAGTTCACCAGAACCCTTGTGTGCTCAGTAGGGATGCCAATTGCCCTGGTATCTCCATGTCCCAGGGGTCATTGCACTTGCAGCAGTGGTGATCAGGCTCAAGACAGCACTCCAAGTCCAAGAGGTCCTGGGGGTCTGAAGTTCCCATTGCACCTACCCCCCCACTTGAGTACTCAGGTGTTCAAGAAAACTGCATTTCTCAGGGCTCAGTGCTGACATCTGCATACGCAGAAGCTCAGTTAACTCCCTGATCCAGATAACACTGGGGGAATGGTGTTGAATTCAAGCACCATGAAGTGGAGAAATTCATAATCTGAACCAGATAAATATGCACTTTCTCCTACAACAAAAATGGATCTACTTACTGCAGTGAGTTGGCCTGTGTTAGGAAGGATGAGTCCTCCACATTTTCCCGTATCTTTTTCAGCCAATTTCCTCAAATAGGATTTCTGCTAAGTAGCATTTGCTGCAATCTTAACCCAATTAAATACTTCGTTGGCCTTTATTGCTTTTGACTCCTTGCAACTTTTAATTAACCTCCTTGTCTTTCCTGACTCTAATGATTTATAGTTGGCTTGTGTTATGTCCCTGTGAATTTTTGGTATTATTGTTATTAGCATCACCATTGCTCTGCAAAAAATACATAGTCTTCTCTTGTGGGCTTTCTGCTTCACAATGCTTGTTTGGAGATAATAATAAAAAAGGTCAAAAGTGAATGTAATTGTGATGGCCTGGGATTCGGACTCAGAGGCTGAACCTGAGGAATCCCAGCCTGCATAGGAGTCCCCACCTCCAGAACCAGCTGAGCTGGGGCTGGGGCCTGAGCCTGAAGGGCCCTCACCTGTGCTGGATCCTCAGGTGCAGGCACCAGCTGAATCTGCTCTGGCTCCTGAGGTGATGGAGGACCCATTGCCTGCAGGTGCTCCACTCTCAGCCCCATCAAGGGGAGGTTGCCTCTGGGTCCGGTAACCCTCCAGCCTCTCCTGAGCTGCAGAGGCTCAGGGTAGAGAGGCGGAGGGAACTAAGTTCCTGCAGGAGGAGTGCTTGCCGCCAGGCCAGGAGAGGCGAGTCACCTGTGGACCGGGGCTGCCCAATGCCTCAGGGCAGATAAACACCAAACAGCCCCAGTCCCAGGGTGCGGGAGCAATGTTGTTGTTAGCCTGTTCCTGCCCGCACCCTGTCCTGCTCTTCTGCCAGAGTTCCTGACCTCACCTGACTCCCTGCCTCGGCCCCCCTACAGCTTTGACGGACAGCCTCCATACCGCACCCTCGACCTCGGACTGGACTCGGACCTCGCCTCTCGGTTAGCCCCTGGGACCAGCACAGTAATATTTTGCAAAGTTGCAGTCAAATGAGACAGGTACACACACACACACACACACACACACACACACACGAGTAAGTTGTGCAGTCAGAGAAATGGGCATCTTGGGAGCAAAGATGGAAAGCTTACTGAAATCTAATTTTATGGTGCATTTTCTTCAAATTTAATTTCAGTTTATTTGGGGAGGAGGTGAATGCCTAGAAATGAGATTTGGGTGGAAGCCACCTTGGTGCTAGTTCCACTGGCATGTTTATCAGAAGATATCCACTGCAAGACTTGTTTACATTCAGTGTGTGGCTCATGCAAAATTTCTGCTCTCTACAACCCAGCTCTATGGGTTGCTTGGATTGCTCACATCCTTTTTCAATGCTGAGCTGTGGCTTTCACAACTGTGTTGCAGGAACGACTTGGATTCCTCAGTAACCAAAATAAAGGATGAAGAGAAGCCACAGCAAGCCTGGGGTCAGATGCTGCTCCCTCCCCTCCACCAGCATGCCTATAAGGAAGAGATCAGAAGCTTCTTCCATTGTAGATTAACCACAGTTTAGTGTGCCATCCAACCTCTAAACCAGTGTTTCCCAACCTTGGGCCTCCAGCTGTTTTTGGACTACAACTCCCATCATCCCTAGCTAGCAAGACCAGTGGTCAGGGATGATGGGAATTGTAGTTCAAAAACAGCTGGAGACCCAAGGTTGGGAAACACTGCTCTAAACTGTGGTTGATTTCAACTATGGTTTGTGAAAACAGGCCATGTTTTCTGTCTGCCTTCAGCTGCTATCTGTCAGGGACTGGGCAGAGGAGGAATGGTGGAGACCGCCTCCCCAGCCTGACCCTTCCAGAGAAGAAGAAGACAGTTCAGAATTACAACAGGGGTTTGAGGGAGATTACAGCTCAGAGGAAGATGAGGGGAGAAGTTGGGAAATAATGGGAGAGGAGAAGGAGGCAGAACAGGAGCAGCTGGCTGACACATTATCACTAGAAAGCATCCCAGGCCCACCATCTCCCAGAACCCGGTGAGCCTTAAAAGTAGGAAAGCAAAGAGCTTGAAGACAGTTGGCCCTAAGCGACAGCCGTAGAAAGGGTGGTGCTACTGACGAATGAGGAAGAGAGGTGGAGATTTACTCAGGACAAGGCCATTATTCCAAGAGGCTGCATTCCCAAGCCCCTCTCTGTAAAAATTGAATAAAAAGCAGTTGGTAAGGACTTTTCCTTGTCTTATCCGTTCCTGGCAACCTGCTGTGGGGGTTGGTTCCTCTGCCACCTGACACTATCTGAATGTCGGTCCACATTAAAGGTTGAAGTTTGAAGTTAATCATAGTTAAGACTTGTCCATCTGGTTCAGATTTGGATGTCACAACAAACTGTGGTTAATTTAAAAAGGTTGGAGCTCCCAAACTCCTCCTCATGGCTATTCCAGAAGAGGATGGGAGGAATGGATGTAAGTCCAAGGTTTGCTGTTGCCCATCTGTGCACTACATGTAAACACAGGCACATGTCCACTAGAGCTTTCACCAACCTGATGTTTTGAAGAACAACTCCCGTCAGCCCCAGCCAGCATGGCCGTGCTGACGGGAGTTGTAGCAGTTGCAGCCATTGTGATGGGGCTGAGCCACCCTCCTGTCACCAGTGTCACAGTAGCTCACATGGGTGGGGCAGGCCACTGGCAGGGTTGAAACTGAGCAGTTGCACTAACAAGAGCACTGGGTTGGCTCTGCTGGTGTGTTCATGCAGGGAATATATGTTTTGGAAGTCAACATTTCCAAAAGAATTAGACCTGTGATGAGACCTCAAGGATATAGTAAATAGTATGATACCTCCTATACTATAAACACATTGTATATTTAGGTCACATCCACAACATACATTTAAGGCACTCTCCTACCACTTTATAAGCCTTGGTTTATAAGCCAATGCATCCTGGGAGTTGTAGTTTGCTAAAGCTGCTGACCCCACAGGACTACTTTTCCCAGCATTGTCAGCAAACTGCAGCTCCCAGGATTCCCTTTGACTGTTAAAGGGCATCACAGTGAGTTACCCCCAAACTATGCATTTATTGTTCCCTCTATTTTATGTCATCCAGACCAACTGTATTTCTTTTCAGATTTGTCTGTCATCTGGCTATACCTATGGCCTCCTGGGTGCACATGGGCCTCTATATATTAGAGGCTGCCCTGCCAGCATTTTGTCAAATAATTCTGCCTCCAAGTCCATGCACAGCAACTGGTTCAGCAGAGCTTAAATCTCCATTCTGCTTATCTCTGCTTTTCCAGGAATCCTTTTTTTAGATGTATTGAGGGATTTTGAGCCAGCTCAAATGACAAGTGCTTTATTCACCACCTGATCTTCTCTGCAAAGCGTCACTTTCTCAAGCCAGCTCAGCCAAAGCCCTGTAGAATCACAGAATCATTGAACTGTAGAGTTGGAAGGGACCCAAAGGACCATCTAGTCCAACCTGCTGCTGCAATGCAGGAGTCACAGCTATTGGGTGCAGGAGTTGGTTTTTAAGCCAAGATGTTGGCCCACTTCCTTACCTGTGGGTATAGATAAAGCTGTTGTGGCAATTCAGCTTCTGGTCTCTGGCAAAGAGGGGTGACATGTTGTGTTAGACTTGGACATTTGCAGGAACAACTGAGGCATGCAAGAGAGCAATACTAATGATGTTAAGAATGTCATGCCATTGTCAAGGGAGTTTGGCCAGAACAATTCCATGTGGCCTGCTTTGGAGTCCTCCGTTTGAAGGTGGGCAGCTCATGACTGCTTTGAAGATAAATGGACCTTGTAAGGATATTGTAGAGTTGGAAAAGGTTCAGAAAAGGGCAAGCAAAATGATCAAGAGGATGAAGAGACTTCCCTATGAAGAAAGGTTGCAGTGTTTGGGACTTTTTAGTTTAGAGAGAATGCCAGTAAGAGGTGACCTGACGGAAGTTTAGAGAAAGATGCATGGCAGAGAGAAAGTAGATAGATATAAAGGTTTTTCTCCCTCTCTCATTGCTCTAGAACTCATGGCTAGCCAATGAAGCTGAATGCTGCAGGAATCAGAAGTATAAATGAAGTATTTCTCCATGAAATGGATAGTCAAGCTATGGGTCTCACTTCCACAAGGAGGCCATGATGGCCACCAACATAGATGGCTTTCAAAGAGCATTAGAGAGATTCATGGAGGAGAAGAGGGCTATCGATAGCTATGCTCTGCCTCCATAAAGGTAAAGGTAAAAGTACCCCTGCCCGTACAGGCCAGTCTTGACAGACTCTGGGGTTGTGCACCCATTTCACTCAAGAGGCCGGGGGCCAGCGCTGTCCGGAGACACTTCCGGGGCACGTGGCCAGTGTGACAAGCTGCATCTGGCAAGCCAGCACAGCACACGGAATGCCGTTTACCTTCCCGCTAGTAAGCGGTCCCTACTTATCTACTTGCACCCGGGGGTGCTTTCGAACTGCTAGGTTGGCAGGCGCTGGGACCGAGCAGCGGGAGCTCACCCCGCCGCGGGGATTCGAACCGCCGGCCTTTCGATCGGCAAGCCCTAGGCGCTGAGGCTTTTACCCACAGCGCCACCCGCCTCCCTGCTCTGCCTCCATGGGAGGCACTAAATGCTTTTGAGTAACAGTTCCTGGAAACCACAAGGAGGGAGAAGGCTTTTGTGCTTGGGTTCTGCTTGTGGGTTTCACATAGGAATCATAGAATTGTAGAGTTGGAAGGGACCCAAGGCTCATCTAGTCCAGCCCCCTGCAATGCAGTAATCTCAGCTAAAGCAACCATGACAGATGGCCACCCAACCTCTCTTTATAAACCTCCAAGGAAGGAGAGTCCATCACCTCTTGAGAGAATGTGTTCCACTGCCAAACAACTCTTGCTGTCAGAAGGTTTTTCCAAATGTTTAGTCGGAATCTCCTTTCTTGTACCTTGAAGCCATTGGTTCAAGTCCTACCCTCCAGAGCAGGAGAAAACAAGTTTGCTCCCACTTCCGTGTGACAGCCCTTGAGATATTTGAAGATGGACATAATATCTCCTCTCAGTCTCCTCTCTTTCAGGCTAAACATACCCAGCTCCTCCAACCGGCTTAGTTTCCAGACCCCTGATCATCTTGGTTGCCCTCCTCTGCACACATTCCAGTTTGTCATCATCCTTTTTAAATTGCGGCACCCAGAATTGGACACAGTATTCAAGGTGTGGCCTGACCAAGACAAAATAGAGTGGTACTATTATTTCCCTTGATCCAGACACTAGATTTCTATTGATGCAGCCTAGAATAGTATTAGTCTTTTTTGCAGCTGCATCACACTGTTGACTCATGTTAAGCATGTGATCTACTGAGACCCCTAGAGGTTGTAAGTAAAAAGGCAGGCAGGTGGGGGCTGGCTGAGACTGCCCCAATCACCCTAATAGACCAACCACAAATTCCACCCTGACTGGTAGCTACTCTCTAGAGCTCCTGGCAGGAAATGGCCCTTTTCAGTACCTGTCACCTAGAAATTTAACTGGAGGTTTTTATTTATTTACTTATTTCATTTCTAACCCACTTTCCTCTAGAGAGCTTAAAGTGGCTCCCCCTCCCCAATTTTATTCTCACCACAGACCTGTGAGGTGAGTTAGGCTAAGAGGCTCTGCAACTGGTTCAACATCACCCAGTGAGCTTCATGGCTGAGAGGAGGATTTGAACCCTGGTCTCCCAGGTCTGAAAACAACACTCTAACCTCTACACCACACTTGGCTCATTCTGGAGAGGGGCCCAGGATCGAACCTGTGACTTCGAAGCAGATGGCCTCTTTCCTTCCCACATGGCCCAATATGATGGGTGGATGTCATAAACCCATTTGGAGAGAAACCTTTTTGTCCCCTGCGCCTATTTCAAGCTGTTCGATTCATCTTGGAGAACCTAATGGGGTAAGAGAGTAGGCAGGGATTTTATGACAGAGCGTTGAACTCCAGCCATCCCATGGTGCCATTATGCATGTTTAAATCTCATTGATTTCAGTGGCGCTTAAGCGTGCATAGCTGAGCATTGGATCACCGCCAGCCCCTCTGCTTTTCTCTGAGGCAGCATATATTATCTCCAAGATTGGCTTATCTTGCCAATTTCGAACCAGCATCTGCGTTGCTGGTCATCTACAAAAAATATTAAATGGCACAAATGTGCCACCATCGTCAGGAGGAGGTTCGAGTGTTTGAATTTAATTTCCCCTGTCAGGGTGCCCCCCTCCCCAATCATACAATCTGCTATTTTTTAAAAGAATAATAATAATAATAATAATAATAATAATAATAATAATAATGATGACACTTTGTTTAAATTAAAAGGGTTACATCTACATAAATGCATTTTCTTGCCAGCTTGTGTTTCCCTTGCTAATAATATGTCATTTCTTGAGCATATTAGAATTTCGGGGAATTAGTCACCGACTTAACTTGCCTAATGATTTAATGAAGAGGGGGATTTGTTTTTGTAATTGGGCATATTGTTCTAAACAAACCTGATTTGCTTGTTTCCATCAGTGGTTGGTCGGTGTGGTGGTTGTGGTGGGGAAAGTGAGGGGGAGGCAGAATGAGTCCCGTTGAACAGATTCCTGCTTGCTGAATAGAGAGAGGAGGAGCAGAATGAGGCTGATCCCAGGGATCAGACTTGCCGCAGGGCAACTGTTTGGAGTGGCAAATGAGAGCTAATTCAGAGGGCAGGCAGGATGCAATAATGGAAGAAATAGGTGCTCAGGGTGCCCTGCTTACGGGCGGAGGGGAATGAGCCACACCAGGACAAGCTACAAAAGGGCCTGTGCAACAGGCAGCACATCGGTTTGAACACAGCCCACTGACTCCGGTGGCTGCCACCTATCTCTAACACAAACATAGATGTAGAACATGAGAGGGAAGTTTCACAGAAGGGCCAGCCTACTCACTAACCTCACTGAGGCAGTTCCCTCCAACAACAGGCTGCAGACAGCTGAAAGGGACAGCAAGTCAGGATGGAGAGGAGCATCCTCAGGCATTCCCTTCGACTGTGGATGGAGTGCCATGAGGACCTTGCCACTGCCAACCCATCACCTCGAGCTGCAGCTTCTCCCCAGACACCGCCAAGGGGCAATGGCAGAGGAAGAGAAGGTGGGAGCAGAAGTGGGGTGCATGGGCCTGCCACCCTCAGGCCATGCCAGTTCCCAGCCTTGTCCCCACCGAGAGCTGCAAGCTGCCACTAATGCTGCTCCTGCCACCGCTCACTGAAGCACCCTTAACCAACTATGATTCCCAGGGGGAGCAGCACCATTTTCTTATTTGCCTCAGGTAGGCAAAATGTCTTGAGCCAGCCCTGGTTCACATCATTATCCACCAGACATTGTCCCCCATCAGATTTCTGCAGCAATGGATTTTCTTACTTGTCCACCTGTTTTGTGCTGAAATTTCTTAGCTGTGCTGCCTATTCCATTCTCAAGGTCATCTTGAAGAAGGTCAGGCCATGATAGGTAAAGGTAAAGGTACCCCTGCCCGTCAGGGCCAGTCTTGCCAGACTCTAGGGTTGCACGCCCATCTCACTCAAGAGGCCGAGAGCCAGCGCTGTCCGCAGACACTTCTGGGTCATGTGGCCAGCGTGACAAGCTGCATCTGGCGAGCTAGCACAGCACACGGAACGCCGTTTACCTTCCCGCTGGTAAGCGGTCCCTATTTATCTACTTGCACCCGGGGGTGCTTTTGAACTGCTAGGTTGGCAGGCGCTGGGACCGAACAGCGGGAGCGCACCCCGCCACGGGGATTCGAACCGCCGACCTTTCGATCGGCAAGTCCTAGGCGCTAAGGTTTTACCCACAGCGCCACCTGCGTCCCTTCAGGCCATGATAAGGGCAGATATTTATATTGAGCATTTCCTAAGCAACTGTGTAGTGCCATACCTGTCCTGTTTGCTTCTGCTGAAACATTCAAAACTTGTAAGTTTCAGTGGCACTACAATGAGACATAATGGGTCTATTCAGAATGTACCCAGTCATTCCAAGCTTGGAAATGATTTTTCAGAAGCATCCCATACATTCTAAACAAGGGAGAGACAATAGGTGCATGGGACAGATTTTTCATAAAATTAAACCAAGTGGCCAGCTTTCAGACTGGCACACTGAACAATGTCGCAGCTGCAAAAAGACGTGGTTGACCTTTGCAGAATTGCATAGCAAATCCATGAAACAAGCATGGCCATGGATTCAGGTGCCCTCAAGATTGCCTCCAAGCTATTGCACCCAAAGCACCAGGATTGGATTCAGCCCAATTTAATACTGAGGTGCTCAGTTGTTCATTGTCACTCTGTGGCAAGAGTAGGGTACCTCATATCCAGAGGTTGGATACACACACACACACACACACACACACACACCCCACCCTCTCTGTTTGGCCCTTGAGATGCTGTCTAGGCAACACCCTTCACGGGCTTTGCATCAAATCCTGCTGGAGTAATTTTGCCTTGCTGGAATGTGACCTAAAACTCCGATAATGCCTCTAGCTTCCCTGGGTGGAGGATGGAGAGGGGTGGGGGAATTGTGTGTAGAAAATAGCCTACTGTACAAAGGAACATTTTTACATTCATTGCTCTACCACTTTAGCCTCTGGCACTACCCACCACTGTCATGTGGTCCTCAGAAGGTTGCTAGAAGGGAATGAGGTCATCAGGCTAAGAAAGGTTCCCCACCCCTTATTACCCACCACAAAACATCAGCCATATTAGGCCCCTGCCTTTCATCTGAAAGGATGTTCATTATTTCTGGACTTGATTAAGAAATCAAGATGTTAGGCTGTGAGTCAGTGATTTAACTGTTGTTTTTGTTGTTGTTTTGGACCTTCTCTATGACTAGTAGAGTTGATTGATTCTGGTTGTTCTCCTTGGTTGAGTACATGAATGGAACCAGATCATGATAGTCATGTCCAGGGGCAGTAACACCTATAGCCCTCTGGGTGTTGTTGGACTCCAATTCCCATCATCCTCAGCCAGCATGGTCAGTGGTCAGAGTTACTGGAAACTGTAGTCTTACAATTTCTGGGAGGGTTTCCCACCCCTTCTCTAACTAGTTAATTAGATAGGGTTTGTTTCTGGGGCAAGTTGATGAGTGAGTGATGCTTAATTTGTTACAGCCTATTTAGATGGTCTGTGGCATATCTGTGAAGAACAGCAGAAGCATCAGCTGCGAATGGTGGGTGCAGCAGCTGCTCTATTATTTTTAGAACCTGGTGGTCCAACCAGAAGGTGAGCAGGATGGACCAGAAGTGATGGGCAGGGAGAGGAGGCACCTGAAAGGAGTGGAGAGAGTTAGCAGCAAAGTTAGTGGTAAGCTAGAATTAAGGTTTTAGCTTGATTCATTTAAAAACCTTACAGCATCTAGCACAGTGCATCATGATGGCTAGGAGAGCAGGAAAAAGCATTAAGTGGTCCTCCAAAATCCCCAGCAATTTTCAAGTGGTTCACAAGGGTGGGGGCAGGGGAGATTTTGAACCACTGCCTTGTTTGATATTGTTGTGCATGTTTCACCCCTTGGTCTCATGTGCAGCAGGGAGGGTGGAAGGTCATGCAAACAGGCTCTCCAGTTATGCTTCCCGCCCTCCACACTCTATGTGGATCCAACCAGTGAGTTTAGCAACATCCCAAGCACGACTGAAGGTATCAAAAAGGTTTTGTTGGAAGGAAGTTCATTGCATCTGGGAGCGTTTCTGGCACACATTGGGAGTCCTTGTTGGATTATCGTTAAAACCTTCATCAAAACTTGTATGGCTTCAAAGTCGGTCACACAAGGGGGTCTCCTTGAAGATCAGCCATCCTGGCACTTTTTTATTTTTCCTAATCTAGCAAGGACATCTCCTGAAACATGCCAAGATACCAGCTGTGAAACTTGCAAATGAGTTTTAGTTTGTCAGTGAGAAGCCCTTCTTATGGGCTGATCTGATGCCAGAACTGCTGAGATCCCAGGGACTTTGTAGTGTGTGTAGAATAAAGTGAAGGAGATGATTTGGTGTCTGGCTTCTGCTGCAGTCTCTCAGGAGCAAATCTTTGGTAGGAGGAGAGGTGTGGACATGTGGAAAGGAGAGTGATGTGGTCATGTTTCCTGTGGTGATAGAAAGTCAAGGAACAAAGTCAGGAGTTCCAGCTCACCGAATGGGCCCACAAAACTTATTTCTGGCCTGCCTCTCAGTGACAATGCCCTTGACAGTGGCCCCCGTCTCCCTTCCCGCAGGAGGGACAGGATTGCTGGCCTGGGAATGGGAGGGCAGGAGAGGCAGCTGGCTCCATCTGCACATGACCAAAAAGAAGAAATGCATCACCACCCCCACACCCAAAAAGTCTGCAGATTTACATAAAATTTCAATATGCAGATTTATAGGAACATAGAATGCTGCCTTGTACCGACTCACTCCATTGGTTCATCTTGTTTGTTTGGTTAACAAAATGTATACACCACATGATTGTAGAAAATCCTCCAAGCAGTTTGCAGGAAATATTAAAATTATCAGTTTTAAAAACTGTTCAAAACATTTTTTAAAAATTTAAATTGCCAGTAAAAAGAGATTAAAATGTTTATTTATTTTTATCGTTTTATTAAAATTGCCAGCAAATTATGTCAACAGGCAGGGAGTTCCAAAGTGTGGGTGCTGCCACACTGAAAACAATTTCTTTCAAGTGCTAATCGTGGCACTTATAACAGCATCATTTCCACAGTTCAAAATGGTTGAGTGGACACATGGGGGGGTGCTTCTTTCACAAGTACATAATGTCCTAAGCTATCCCATCCAGCTCAGCTTTGTCTACACTGAAAGGCAGCAGGGATCTGAAGGCTTGGAAACGGGGGACAATTCCCAGCCCTTCCTGGAGATGCTGGGCATTGAACCTGGGACCTTATGCATGCAAAGCAGGTGCTCCACTGCTGAACTTCAGCTCTTGTGTGTGTGCAGGCAAATTTAGAAATGATTACTGCAATTGAGATGGAAATACTGCAATATATTTATCCATAATGGGGAAGGCTGTCGGCACTCAGCTTTGAGGCACCTTCCTTGGGGGTCTTTAATCTTTAAAATGGGCTTGGACTGAACAGCCCCACAGGTGGAGGGTGCCTGGGAACTGCAGCAAAGCATCTCCATCTTGGGGGGGGGGGGGCAGGTCATAATTACAAGTGAACAATAACTATGTTCGTTTAGCTGCACCATCCCCCAGAGGAATGCCAATCACATATGTAATGAAAGGCACAGGATTGAGAAGATGTCATTCACATCTGCTGAAGACAGAGAACTATGCAAGAATTGCTGTGCAGAGAACTCAGCAAACACAACTGATTGTGACAAGCTGATCTGATGGGCGTTTTAGAAGTTTCAGCAATAGGTTTGTTACTCACTGGGGGTAAAAAACCTCCCAACAACTGTTGACTATCAGAATACTTTTCCTCCCCATTGCCAGACGGATGAATCTATTCAGCTGGTTCAGCAACTCAATGTAGCCCCATCCTCATTGGCATTTCACTACCCTGCAAAATGAAGGACTTTCCATCTAATTTATTGCAACAGGTCTCGTACCAAAGGTGGACATGAAGTCTCAGAAACCAAAAAAGCAGTTTAGAAAGATTCAGTCCACCATCTTGGTTCGACATGAAACCTATTCCTTGAGCTCAGGAACCATCATGAACAGTTTAGTTAGGATATCTTAAGAGGTCTCCAAACAGACAGTTTCCCAAAATACATAGTAGTAGTAGTAGTAGTAGTAGTAATAATAATAATAATAATAATAATAATAATTTATTACTTATACCCCACCCATCTGGCCAGGCCTCCCCAACCACTCTGGGTGGTTAGTATATTGTTAAGTTATTTCCCCCCCACACACACACCTTTTGAACCCAAGCCCTCCCAAGGCACCTCATAAAAGAGAAAATTTAGGTTAAGACATGAATATAAATTTAGCTTAAGGCAGGTTTTTGTTTATTGAGCATTCATCCTGATACGCTTGCAAGGAGTTGGCATAGATGTTAGATTGTGTCCCGTCTTTATTGAGCCTTCATTCTTGTTTGTTTTCAGAGTGTTTACACAGGCATCTTCCCATTAATCATCTATTCATTTCACACTTTTAAATGGATTTTCCTGTCAATAGCTGAACTGCAAAAAGCCTGTTTCCTTTTTTAAAGTGGATTTGATGTGCTCAGGCAATAGAGCATTCTAATTTATTTTAATTGCACAAATCTAAATGCCTATTGTATCCGCTTGAATCCCTCCCACAAAATTCTGAAGGTTCCTTTAATAAATATCAGAATAAATCTATAAAATTTCGGTCGGCATTTTATGAAAAGAATTTGTCAATTTTATTTTATTTTATTGCTGCATTTTGACCTTTAAACTTGCTGTTGATTTCCATTTTTATTTACTACAGCTTTGTTCAGTTAAGATTTGTTTTGTTGATATTTCTCGGCTGTTTTTTGTATTGTGGACTGCACTTAGTTTTTTGATAAAGATACATTTTTTTAAAAAAAGTAAGTAAATTTAATTATCATTGAATCACAGAAGTATAGAATTGGAAGAGATGTGGAGGCCATATAGTCTAACCCCCTGCAGTGCAGAAATTGCAGCTAAAGACTGCTGGATAGGACCTGGGAGGGTGTATGGGGTGTTAGGGGAGGGGTTGTACCTCTGGTGTGGGGCACATGGTGCTCCTTCTGGGGTGATTTGTTCACCTTTGGTCCTCACCCTGCGCTCAGCTCTCACCTTGAGGCATTTCTGCAACAACCTGGGGCTCCTAGAAGGTGTCAGCAGGCGACTGCAGCCACACCCCAGGAAACAGCTTTGACTGGCTGGCTAAACCAGGTGAGGGAAGCCAATGGGTCTCAAACCCTTGTTGAGTTAAGGACTTCCCCAGCATGCAGTGACAGGCTCCAGCAGATGGAGTGGATGAGACCAATAGTGGGTCCAACGGTTAAGAAGGTGGTTTCTGCACATGCTGGAGAGGGAAGTGAGGGGCAGGCGGGGCTCGTCCACCTGGGAAGGGAGCCCATCTGGGAGACGGCAAACTCTGATCCTAAACCTCTGTTGCCTTGCAAGATATCTTCAGGAGAAGAAAAGGCCATACAGCAAATCCTACACAAATCCCTGAGATGGTTAGATTGTGACTTGTACACCTCCTTCCAGCAACCTCTGCAGCCAAGCTGGTACCAAATGTATGCTCTGCTTTCCTTTGGACCTCATCAGCAAGCCTGAGAGGGAGGGGGTCTTGTTCTCTGGGCAGACCAGGACCTCCTTGCACACTGCCCAGGCACAGAGGTTTGACTTCATTGTTTCTCAGGACAGACAGATGTCAACAACAAAGGGCCTTGGGAGAGCTGGGCTCAAAACAAAACTTCACTCAGCCATGAAGCTCACTATATGTCAGTGGGAAAATTGCTATGGTTTTACTTTGGTGAATGATGTATGTGGCCTGCAGTTCTCTGTCCACTTACAGAAGAGTAAGCTGCATTGAGCTCCCCCTTAAATGGACAGGGGGGAAAGCCACAGAGTGGTTGACTAATTATTGCAACAAGATTAAATCAAAAGGGAGGATCAGGACCTAGGCACTACCCACGTGGCCTCCTACGCATCACACCAAATCTAGGTTCCACCAGACTCCACTTATATATAGGGATACTTTGATTGAAGCGGCCCAGTGTGGTGTAGTTAGAGTGCTGAACTAGGAGAGACCAGATTCAAATCCTCACTCGGCCATGGAGCTCTCACTGGGTGACCTTGGGCCAGTCACCAACTCTCAGCCTAACTGACCCCGCAAGGTTGTTGTGGGGATAAAACCTTGTACACACTGTGTTTAGTTCTTTGGAGGAAAGATGGGTTATAAATAAATAAAAGGACTTTTGAAACAAAGGAACCTGGCTCCAAGATAACTTGCTTTGAGAGAGAGAAATTGATTCCTATGCATTTTTCATCCCAGACTTTACAGTAGGAGGAACAGTAGCTGCTGTAGCCTTTGCCAACCTTGTGCCCTCCACGTCCTTTTGATGACAACTCCCATCAGCCTCAGCAAAGATGGAATTAATGGGGGTTGTAGTCTGAAACATCTGGAGGGCATCAGGTTGGCAAAGGGTTTGGCAGTTAGCACACTTGGCTAGAGCGTGGTGCTGATGACGCCGAGGTCGCGAGTTCGATCCTCTAGGATTTGAGGATGTGTCAGAAATGAAGAGTTGGCACTTTGGTTTCTGGCCTCCCTCCTCGTTACATTATGATGGCAGTAATAAAGGTGTTCTTAATTCCTGGATGAATCTAACAAAATGTGGACAATCCAGGTATGCAGAATTAGCACCCTGCAGGGCTTCAACAACATTGTCAGGTCAAAGTGGATACATTTACTGTAAATATGTTTTAAGTGGCAGCATATACTGGGAGGACGTGAAGTAACAAATGACTTTGGCGAGTGATTAAAACTGTTGGAGTGAAGCGAAGTTCAAGGGTTTCATAGCCCAAAGTCTCTGGGTATTTGCATAGGCCTCCATTTGGATTCTATAAAGGCATATTTGCATGAATTGCTTTGGGGGAGGGGGGTCCTGTACTGCCAATTCAACACACCTAATTTGCTTTCTAGCCGATTACATTATACAGCATCATCCTGAGAGCTTGGAGAATTACTACCATTCAGAGGACAAGGCTGTGAATAACTACTAGCCCAAATAGCTGTGTGGTGTTGTTGTTGTTGTTGTTGTTGTTGCTGCTGCTGCTGCTGCTGCTGCTGCTGCTGGTGGTGCTGCTATTTGCCTGCCCTGACGTCCCAGGGCAAGTCACAATACCACATTTAAAACTTGATGAATATTGTATAGTGAAAGTGCCAAGCACACCTCTCTAGGGGAGGATCTCCACAATTCTGGGGGCAGCAGAACTACCAATAGAACTACCATTGTCTGATATTCACATCCAAGAAGGTCTTTAGGGAAGGAGGTGGTCTTTGAGGCCAAAGCCACATAAGGCTTTAAGCACAAATGTGAGCATCTTCAGTTGAGCCTTGGCAAGCAATGCAGCTGTTTTAAAATGAAGAACTAAGCGCAAGCCAGACCAGTAACCAGGCTGCTGCATTTGGAACCTGTTGAAGTTAATGTTGGATTCAGGAGGTCAGTTGCTGGGAATCACAGGTGGAGAGAGTGCTGTTGTGTTCAGATCCTGCTGGGGGGGGGGGCTTCCTATGATGGGCATCTGGCTGGCCACAGAGAGAAAAGGATGCTGGACTAGTCAGGCTATGGGCAGAGGTGTATCTTGCCTCAGTTGTTGAAGGCAGTGTGCACTCTCTTTGCTGGGAATTTCAAGTGGGGAGAGCTGTTGTCGCACTCAGGTCCTGCATTCAGGCTTCCCGTAATGAGCATCTGGTTGGCCCCTGAGAGAACACCTAATCCAGCATCCTGTTCTCTCAGGGGTCAACCAGATGCCTGCTAAGGGAAGCCCGAATGCAGGATCCAGGCGCAACAACCGCTCTCCTCACTTGCAGTTCCTAGCAACCAGCATTCAGAGAGCACACTGCCTTTAACAATGGAGGCAATTTACAGCTGTTGTGACTAGCATAGGAGCCAATTCCTAGGGGTCAAGAGGTCTTTGATATAAAATATAAAATATTTGATGTGGGCACCGCCCTAGACTTGATGGGCGTTGCCATTCAAATGGTGTCCGTGCACCACATCATGTGATCGATTATGCAGGGCAGGGCTTACTTGGAAATCCCCCCCCCCAATATTTGATTCAAGATGGCACCCATGGTGACTAGTATCCATTCATAGCCCTGTTCTGTCTCCAGAGCACTCCTCAGACCTTCAACAGTGCTAATGTTGCACAAAAAGAGCCTTGCTAGATCAGGCCCATTCTAGGGTTGCCATATTTCAAATTCCTGGCAACTGCAAAGTTGTTGCACTTTTTTTTTTTAGGAAGACCCCAAAATTGTTGAGTTTTGGGGGGGAAGCCTCCCCCCAAAATAGTGATTTTAAGCTTCTGGAGCTGTTTCCACTGCTTTTTCCATCACGTTGCCATACATCTGGGTTTTCCCTGACATTTTGCTGATTCAGCCAAATTCCCCCCAACATCATTTTTACACCTGAAGACCAGGACATGTCAGGGATTTTACTGACGTATGGCAAGCCGACCCATAGCCTGTCTAGTCCAGGAGCCCCTTTGGCCTGATCTGCTTGCATGGCTCTTCTTACATTCTTAGGACTTCTGCACTTCTGGCAGCTATCTAGGATGGGCTATGGATTGGACAAAGGGAGGCCCACAGCCTGCCCCCAGGGTCCTTCCACAGAGCAGCAGGTAAAAAGGTTTTTCTGTACAAGAGCCCTGAGGGAAATATGAATGTTATCAGGCTGTCATTCCTCTGGAGAGGCCATGTGGGAGGAGGGGCATTGTTCAAGCACAGAATGCATGGGGGGGGGGAGCACCCCTATGGAGCCTGCAACTTCATTGAGGATTCACAAAGTATCACAAGCTGGCTGAGGTTTTCTGATCGCGGCTGTTTCTTCTCCCCATCGTTAGCTTCATTGCTGGGGACTGGATAAAGGGTTGTACTTTTGGCATTAAGGAGAGGCGTTTGGGGGGGGAATCACTGTGATTTCATCGGCAGCGCCCTGTTGAGACAAAGCCTGCTGGAACCGGGGGGGGGGGGGGGGGGAGGGAGAATGAAATAAAATAAACCTCCCGCTCCTGAGTCATTGTTAACTTGGAGGGCTGATTCATCCCGTAACTGGGACAACCACCTCTTCTGCTGGGGAAAATAGAAAAGAAGAGAAAAAGAGATGACGTGTGGCAGCCAGTATAGTCTCATGCTGGGCACCCACAGCTTCCATTGATGGCACGGAAGGAGAGACAAGCAGTCTCCAAATCTAGGAGGCATCCAACACTTTCTCAAACTGCACCTGACAGGAGCTTCATTGGGAAGCGGGCTTACTTTGGTGGGAGAAGAGGGAGCGTTGGTGTCAGGCCGGGGACACTGGATAATGCAGGTGTTCTGGCAGAAATGAAATCAGGAGCAGAATTCACTGATTTGCACTTGCTGTTCTTCTTTTCATTATAAAAGCAACTACACCTTTGTATATGTGTTTCCTTTGGACAGTGACTAAGGTCACATCCACTCTGTGCATTTAAACCAATGTAATACCTCTTCAAAAAGCTGTGGCTCCCCCCAAAATAATTAAGGAGCTGTCGTTTGCTTAGAGTTGTTAGGTGGCTATTCTCCCTTGTCCCCTTCCCGAGATAATTCCCACAGTGCTTTGGGGAAAGGGATTGATTGTTAAACTTATCTGGAAACTGTAGCTCTGGGAGGGGAATAGGGTCTCCTAACAACTCACCACACCCTTAGGAAACTGCAGCTCCCAGAATTCTTTGGCTGTTTAAAGTGGTATCATAGTGCTTCAAAGTAACGGTATGATGCTGGCTTTGGAGTAGGACAGTGTCTTATCTTCTAGCAAAGCCTGTGTATTTATTTATTTCAGTGGCATAGCAGAAGTTCCTGGTGGAAGGGACGAACAAGTGGGTTGCAACCAGGCTCTGTACTTAGGAACCAGCCTGGCAAATGAGTCCTTGGTGGACGGGGTGGTTAGGTGTCTGGTGCAGCAACTGGGAATTCTCCTTGGCTGAGGTCAGGAAAGCAAGGGTAGCTTGCAAACAAGTCATGCTGAAAGAGCCTTGGAGCATTCCCCTAAATGGCAATGTCTTCTAAAGCAGCTTAGAATTTCAGGTAAAATAAGGGAAATACAAATCTCCAAAGGTAATTATTTTTAATTTCAGCACTCCAAAGAGCTGGCAAGAGCCAAAGCACAGACCAGCCTAGGGAAAAGCTTAAAAAGACCTAGCCATTCTGCAGATAAATGCCTCATTTCTTTGCCAAAAGCAAAATAATAATAAAATACATTTTTCTATCTTATTTTGATGAACAGTTCAATTTATGAACATAGCTTGTAAGAGAAAGGAGCAAAATCTGGAGCCAAGACATTTTCTAACTTCAGTGCACCCCCTGCACGGATTCTGGTAATTTTTCAGAGGGTTACTGCGAGTGGTTCAGCTTTGCTTATAAACTTTCAGTGTTCTTTCCAATGTTAGTCCTGCTCAGAAGAGACCTACTACACAGGTGGCTAACTTGGGTTCATTCATTCCAACAGGTCTACTTCAAGTAGCACTAGCATTGCATACCATAGTGTACTTGCACCAGAAGATGTATTCTAAGGGGTGGATGTGGCCCTCAACATATCTCCCTTTGGCCCTGGGAACTGTCTCAAGGCCATGCCCCTCCCTGCACCCATTTGTTTTTTTGTTTTTTTTCCAATGGCTGGAATGTACGCTTGAACACTGATCATTTCTCTTGCTTGCCTGTATATAAGAATAGAGAAGGGCATGTGAGTGTGTGTATAAAGCAGCCCAGTACATAATTGTAAAAATTACACACATTGCTGTGCCCATGTCTGCCTATGGCCATGCCCACCACTGTCATGGGACTCTCAGAAAGTTGCCTATAAGGGAATGTTGCCCTTGGGCAGAGTAGGGTAAATAGTATTGTTGCATGCCACACCAATCTCCAAGCAGTGCAAGATTCCAGGTGTTCTGGGTGCTTACGCAGGTTTGTGTTTCCTTCATGAATGAGGCTCAGCAGAGACTGTAGTGCCTTTAGGATATATTGCTTATATAAACAGGTAAAGGGACCCCTGACCCTTAGGTCCAGTCGTGACCGACTCTGGGGTTGCGGCGCTCATCTCACTTTATTGGCTGAGGGAGCCGGCGTACAGCTTCCGGGTTATGTGGCCAGCAGGACTAAGCCGTTTCTGGCGAACCAGAGCAGCGCACGGAAACACTGTTTACCTTCCCGCCGGAGCAGTACCTTTTTATCTACTTGCACTTTGACGTGCTTTTGAACTGCTAGGTTGGCAGGAGCAGGGACCGAGCAACGGGAGCCCACCCCATCGAGAGGATTCGAACCGCCAACCTTCTGATTGGCAAGTCCTAGGCTCTGTGGTTTAACCCACAGCGCCACCCGTGTCCCAATTGCTTATATACCCCTATATATAACCTGAGTTTATGGTGGATAACAGCCCAGAAGGTCTTGCTTTTCCCATAGGCACAAGCAGGAATCAAGCATGGCTCTCCCTCTCTGGCTTCTCCCTGCTTTTAACTTCCTGCTCTCTCACACACTCAGCTCTGGCTATTGTCTTTCTCACTGCCATCCAGGGGAGGGGAGGGAGCCCGCCCACCCACACCCAAGTGTCTTCTGGCACAGAGCAGCTTCCTTTGTCAGACTAATGACCATGCTTAAGTGGTAACAATGACCGTTGTCTGACTAATTCAACAAATGAATCATCAGTTAGATTTTAAACCTTTGCTGGATTCAGGAACACAGGAATTACAAGGGACTCAGGCATCATGCAAGCTAACCTTCCAAACTCACAGCAATATTCTAACTGGGGACTGACTTCCTGTTATGCGGGTTGTGGGTGCAGCAAGAGGAGGAGGAGGAGGAAGCAAGCTAGCACCACCAGGCAACTGAACATACCATACCATGCAGCATAGGAATCTCTTTATAGCCACCTACATCAGGTGTTTATGGGCCCTGGAACTGCGCAGTAGAAAGAGGAGGACAGTGCTCTGGATGTGGGCTTTCTGGGTGTGTCTGGTTGTCCCACTACAGAAAACAGGACACTGAGATAATGGGACCCTTGATGGGATCTAGAAGAGCTCTTTTCATGACAGGAAGGAAGAGCAGGTGAGATAGACCTGAGAGCAGCATGTTCAGATGTCTTTAGACAAGATGGAAACTCCTTTGGAAATATCTTTGTGCCTTTCAAACATCTTCCAAGAAGCACCCCTGGGGAATCAGGCTCTTAGGCTAGCATTGTTTTTTAAACTTTTTTTTTTTTTAGATTTTTGAGTAATGTACAGTGGGAAAACTTCACAGGAAGATCAGAGAATTATGGCACAAAAATGGTAGTTAAGAGGGGAATTATTTTGCTGCAATTCTACATGTGTGTACAAAATCCTTTCATGTAGGACTGTTTCTGGACTTCTTGCTTAACAGAAGAAGCTGGCATTGTCTTGATAAGCTTATGGACTTCACAATCTCAATTTTATTTCTACCACACCATTGAGCATACTAGGCCTTTCACTCATTAGGCTAACTCTTCCCCATTCCTGTCTCTGCCTGGGATATGTGGTGTGTGTGTGGGGGGTGGGTGGGTGTGGGTGTGGGTGTTTCATTATTGAGTCATACATGGGGTGCATCTCTGGCTTCTGCTGAAATATTTTCCCCTCTCCTGCTGCAGAAATAATTCTCATTTGCTTCACAAACAATAACCCCACACTGTGTTTCTTCACCATCAAAATGACAATGCACTGTCTACTAACTTTCTTTTTTTTAAAAAACCAACAACAATATTTTTATTCATTTTCCATTTTTAACAATTTTATAACATCATAACACTTTTTATAAAATCTTTTGCTTTGCCCTCCACCCATCTTCTGGTTTTCTTATAACACATTATTATCTCCACACATTTATAACATCTCAGTTCTATATATATCTTAACTTATTAACCAACCTTAATCACAAATAGAATCTTTCTTCTTTTAAACGTTATGGCTTTTATCTCAGTCCTGCTAGTGTCTCTATATGTGTACAATGATTCTCAATGTATTGTATAAATTTACTCTACTCTCTCTGGAACACTTGGTCGCTCTGGATTTGAATTTTCCCGGTCAGCTTTGCCAGTTCCGCATAGTCCATCATCTTCATCTGCCATTCTTCAACCATTGATAACTCCTGCTGTTTTCATTTTTGGCCTGTTAAGGTTCTAGCTGCCGTTGTGGCATATATAAACAGTTTTTTATCTACTTTTGATATTTCCACTCCTATCATTCCCAGCAAGAACGCTTCTGGTTTTTTTGGGAAGGTGTACCTAAACATTTTTTTAAAATTCATTGTAAATACTTCCCCAAAATACTTTAACTTTATCACAGGTCCACCACATATGATAAAAATCTCCTTCTTTAACATTACATTTCCAACAATTCTTATTTCTCATTTTTGCTAATTTAGTTGGTGTCAAGTACTATCTATACATCATTTTCATTATATTTTCTTTCAATGCCATACATGCGCTGAATTTCATTCCGACATTCCATAATTTTGACCAGTTTTCAAATTGAATATTGTGCCCAATATCCTTTGCCTATTTTATCATTACTTCCTTAACCTCTTCCTCTTTCGTATACCATTCCAAAAGTAAATCATACATTTTCGATAATATTTTTGTTTTACCTTCCAACAGATCGGTTTTTAGCTTCAATCTAAAGTCTCAGAGCCATTCTTACTTTTATCTTTTTTAAATATATCATTTATTTGATGATATTGCAACCAACCTGTTAACTTATCACTCGTTTCATCATATGGCTTCATTTTTAACTCATTATCCATTTCTGTTAGCAACTCCCCATATGTAGGCCAATTACCTTTTATGTTTAATCTTTTAACTGATATTGCTTCTACTGGTGATATCCAACATGGTGTTTTCTGCTCTAATAGATCTTTGTATCTTGTCCATACCTCATAAAGTGGTTTTCTTATAGTGTAGTTCAAAAAACCTCTATGAACTTTAACTTTGTCATACTGTAGATATGCATGCCACCCAAATCTGTTGCCACAACCTTCTAAATCCAATACATCTGTATTTTCTAATTTCATCCAATGCCTTAGCCAGGTCAGGCAGGACACTTCATAGTATATCTTTAAGTCTGGCAATAAGAATCCACCCCTTTCTTTTTTATCCTTTCTGCTAACTTTCAGCTGTCCACATTACCACCACCTCCCTGACAAAATGTGAGTCACTTTAGGCAAAAAAAAAAAAAAATGGTAGGGGAAAAAATGCCTAGTGGACAGGTATGCTCAGCTTGGACAGTCCAGAAACCTCCTTGCTTGTTTCATTTTTTTCTGCCATTCTGGTTCATGGAGTGTCACTTTGGTGCCTGTTGACCTGCCGTGTCTTTGTGTCTTGTTGCAGTCAGTGTGATCAACGCCCTCAGAACAATTGCCTTGCCATGTAACAATGGGGTGACAAAACAGCCAATTCCTGCTGCTTGCAAGAGCTCCTCTCATTTCCTAAATAGTTTATCACCTTTGCCTTTTGTGGATAAGTGTCCCCCCACCACACACACAAACCCCAAACTAAAGATTCTCAAACTGCCCATATGGGAACATAGGTGCCAACTCCTAGTAGCCGTGGTCACTCTGCCCCCCCCCCTGTACAATATTTGAGAAGCCAGGGACCCCAAAGTGAATAGGCATTGCCATTCAAATGGGATGTGTAGACCACACCATGTGATTGATTAGCAGGGCTTACCTGCCCCCCCCCATATTTTATTCAAGTTGGCACCCCTGTATGGGAGTGTTTGGGCTGTTTATTCAAAACAGTCCTTCGGGATTCAGTTTTCTTCCAAAGCAAGGCAGCCTGTAGGGGCTCGAGTGGTTGATTTGATTTGGGAGGAGGTCTGAGGGTGGCAAGTTTAGTAGACTGGTATTTGCTGCAATCCTGAGACATATGGGGAATTTTTGACCAGGGATCCCAACTACCTCATCCCACAGTGGACCATATTGCAGGGTTCCTATAAGCGCTCTCTCTCTCTCTCTCTCTCTCTCTCTCTCTCTCTCTCTCTCTGCATAGCCTGCCAGCTTGCAACTAGAACAGTGAACTGCAGGGGTGGTTGCAAACCATATCAGTCTAACATCCAACACAGGGACTTTCTGCCGCTATGGATTCCATAATCTTGTACTTAGAGGTATACTCTGACTGAACATGGAGGGTCCTTCTAGCTATCATGGCATATTGGAGGAGTTTGTGTGGGTGGAATGAAAGAAAGATATTATGGGCATGGCATGGCGGGTACGAGGGAGGGACTTGTAGACCCCCACTTTCTCAGGGCACAGGAGAGCTGACTTATACCACTGGTGCATCTGCCTCAGTATTGGCAACATTTAAATCACTCCTCACTAGCCAAATCCAGCACTTGGGCCTCATCCACACTTCTGCTTGTACCATGTTTTCTAGGCATGAGTCCACTGTTTACCTCGGAATCATAACAAACATCAACTGAGTTTACTGTGGACTGACATTTGTTCTGATTCAACTGTAAAAAGTGGGATTTCCTGGAAAAAGTGTGTGGGGGGTGTCAAATGAAAAGCCCATTGGACCCCTTCATAGAAAGTATAGAACTAGTGGAACAAAACAGGGACCAAACAGAAGCGTGGAAGAGTCCCCAGTTACAAGCAAAAGCCTGGTGCTCCACTGACCTGCCTGCAGCCTGGCTGCACTTTTAAATGTTCAAAAATCAAGAATACTAAAATAAGGTTTTGCAAAGAAGGGAAGACCCAGGTTAGAGCAGCAACTCCCATCTCTGATGCTATCTTTTGTGATTCACTCTCAGCTGCAACCTCAGGTAACACCTACACACCAGGGATACATCACAACATTTTGTTGCAGGGGCCCTGCTTGCTCTGAACTAATTGCCAGAGTTCTGCCACATATTAAACCCAAAATGAATTGAAAAGTCATTAGGCTGGATATTAGTGAAAGGAAGGGGAGGCTTACGGTCCAGGGAGGATGAAACAGAAGCTAAGAATTCACAGCTAGCAGAGGCAATGTATGCATAATTCATGCTTTTATTACAAGAGACGTTAATATTTGTTCCCTTAATTTACTGAGTTCAGCCTGTTCTACTGAGTTAAGTACAGGGCATTGTACTGAAGGTCAAGTGAGATGCTGGCATTTGATACCCTGGCATTAAAACTTCTCTTCCACTATTGTAACGAGGGTGGGTTTTTTGGAGCATATTGACCTGTGAGAAGTACCAATTAAAGTCTGGGAAGTTAGCTTCCCCATGACCACACCCTGATATCTGTCTCTTGCAATGACAAAGGGGGCTTCAAGGCTGACATAATAGCAAAGATTGAAAGTCCTGAGTTTAGGGAGTGGGTTGGGAAGTCTGATCCAGGCAGTGCTCAGCCTATCTTCCTATATGCATAAAAAGGTGTCATCATGCTCTGCAGTTTGTGTGGCCCCCAATAGACAGCCATGCCAACTGTAGCATGAGCAATAGCCAAATGGCCCAAGCAAATTGTTTAATGAAGGGAGGGGGAAGCGCTGTGAAGCACCTTCCCCTTTCCATTAAGCACACCTGCAGCGAAGTTTAATGCAAGGGGGAGGCCCTTCCCACAGCTGTTTAGCAAACTGCTCTTAGAAGTGCTTCACCCTCTTTCAAAATGGGGTGGTTGGGGTGATAGACAAGGGGGTTGAGGAAGGAGGGGAGGGGTTTTGCGAGACAGGTAAGTGAGTGAGTGACTGGGTGCAATGGACTGGTTGGATGCAGAGGAATTGTGGGAGGCACCAGTTGAGGAACCCCCAAGGGAAGAAGGCTCAGAACCAAGGGATTTGTAGTGGGGTGTTGGTAAGTGGTCAACAGGAGAAGAGGGAGAAGACTGGGAGGAGGAGGTGTTAGAAGCCAAAGAGGTAACAGGGTTTGGTGAGCAGGTAGAGTCTGTGGCAGAGTGAAGTCCAGAATCAGAGGCAGAAGCTGAAGCAGGAGAGCAGGAGGTCCAAAGGCAGGGATGAGTCAGGCTGGTACAGAGTCATGGGTATCTCCCCCTCCTGCTGCAAAAAGATCCCCTCCCCACTTGTCTCCCAAAACCAGAAGAGGCATGAAAAGGGCGGAGGAGAGGTTGGCGGCATGCAGGCTTGATCTCTGATTGCTTGAAAATGGCCCTGGAGAGGAGAGGACTTAGACAGCTGTGAGATGGAAGGGACCTTTAGCAACTGCTTCATGGGGACAAGACCTCTTGGTGATGATTGCTGGGCTCATTAGACGCAACCCTCCTGTGTTGATTGTGGTTTTGCTAATAAAGAGTTAACTCCAACTTACAAGGTGTGATTTACTGCTGGCTTCCTCTTGTGAGTGGGTGGGGAGTAAGGGATAAAGGGAGGGTGTTTGGTTAGGTGTGGGAGAAGGGCAAAGCAGGGGTGGTGGCCCCTAGTACAAAAAATATTGTTATGAGTTGTGAGTTGCAAGCAGAGTTGCATTTGGGATAGCAGTTGTGGGATAATGTGAGCTAGAGAAAATAGTTGCTGTCTGTAAAACACAGCAAGCTGAAGGGAGGCCGAGTCATGGCTAATGTGTTTTTGCATACATGGCTGCTGTGTCTATGTGAGAAGCAAGACCCTCTTGGGGTGTGAATGTTGTGAACTCCGCCATCATAGGCTCTGGTTGTTTATACATGTACCGGTAAATCATATATAATAAAGACACAATCTCTGCTGTGCCTCATTTCCAAAGGAAACATGAACCCCTTATAGGTGCATGGACCCTTGGAATCTCACACTACTCAGAGATTGGTGTGACAGATAGCAATGTACAATTTTGTTCAGTGTGGTGTAGTGTCCAACTAGGAGCTGGGAAACCAGGGTTTGAATCCCCACACAGTCATGAAGCTCACTAGGTGACCTCTCTGCCTAACCTACCTCACAGGGTTGTTGTGGGGATTAAATGAGAAGCGGGAGAACCACATGCACTACCTTGAGCTCCTTGGAGGGAAAAAATGCTGGGATATAAACACAATGAATGAATAAATAATAAATAATATACCACAAGGTGAAGAATTGCTGTTCAGAAAGATGAATTTCATAAGATTCAAATGTAGATTGTGTGCTATGCATGTGAACTTAGTCGACACGTGCGGAATATATGCATTTTCTACATTTCTTAAAATGCACTCTTTGTGAATTTTCTTAGTGCAGAATAGGTGATGGGAAGTGCTTTGTTGTTGTTTTTACAAAGAAAAAAACCCCTCAGCAATCACCACCTTGAGTCTTAATTCTCGTTCCATCTTTCACATGGACTGCAAGCAATACAGAAGGCGACAGGAACAAACTGTGTGGGAGATCACGAACATTCAGCATCCTGGTACCTGGTATGTGAAGAGAGAGAGCTGTCACCCACATAAAATGCTCTGAAAGCTATTTAGCGTGCTGGATTTTGAACAGGGGAAACACTGCTGTGTGGGTTTCTCCCCCCCCCCCCGCCCCCCGTTAATGGGAAATGTTTCCATTCCTGTTTTGTCTTCAAAAAGCTCTTTCATTTATCTGCTCCCCCTCCCGTCTTTTTACTCTCTTTCTCCAGTAAACGTGGCTGTTTCACTTTCACAGCCCTCACAAGAATATATCTGGCAGGTCTAAACAGCAGCTCTGTAATTGAGCCTTAATAAGCCCTCATCAATGTATTTCAGTTCCCTTGGAGTTTTTACTACTTCAATAGATCCCCTTCTGCTCTGACGGCATTGTCCTGCAACTTTCAGCTGGAGCTAATAATGACTTCTCTACCTGGCTTCCTCCTCCTTAGTAAGTGTCTGGCTGTGCCAGGTTTGGGAAGAATTATTATTCTTTCCTTCCACTGCATACCTGGAAATAGGGGGGTGGGGTTAATTGTTTATAGTTGCTGCTCAGATGCTGCCATTGATTAGGGCTCTGGCTTTCTGCAGCCAGGCCACCCCTCTGGCTGTAATTATGTGTTTGCTTCTGACCGCGGACAAGTGAAACGACATAGAGCGGGTGATGGATTGGGAGAGAACTGAATGGGCATCTTTGGTGTAGCATTGTGGGCTACCTGGGCCAGTTACACAAACACAGGTTGCAGCAAGTGCCTTGAAAGCAACTTCCTTGCCCATCTCTGGAAGGGCTGAGCTCTTTTTTAAACACAGCACTGCAGCTGAACTCTTCCTTTTGAACACAGCAATGGCCAAAAGCAGGATGAATTAAACCATGGCTAAAATTGTGTCACCTGTGTCTGCAACTGAAGTCTCTCTGGCAACAATGTCCACAGCTGGAGGCAGTAATGCTTCTGAATACCAGTTGCTGGAAACCACAGGAAAGGAGAATGCTCTAGTGCTCTGGTCTTGTCTGGGGCCTTTCCTGAGGCATCTGGTTGGCCACTCTGAAAACATGCTGCTGGGCTAGATGAGCCATATGACAGAAGGAGATTCCCCCCCCCCATACCCTCTTTCACCATACCATGTATAATTTATACAGCATATAATCCAATCATGTGTCCCTCTGACCCATCTTTAGAGGGGGAAAACCTTTTAGTTTAAGGGGGTTATGGTTGTTGTGTCTTTTAAGGAAATAACATGCAATACACCCAAAGTCTAGTTTTTCTTTCTTTTCTTGGTTTGTTTATTTTGCATGACTTCCAACACAGCTCTCTCAAATTAGACTTACAGTTGAAGTATATTAGCCAAAATTCAGTCTCCAGGACAGCATGTGTCTGGACCCCTGGCTTTTATTTATAGTTCTCCTGCTTCATGCCAAGATGTGTTTAATGGCCCTGAACAGTTCCATTTAGGGCAGTGGCCTATTTTTGGTCTTCCTTTTCAAAATTGGCTTGGGAGATCTGCCTGCCATAGGTAGAATTCCAGAGGGGTGGCAGGCATGTTCAGTCTGCTGCTGTAGAAACAGCAGAAGGTCTTGGAAGACCAGTGGGTTCGTTCTGGTGGAAGGTTTCCTGGGCCAGATCGAGCTCTTGACATGAGTAAAACCAGAGAGGTCCTCTTCAAATTGCGCATGGCTCCTCGGCTAACCTGCAGAAGTTGTGTGCTGAACATAGCTCCTCAGCCAAGGATGGAGACCCATCAGAAGCATGATAGACCTTTTGATCACTGCCTTCCTAGGACTGCAAAAAGGAGGAGGTGGGATCGTTGAGTATCAGCTGGGAGATGTGGCTTGCGGGCTGCATCCGGCTTGGTAGGATGGAATGCTCATGTGTGATCCAGCCCTGGCTCTGCTCTGATTGCTGCAAAAATGAGGGTGCCTCTGTCTTTCCTTTGCAGAATGCTGACCTTGAGTATGAGTTGGATGTTCTTTCAAAGATCCCGTTGCCTCTTGCCCATTGGTCCTCTCAAGCCACGGAGTCCTGCCTTCACGGTATCCCGGAAGAACTCCACTGTGGCTTCTACAAGCTTTCATCCACTATGGAAGGCCAAGTACCTTGGAGGCCCTGGTGCCATGAGATCCAGTTATTGCCTTGGACCTTATTTCCAATGAAAAAGGGATTAACACTGAGGGGCTCTTAAGGAGAGGGGGCAATTACTGGCATGAATGATGAGTGCCACTAATGGGGCTGGGGTTCTTGTTGGCCTTACAACACTGTCAGTCCCACTAGACTTTAGCCCACACAGTGGCCTGATGTCCGGGCCACTGAGCCACAATTTGACTCTGAATCAGACTTCACCAACGTCCGATCCTCTGAATGTCTCTGAGGGGGCAGCAGCCCCTCGGAAGTCCATCGGGGACAAGAACTGGCCTGCCCTCCTCATCCTGATCATTATCCTACTGACTATTGGAGGGAACATTCTGGTCATCATGGCAGTCTCCTTGGAGAAGAAGCTCCAAAATGCCACCAACTACTTCCTGATGTCCTTGGCAGTGGCGGACATGTTGGTGGGCATCCTTGTCATGCCAGTTTCCCTCATCACCATTCTTTACGGTAAGTCACTGCCTTTGTTCAAGTTGAAGCCAGATGGAGTGGGAGGACATAGCCCTTAACTGGACAGCAGGTGGGTTTTTAAAGCCTTTTCTGATTCCTTTGATTTCTGCAGGTAAAGACCTGCTCTGTGCAGGCAGCGATGGTTATTCCTCTTTCACAGAAGCCCTGACGAAGTTCTTAACTGAAGCACATTGAGCCTAATAAATTAGAGCAGGAGTAGCCAATTTGGGTGTGTGAGGTGTTAGGGGAGGTACGGTAGTGCCTTTGGTGGGGGACACATTGTGCTCCTTCTGGGCTAGTTTGTCCACCTTTTGTCCCACCCTGCTCTCACCTAGGGCTCCCAGAAGCTATGAGCATGTGACAGCAGCTACACCCCAGGAAGGGCTTTGACTGGTGGCTAAACCAGTTGAGGGGAGCCAATGGGTCTCAAACCCTCTGTGAGTTAGGGAATTCCCTTGCATGCCAAGACATGCTTTGGAAGATTGAGTGGATGAGACCACTAATGGGTCCAACAATCAAGAAAGTGCTTTCTGCATGTAGTGTAAAGGGAAGTGAGGGGCAGATGGGGCTCATCAGCCTGGAAAGGTACCTCATCTAGGAGAAGGAGAACTCTGATCCTAAATTTCCACTGGCTTGTGGGTTATCTTCAGGAGAAGAAAGGGCTCAGGAGTAAACCCTACACAAATCCAGAGTGGAGTCCCTAACAGGGTTGGATGGCATCTTGTATGCCTCCTTCTGGGAACTCCTGCAGCCAAGCTGGTGCCAAATGTATTGCTCTGTTTTTCTTTGGACCACCTCAGCGAGAGCGAGAGAGGGGTCTTGTCGTCTGGGCAGCCCAGGATCTTCACACACACTGTCCAGGCTTGCACCCTGGGGAGGTCACTTTGGTGCTGCTGACACAACAGTTTGACTTCATCCTTGGAGGTGCACTCCATTGTTTCTTGAGACAAATGGATGCTAACAAGCCAATGTGGTTCCCTTAAAGTGATGTTGGAGTACATCCTGACAATGGTCCTTCTTGCTGGGGATAATGGGAGTTGCAGTACAGCAGCATCTCAAGGGCTAAGGGGGAGTCACTCCTTCATTTCTTCTCTAGGTGGGCTGCAGGAGGTGTTAATTACATGCGACGCTGGGCTGCAAGTAAAAGTTGCTCCTCAGTGTGGAAGCTCCCAGTAGCTAGGAAGCCAGCCCATCAAAGAGAAAGCCTTTAACTAGTTATTTTACTTGCAAGAAAAGGTAGTTTGGGCTGGTTTTCTTAACCTAGGTGAACATTCCTGAATGTGATCACTGCTGGATCAGGCCAATGCCCCATCTAGTCCAGCATCCTTTTCTCACAGTGGCCAACCAGAAGCCCATGAGCATGACTTGAGTGCAACAGCACTCTCCCCTCTTGTGATTCCAAGTATAATGCCTCTGGCAGCGGGGTAAAATGGATATCAGGGCTAGAGTCTGAAGTGCACTCTGCCACCCCAGGACTTTCCTCTGCATGCCCCTTTCCTCTGCATGAGTCAACTCAGCCCACACCTCTTGGGTAGCATCCTGGCCCAATACCTCTGAGGCTGACTGACTATTGGCTGGCGACTATTGGGGCTAGGAGGGTGGAAGACAGTGAGACCAACTGCAAGTGAAGCCAGAGCAAAATGACAGGCAAGAGCCACCCACTGACCAGCTGTAAGTAAGGAGGCAGGTGGGGCAGGCTAAGATGGGTGGGGCAGTACCCCCTTTGCCTTAAAGGAGCAGCCTCCAATGGGAGGGCCTTGACATCTTGCTATGAATCAAATGGAAAGTGCACAAGGAAGCAGGGTGGGGAGGAGAGTGGTTTGAATGTCTTGAGAGGTGGAATATATATATATATATATATATATATATATATATATACACACACACACACACACACACACACACACACACACACACACTGAGTTATGTCAGGATTTGTGGGTAGGGGGAGTATTTCTGCTATAAATCACACTTTGCTTTCTTTAGCATTTCTGCTGATTGCTGCTGCCCTCTAGCATTCCTCAGAATTACAGCAGACTGTTGATGTCACTGCTGTGGTCTTAGAATCCTGGAAGGTGTGCTGTCCCTCAGGGGGGCAGGCAATAGCTTCCTGGCAGAATACACTGCTTTATGTGTGTCTGGTCCCTGATTCAATTCTCACCCAGCACTCCCAGCATAAAGGCTCTTCAACAGCAGAACCATAGAAAGTTCCCCGCCTTTTCTGGGCACAGCTCTACAGGTTCTCATGTAGAGTGGACATTACTGGAGGAGATGGGTTTGGTTAAATATAAGGAAGCTTTGTATCTGTGCGTTGGTGCCTTCGGGTAGTTCAGTTGGCCCTGGTCACAGGGTTGGCATCAAGATAGGCATGGAAATACAACAGGAAATGGAATGTGAATATACAGAACTGGACATGAACTAAAGGATATATAATAAGAAAATAATTGTGGAATATTATCCCAGTATGTGATCACAGTGGAGAGATTTTAAAATGGACATGGAGGGAAGAATTTACTATCATTCAGTGTGGAGTTACAGTGGTGGGAATTAATGGAGGTAAAGTTAATATTAAAGGGAAAATATGGTTGACATTTACCAATAATAACAACAATTTGGGAACCCGTCTTGGACTTCTAATGGAAAAAAGAAATGAATGATTCTAAAACACCTTGACTTAAAAGAAATATTGCTTAATAGAAAGTGGAGAAGATGGGTGTTAGCATGGACTGAATGTCTTACATAATCCTTTTTTGTTTAATATAACTAGCAAATGGAAAATTGGAAGGACTTTTTGGTAGCTTTCTCTAATGTTTCTTTTGTCTTTTTATTTTCTTTCTCTTCTCTTCTCTTCTCTTCTCTTTTCTCATTGTCCCTTTCATTCTTTTTTGTTTGTTTGTTTGTTTTCTTTCTCTGAAGTCCATGTCTGTGGGCTTTATTAAGGTCCAGAGTATATATTCATGGGGATGGTAAAAGGTTGATGAAGGACCCTAGGTAAGAGATATGGAAATGTCGGTCTCCAAGTGAGAGCTGGGAGGAGTTACTATCTTCTGTAGGTGGGGAGGGCTAAGAATTACTTTTAAGAGAGGACTCTGTATCCTACTTGCATTTTTTGTAGCAGCTATTTTATTGTATTATGAAGACTTCAATAAAAAACCCTCATCATTCACAAAGGATGATGAGGGTTCTATTCAAGATAGGCATCCCTGAGCACTTGCCAAAGCCCACAGTGTCGTCCAAGGAGACCACCATGAACCCCCCAAGCCTCCTTGCTGTGCCATCACTGCCTGTTCACATGCCCTCTTCTAAGTAAGCAAGCAAGCATGAACATGGGTGAGGAGAGAGCAGCAGCCTTCACTTATTTTGCATTCTCCTTCTGCCCAATTCTGCAGATTCATCTCAGGAAACAGGCCATGGGGTGCTAGCAGGGAGGAGATGGGCGCACTGAAGAGGGCCTCCTACTGAGGGCATTGTGTTTAGGAGCTCTCTACAACCTAGGGTCAAGTGGGTGCTAGAGGTTCCTAGGGAAGGCAGGCAATGTTGAGTCAGAGAGAGCATGCAACTTGGACAGCTCCCAGAGAAAGTGCCCAGGACCTTGGACAGCTCCAAGGAGCCCTGCTCAGGCTATTGTAGCCAACCAAAGCCTTGGGTAGGCTGGATGGAAGAGTTGGCTGGCCCTGGCCTTGATTCATTGCTTTTGCCTTCTTTACTAAGATTGACACATCTTCTGAGCCAGAGCATGGTGTGTTCTCCAGGGTTTGAGTACAATTATGGTGGTCATCTCTCTGAGGAAATAGCTGAACCTCATCTGAATCTCCCTGCTGTGCAGTGCAAAGTTCCTGGACCATGGGTCACAACACCAGCACAGTCCAGTTAATGAGCCTGTTCTGCTCTGGCCATGAACTCTCGCACTCCAAGACTCATTGTGAAATTCTTTCCCTCCTTAGCTAACCTCATTTGGCAGGGTGCCACATGGAGCGATCTCACTCTGATCTGCACACTGCCAAGCTCTTGGTGGAATGCAGCCTCCCAACCCCTTTTGGCCAGCATCCAAAGCACCACACAAACTTGGTTCCCACTCACCCTGCAGAACACTGAGCATGCATTTCTATAAGCGCTACACCCCGCCCCGCCCCCACACCAATGCACCCTGGTGCTGTGCTTTGAAATTTGGGGAGGTGGTGATGTTTAAAAAGTCAGCTTCTGACATGGTCTGGACATTTACTGTTCCAATGAAATAAGTCCTCCACCCCCCACCCCAAAAACCCCAGGCTGCCGCTTTGCAAGGGGTGGGAGATGTACTTGCCTACTGTGGCTCTTAGGATCCCAGCAGCTGCTGGAACAACCCACGCTTCTCCCTAGGGAGAGCACAGCAGGCTTAAGGAGCCTGGATACTGCTTTATGATCCCTACTGTTCCCAAGAATGCCACCCCAAGAAGGAAGACCAACGCTCCTGCCCACATGAGGACTATAAAACCCACAGCTCCAAAGCATGAACCACATACAGAAAATTACACAGATGCCCCCCCCCCCCCCCGCAATCTTTATCCAGGGCAAAACTATAATTCATCCTTAAAAGAAAAAACAACTTTTGGAACCTTGGGAGTGTTCTGCAGGCATAGGTGTTATATGCAATGGAAGAATATGGGCCTGTGCCATTGCTGATGCTGCTCACAAACCCAACTGCTGTTCCCTCAATATTAACTTTCCCCTTGCCGCCCCATGCATCTACTAAGCTCACTTTCCTCATTTCCAGTGCCATTTCCTCATGCAATTACAGAATTGTGACATGGCACCATAGATTCTCCAAAGAGGGAGGGTTCTCATTGGAGGTCACAGGCTTTGTCTTAGGTGCAGGGGTGGGGCGCCTCCACCATGCAGGCTTAACAGGCCTCCTCCTTTGGCCTGCAAGGCCATTTCCCTAAGGCTGTACTCACCTGCCCTCCACCTGACACCATATGTCACACAGCTAATCCCTGCAAAAAGCAGGGCTGAAATTTTCATCCGTCAGCTGTTGTGTGGAGAGTTCAGTCCTGCTTTCAGTGCAAGCCCCCTCCTAATCATATGCTTAGTGGCTATCTGGATATCCACTGCAGCACGGGAAAACACTTTGCACATGCTCAAGAGTGTCACTTTCATTTTGCGTGTTCAAAATGAGACAGGCTATTGTTTATTTATTTCATAAAATTTATATACCACTTATTAAAAAAACCCAACAACCTCAAAATGCTTTACAAAACCAACAAAAATCATTAGTAAAAGCAATTAAAATGTTCAGTAAATTAAAACTAGGAATAAACTAAAGACACATTAGTATTCTAGATATCTATGTAGGCTCGTCTAAACAAAAATGTGCCAAAATGAGTACAGTGAAGGTTTCTTCCTGATGTTAATAGACAGGGAGTTCCAAAGTGTAGGTGCTGTCACACTAAGAGATCAATTTCTTACAGATGTGAAATGGATATTATGTGACACCTGCAGTGGTGCCAATTCCACTAAGTGAAGCAGCCAATTGGGCACATGTGGGTATAAGGAGATCTCGTAGGTGAACTGGTCCCAAGTTGTTAATGGCTGCATGTGCTAATAGAAGCATCTGGAATGGGGCCCAGTAGCAAAGCAGCAACCAGTGCAGGTACCTGAGCACAGGTATTAACAGGGCCTTCCTCCTGTCAGTGATCGTGCTGCAGCTTTCTGCACTAACTGCAGCTATGAGGGAAGCCCCACATAGAGGATACTGCAGTAATCCAGTCTTAAAGGAACCAGCACAGGAACTATGGTGGATAAACTTTCCCAGTCCAGTATGGTGGCCTTGGACAAACCCATTAGAAGTGGAGACCTGTAAAACAGCAGCAGCAGTAATAAAGCAAGCCCTTTGATACCTGTAAATCAGTCTCTCTCTGAACCAAAATGCATTTGGTCCAACATCTGCTCTAAAGGAAATTGCCACCCGACCTCCCACTTTGAATAACAGCCTCTTAATTCCAACGGAAGCATTAAGAGGCCCCTTAATGCCCATTGTGCCTTGAAGTATTCATGCACCTGGGCTTGTGTGGCTGGCTGCTGGCGCGTCTCCGTTTGTGTGGAAGAATGAACATTGGAAATTGCGTCTCTGAGTTGCTTCTCTAGCTAAAAGGGTCTCAAGTCACAGGTGATTAAAAAGGCTTTTCTCTGCTTTGAAGCCCTGGAGAACGATTATGAACCTGGATAAATACTGGGGTGCAAAAGACTCGTGAGTGTGGCTCTTTCAAGTCTCTCTATCTGGCCCCTAGATCTCTCTATCTGGCCCCTAGATCTCTCTGCAGTTTGCATACACTCTGTCCAGCCTTGCACCTTCCTTGAGTGGTTTTGCCTGACTGGGATGTGTCTTTGAGCTTTGATCATGCCTCTTGCTCCCCTGGGCAGAGGATAGAAAGATGTCTGTGCAGAAGCTAGCCTATTGTAGAAGTGTAAAATTTGCATTCATTCATCCAGCCACTTTGGCCTCTGGCCCTGCTCACCACTGGCCTGCAGCCTCTGATGGTTGCTGAGAAGGGAACATGGCCATCAGGCTGAAAAAGTTTTCCCAGGTTCCAGAGACTGAACTTGGGACCTTCTGCTTGCAAAATGGATGCTCTGCCACGGAGCTTTAGCAGTCAGGGTGAACCCTTGTCCAACAGTTGCACATTACAAGGATTTTGGCCCCTGAAACTTTTCCTGGGAAGCAGCTTGTCTTTCAGAGCTGAATCTTACCTTTCAAAAGCTGCACACACCGTTTCCCCACATGTCCTCCTGACCACCCCCACCCCCGCCTCCGGCACTTTTCTCTCTCTATCAAATCAGTATATAAAAACCAGTAGACATCATTTCACATAGAAACCCCTCACACCCTGTGAGCAGGCTTTTGAAGGTGAAGGCCGTGGTATTTCTGTTGGGAACAGCTGGAGGAAATGTTCAGAGCTGAAACAAAATGAAAGACTCCTGCTGGAATCTTTGGGTCATGCTGCTAGGCTTTGAAACAGGAGGGTGCTGAAAGGAATGGGGTGGGGATTGCAGTGGCCTCGTTTCTCCAAACTGTCCCCTTCTCCTCCTCCTCCTCCTCCTCCTCCTCCTCCTCCTCCTCCAGCACAAGCCCTCAAGCAGCAATGCTGCAGCTGATGAAGGAGAATGACCATAGCATTTCAGCTCTCTAGGTTGTGACATTTTAAATGCTGCCATGTTGTGTATGGGGTGTTAGGAGAGGGGTAGTTCCTCTGGTGGGGGACGCATCATGCTCCTTCTGGGGGAGTTTGTCACCTTTGGTCCCCCCCCCCCCGCACTCAGCTCTCAGCTGGGGCTTCCAGAAGGTGTCAGCATGAGACAGCGGCCACACCCTGGAAAATGGCTTTTAGTGACTGGGTAAACCAGGTATGGGGAGCTGATGGGTCTCAGACCCTGGTGAGCTAGGAACTTCCCCTGCATGCAAGACAGGCTCCAGCAGATTGAGTGAATGATACCTATAGTGGGCCCAATAGTCAAGAAAGCAGTTTCTGCATGTGCTGTAGAGGGAAGTGAGGGGCAGATGGGGCTCATCCACCTGGGAAGAAGGAAAACTCTGGTCCTAAACATCCACTGCCTTGTGGGATATCTTTGGGAGAAGAAAAGGCTAAGAGACTCTAGCCTGAAACCCTGGGGCCCACTACCAGTCAGTGTAGATGACACTGTGCTGGAGCCTGGATGAACTGACAGCTGTGTATGCACCATTCACGGCTGCCCTGAACCTCTGAAGTTAGAATCCAGAAGAGGCATCCTGCTGAACCAGTCAAACCAGTTCCTTTGGTCTTAGCCGCTCAGCTAAGTACCCACCATCAGCATCTTAAAGACCTTGTTCTTTTGCCATAGGGACAAATGAGTGGGCCTTTTCACACCTCACCTGGCTGGATGCCACATTGTCCTAAGATGGAGAGCCATAGGCCAAAGGGGTCTGTGTGCATGTAGGTTTTGGATATTGGGATCTGGATACATAGAGGCTTGTCATTCTCTGTGCTGGACCCAAAAAGCTATGACCTGGGGATATCCCTGGGAACCTAATGAGGGAGACAAGATCTGTTCTATGTCAGTTCTATGAGACACTCCATCCTAAGCTTAGCTTGTAGATAGGTATAAATAAAATAATATGCCCTAAAGACACCACAGTCTCCATTAATCTTCATTCCTGGGAAATCATCAAATCCTTGGTAAGTGCCTGGTACCTCTGAAATCTCTCACCACTTGAGAGGTGTGTGTGTGTGTGTGTGTGTGTGTGTGTGTGTGTGTGTATCCCTCTCAAAGTGCCTTCTACACAATATCTAAGTGCAAATAAATCTGCAAAACTCACATCAAATAAAAGTAAACATCTTACAAAATCATCATACTACACCCAAAAAAATGTAAAGCCAAATAACCGGCTGGAATAATATTTTTTTTTTAATAATTTTTATTAATTTTCCAAACATGTAATAAAAACAAACAATAAAACAAAACCAAACATACAAACAAATAAACATGTATAATTTCATAAACTTATTTTCCTTCACCTTATTTCCCGGACTTCCCCATACCTCCCTTTTTCTGCATCCTTATTTTTCCCTTTTGACAGCAACCCTCCATTTAATTAATTAACTCATCTTCATTATAATTCCCTTAAATTTATGATTTACAGCTGCAATTCTCTGTTTCTTAACACCATAACATCTCAGCACTCCTCAATGTTACAACAATTTTTAAGGTATATTTTAAATTTCTTCCAATCTTCTTCCACTGTCTCACTCCCCTGGTCACGGATTCTGCCGGTCATCTCTGCCATTCCCATGTAATCAATCACCTTCGCTTGCCATTCTTCCAGAGTGGGTAGCTGCTGCGTCTTCCAATACTTTGCCAGAAGAATTCTTGCTGCTGTGCTAGCATACATGAAAAAAGTTCTGTCCTTCCTTGGCACCAATAACCGGCTGGAATAATAAAAGAGTAAATTGGACCAGCAAAGATCGTTCAATAAAACTACCTAAGATTTGAAAAACATTACAGGCAGTTAAAACCTTATAGGACTGCAGCATCTTTTACAAGAAAGCCATCTGAAAGAGAATAGGAAAAAGAATATTAAAAACAGCCTCTTCCTTTCAACTCCATGTTTTAGCTTTTGTTAAGATTAAATTCTTCCAGTGTCTGTCAGGGTCCAAGCCAGCCTCCAGCTTGGTATCCTTCAGATGTTTCTGGTCCTCTGCCCCACATTATCCCTGGCCATTTCCTGTGCTGGCTGGGGCCAAATGGGACTTGTAATCAGGAACCTCTGGAGGGCAGCATGTTGAGGAAGACTCACTGACACCGACTGGCAGTGACTATCCAGAGTTCCAGAGCCATGTCTTTTCCAGCTATATCTGGGAAAACCAGGGATTGAGCATGGAACCTTCTGCATGCAAAGCAGGTGCTCTACCACTAGGGAATGGGGGGAAAGTTCAGTTCAATTCACATTTAAAGACTAACTTTGAAAATTTGTATTTTCCAAATGCAAAGCAAAACACAACTATCCTTTGAAAGTCACACTTCTCTGAATTTCACATTGAGTTCTCCAGTCAAACAATGTGTACAAAAACGCACACACATGCAACAGCTAGCGCTGACTATATGAAAGTGATGTGTCTCCCAGGATAGCTGTGAATGGCTTGAGATCCTAATTGCAAAAGTGGTGCACTGATTGCTGGACTTTGGAGAGAAGTCCAGGATCCCTTGGGCTAGGGAGGTCTCAGGTGACCAACTAGAGAGCAGCTGATGATGTGGTAGTGGCAAACTAGCCAGCCTTAGCACCAGAGCTGGCCTGGGCATGGCAATGCTCACTTGGACTAGCTCTGGTTGGCACAACATCCTCCCTCCCTTCCTTTAAAAAAGATTGTAGCCAGAGGCTGGGTACATACATGGTTGCAGATGTTGGTTTTGTTATTCTCACTTTAAGAACTTATTAGCCTTTTCTACAATGGGATGGGGCTTATTCCCCAATAAATGTTCTTAGCATCTGAAGCAAACCTTATTTTCTTCCTTTAGTCATGATGGTGCTATGATTTGTATGAGATTAAAATGCAAAAGTGCACATACCTTTCTTTTTAAAAAACAAAAATCTGGATTGGCAAGCTGTTTTCCCCCCTTTTTTTCTTGATCCTTTTGCTGTGACGTACCTGGAATGTAGAAGTAGGGACAGGCTGGATGAAAGGAGAGATATGCCAATTGTGTGCTTCAGAAATGAAGTAATGCATATTCCACACCCTCTGTAGGGCCATTAAAGTCCAGGATCTAAAATTATTTTGCTACAAAACTATTAATAAGCAAGAATGCTTAACAGAGAGAGAGAGAGAGAGAGAGTTCTCCCCCCCCCCAACCTAAGAGTGTGCATCTCTGAACTCCTTTATGCAAGGGGGTGGGGGGCTTGCTTCCCCACTTGAAAACCATTAGCCTGGAGAACGTATTTTGCTCCTAGTGATGCTCCACTTTGCACAAGGAAGTCTAGTTCTCTTCTGTTGAGTCTAATGAAGTCAATTAAGCATTTTTCGCATCAAACATTTGCTCGGACACCCTGTTCTTCTCAAAAGCATCTCCCTCCCCTTTTCTAATATGTTAACATAAATTGTGTCAGTCAGTGCCATGAGCCCATTACATCAGCAGCCCAAGTCAATTAAGTCACTGCCCTCCGCAACGTTCATCAGTTAACCTTCTCTTCTTCTTCTTCTTTTTTTGGTAATGTCTTGCACTAATGGACAACTTGCATTTGACATCCTTTAATGTTTTCTGTAGCACGCAATTCCTGAATGACTAATTAAATAAGTATGGTAATTAATAGATGGTGAGGTACAGAGAGCAGCAGATAAAAACTAACTGTTGGCTTACATGGTTGGAGTCACGTTTGACAATTGTATTAGGAACTGAACCATTGGCAAGAACTGAACAGGGAATCTCTTGAGCGGGTTGTGGATTCAGCACTCTTGTTAGGAATGGGCATCCTTGCCAAAGTCAGCCTTTCACCATTTTCACATGTTATAGAGGGCAAACCCAGGTTGCCGACCATCAGTCAATCCTCATTCCCCTGAGGAGCATTCATGTGTTTGGCATATTCAGCTGCTACAATTTTAAGCAGCTTAAGGCGGGCAGTGATAAATATTAGGTGCAAAGAGGCACTTAAGCAGGAGTGAGAGGACCTTTGTTTTCCACACAGATGTTCTTGGACTCCAACTCCCAACAGCCCCACCCAGCATGGCCAGTAGTCAGGGATGATGGGATTTGCATGCTGGTAGGTGGTTCCCCATTTTCAACACATGGGGAATGTGCAAGCATCCAGGTTTGTTTGTTTTTTATTTGACAGAAGTGGGTGCAGCCAAGTGGGTTTTACAGCTCTGCTTCAACCTTGATTCACTTCTTGGTGTGTCATGTATTTCCTATCTGGAATGGAATAGTGTTCGTCTTCAATTCCACCAATATCCACACAGAGCGGTGTCCAGAGTTAGTTGTACAGTTAGGCAGAGTGGGCTGATTGGTAAGGAAGGGAGCGCAGATGGATTCATCCCCTTCCCACCATTCCTCCTGAGACTTTTGGTTGTTCCCCTCTGTTGGAGGACAGAGCTCTGTGTCCTGTACCCTCCAAGCAAGCCTTCCATGACCAGTGTCAAATTACAATTCAGCTGCCAGTTCAGTTGGTTTCAGTAAACCGAATGGGGAAACACCATCAGTTGCCTTAGGCAGCAAAAAAATTTTTATTCATTACTCGTTTATTGCATTTCTATCTCACCTTTTTCTCAAAGGAGCTCAAGGTGGCGCACATGGTTCTCCTCTTCTTCAATTAATCCCTACAACAGCCCTGTGAGGTAGGTTAGACTGAGGGCAGTGATTGGCCCAGGGTCACCCAGTGAGCTTCATGGCCGAGTGGGGATTTGAACCCTAGTCTCCCAGTCCTTAGTTTGACACTCTAACCACTACACCACATTGGCTTTCTATGAAATTTCCCAGGTTTGGCTGCATCCAGTAATTTGAGGAATGAGGAACACCTGTGTCCGCCCCCGATTTTGTTGGACTGCAACTCCCATCAACTCTAGCCAAGATGGCCTACCATTGGGGATGATGAGAATTGTAGTCCTACACCATATCATGCCCCTTTGGGTGCTGCTTTTCCTTAATTAGGAAAAAAAGTTAAAAGGGGGGGTTGTTTTGCCTTAAATTGATTTTTTAAAGGGGGGAAATGCAACTATATTAACTGTCCCGTAAGGACGAGTTTTATGATATTACAACGCAGTACAAACGTGTTAATAATGTTTACCCTCAGGCCTCTTGAAATTGAAATCAATGACTCAGTGAGTGTCAAACACAACTGAGTTAAAGCTTGGTGTGTGTGTGTGTGAGAGAGAGAGAGAGAGAGAGAGAGAGAGAGAGAGTGTGCAAATAAATCAAGAGGGAAAACAGTCTGGTTCACAAAGTACACTGAGCCACGGCTTATTAATCTGTGATTTGTTTGATCATCCAAACCTTCCGCAGCTGCTTAACTGTGGCTTATTTAGTGCCAACAAACCACAATGTGAAGCCTAGCTTGTTCATGGCTTACAAACCTTGGGTGGCTCTAACTATGGGGTGGTATTACTTGTGAGCACAGTGCCCTTCCTTAGCCATTAGGCCACCCCACCCCAGTGGCTGACAAAGATGCAAAGGCACAAGGCAAGAGCATCTGGGAAACAAAGCAAACTTTGCAGAAATCGTGGGGGTTGGGACAACTCATGGTTTGTTAAACAAACTATAGACTGAACAAACTATGGCTTACTATTCAGTGACTCGAAGTCAAACATCAGTGTGGTACAATTGGCCATGTATTTAAAACCCAGCCTTCCCCAGCCTGATACCCACCAGATGCTTTAGACACCAGCAATCATCATTCCTTACCCTTGGTCATGCTGGCTGGATGTGAAGTACTGGCTGGTAGGAAACCAAGTGCTTTATCTTAGAGCATCCCTTTCCAAACTGGGGGACTCTGAACTAACATCATCTCTACTATAACTGGCTTGGGCTGACAGGAGTAAGAGTCCAACAAACATCTAGAGGCCAGCAGGTTAAGAAAGGCTGCTGTCACAGGAGTGTTCTAATCAGTAATCACACAGTTCAAAGTTGGAGTTAACTAATTATTAGCAAAACATGATCTCCACAGACTTGGTTGAGTAGTAGGCCCAATGAACAGAGCAGCTCATCCCCAGTAGCCTTACTCCTTGAAAATCAGATGCTGAGACTGAAAGTCCCTACCTCCTCACAGCCATCTAAGTCCGCTCCTTTCCAAGGCTTTTCCCAAGCAATTGGAGACAGTGGCTGTGTGCAGCCAACCTCTCCTCTGCCCTTTTCATGCCTTTTCTGGTTCTGGGAAACCAGGGGGGAGGGGAGCTTGTTGCAGCAGGAGGGTGAGGCACCATTGTCTCTTCACCAGCCTGACTCATCTCTGCCTCTCGACCTTCCTCCTACCCTACTTCAGCTTCTTCCTCTGCCACAGACTCTCCCAGCTCACTAAACCCTGTTGCCTCTTCAGATTCCAACACCTCCTCCTCCCAGGCTTCTCACTGTTGTCCCACCCCCACTCCCCAGGCTCTGAGCCTTTCTTCCCTTGGGGGTTCCCCAGCTGGTGCCTCCCACCATTTCTCTGGTCCAACCAGTCCACAACATCTGCTTTGGTTAAAAAAAGGAAAGCACACCCTCTGGTGACCTGGGGCGGTTTGTGGTGTGGTCATTACAGCAGAAAGACTCAAAGATAGGTCTCATAAGCACAGAGGAAGCTGCCTCATACTAACTCAGACCATTGGCCCATCTGGCTCAGTATTGCCAGTATGGCTTACTATTCAGTGACTTGAAGTCAAACATCAGTGTGGTACAATTGGCCATGTATTTAAAACCCAGCCTTCCCCAGCCTGATACCCACCAGATGCTTTAGACACCAGCAATCATCATTCCTTACCCTTGGTCATGCTGGCTGGATGTGAAGTACTGGCTGGTAGGAAACCAAGTGCTTTATCTTAGAGCATCCCTTTCCAAACTGGGGGACTCTGAACTAACATCATCCCTACTATAACTGGCTTGGGCTGACAGGAGTAACACGCTATTTTGCTTTCCAGTGTTTCTCAAACTTGGGTCTCCAGTTGTTGTTGGACTACAACTCCCATTATCCATAGCTAATGGGACAAGTGGTCATGGGTGATGGGGACAACAGCTGGGGGCCCAAGTTTGAGAAACAATACACAGTGGCAGTGGCTCTCCAGGGTTTCAGGCAGGCAGTATTTCCCGCTCCAACCTGGGGATGCCATCAAGGATTAAATCTGGGACCTTCCACATGCAAAGTAGATGTTCTACCACGGAACACATCCCCTAAGCAGTGGTTTCTGGTTTTGCTTCAGGGGCAAGGTATGGTAGCTCTTCAGAGTGTCTGGCAGGTGACACTCCCATCGTTACCTGGAGATGCCAGGGATCGAACTTGGGATCTTCTGCATGCAAGGCAGATGCTCTACCATTGAGCTGCAGCCTCTACCCAAAGGATTTAGAAGTGTTGGTGAAGAGCTATGGTCCATTTTCACACTCACTTGCCATTTGCCTGTGTTTGCCCCTGTTGCAATTCATTTCCATCAAGGCACTTCCAACCCCTCATTTTCTCTTCAATGACAGATGCAAGGCTTCAAAGCTCCAGATTTCCACTTCCAAGTGTTTTGCCGACAATCGGCATGACACACAGCTTGTGTTTTTTCCTTGTTGCTTGCTTTTTGTGGCTTCCTCAGCTGTGATACCCATTTGCCTCTTTGGATTTTGACTTTCCAATAGGCACCGTGGTTCATGCTTTCTGCTGGATTTATTGCAGCCAAGGAAGGAGTGAGGGGCATGAGTCAAATGCAGCTGTGATTTGCAGCAGTTGGGTTTTAAAATACTGGAAAGCAAAATAGCGTGTTAATTTGAGTATGCCTAACTCATGTTTCCCCAAAGTATGAAACACAGCTGTCCTTCGAAACTTGCACCTCTCAAAATTTTGCAATGCAGTTCTCTAGCAAAAAAAATAAAGCGTACAGAAATGCATATATTGGGAGTATTCTCCATTAAAAATGCATATATTGCTGAAAATAATGTACAAAAGTAATTTGTATCAGTAAAAAATCTTGCAAAAATGTTCATACAGTGCTATCTCAGTTTTTGAGCATCGCAGAAGCCAAACATTTTGGTTTTCAAACACCAAAAACCTGGAAGTAAATGCTTCCGTTTTCGAACACACCTCGGAAGTTGAATGGCTTCCACTGCATCTCCGCGCCCCCCCCCCATTTTCTCCATTGACTTTACTGACCACCCTTTGCTCCTCGGTTGTCAAACGTTTCAGAAGCTGAACGGTCTTCTAGAATGGATTATGTTTGACAACTGAGGTACCACAGTATTAGGCAAAATTGCATGCGCAAACTGTACCTATCAGGAGTAATGCATACTAAAAGGCTGCCGATTTTTGTGAGGCCTTTTTCTAACAGCAACAACTAAATATCACAACTGATGCAGAAATTTTATGGCCACACGACCCTGATTTCGTCTGATCTCAGAAACTAAGCAGGGTCAGGCCTGGAGGGTACTTGGTTGGGAGGCCACTTGGGACTACAGGTTCAGTTGTACCTCGGTTTTCAAATATAATCCATTCCGGAAGACCATTTGAGTTCTGAAACTTTCAAAAGCCGAAACCTCAATAGCCGACAGCTAGCATTCAGGATCTTGCACTCAGCAGAAGCCGCATGGCATGTTCAACTTCCAAAAAGTGTTCAAAAACAAGCATTTACATCCGGGTTTATGGCGTTCAAAAACCAAAACGTTTGACTTCCGAGATGTTCAAAAACCGAGGTACCACTGTAAAATCTCCAACTGCCCCCAAAATGCTGGGACTGTCATGAAAACCCTTAAGCCACCAAGGTATCTTATTTTGTCACACAGAGTCCCAAATTCCCATCTTTGTTGAGGTACACTAACTGGAAATGGCTTCATATTGGGGGGAAAGTGAGTTGGTGACTGAGGCGGCCTTCTCCTTCTTCTCCTCTTCCTCGTCCTCCTCCTCCTCCTTTGTCACCGCTTTTGGGAGTTGGAGAAGGAGGGGTGGGGAAAGAGGAAACAGTCTTGCACCAGGTCCTCCTAGGGAGGGAGCCAGGCAGGCTGTCCAGCTGGTGGTGGTGGAGCAGCAGCAGCAGCAGGGAAAGGAAGAAGAAGGGAGAGCAAGGCAGCAGGGATGCCCATGTCTCCATCCCTGCCATGGGAGGCTGTGGCTCTCCAGCCTGGCAGGCCCCCAGCCACTCATCCAGCTGCCCATGCTGAATAAAAATGAGAAGGAGAAAAGTGAGCCAGGTCAGGCCTGAAGAGAAGGCAGCAGCTGGAGGAGACCCTAGGAAGGAGCAGGCTCGGGGGGGGGGGATGTGCAATGGAGATGGGTGTTGCTGATGGGGTGCAGGCAACCCTATGGGGGGCTGGAATTTGTGACCAGAAAATGGAGAGGAAGAGGAACTATGGAAGCCACTTTGAGCTCCATAGAAGGAAAAAGAAGGGAATGAATGAATGAATGAATGAATGAAATGTTCAGAGCTGAGCTTAAGAATGAGAAAGAAGAAGAAAAGCTGAAACTGACAAATCTGCTCCATCCCTAATGCCCAGGCAGGCTGCCAACTGCTGACCCTGGCTGATAGATCACAACTCTGCCATGTCTGTCTGATGAGTTGATTCCTCCTTCTGAGCACAGGGAGCTGCTCTTCTGCTCATCAGCCTCCCCGTGGAGCCACTTGCTTCTTAAGCACAATCACACTCTTGTGGTTTTGGCTTGAAAAGCAAGTTCTGTTTGGATTTGGGTTTTTATACAGCAGCATTGCTCATGTTCTGAATAACACAAAACGAAAATAATTATCTCCAAAGTATTTAGTCGGTATGTTAAAAAGAATGAATTGTGTGTGTTGTGTTAACTGCCATATGTTTGTCAAAATGCTAATTAAAATGTGTGTGCTTCCTGGGCTATTTTTACTCCTGCATCCCAACCTTGCTCGGCAATCTGCCATAATGAGGGACTAACAGACAGTTGAAAATTTCAGCCTCCTGTTTTTGAACAGAGCTTTAAAAAATATTTCATTTATTTATTGCATTTCTATCCCCTGCCCCTCCTCCCCAAGGAGCCCAGGTTAGCAAGCAAACACACAATTTAAGAACAAAAAGAAAACAAATTAATTCTAAAACAAATTAAAACATTCTAAAAACAATCAGAATTAAAATGTCTAAAAGCAGTTTCCGTTTAAAATATTCTAAAAGCTATCGCAGTTAAAAACATACTTGTATCCAATGATCTCAAGATTTCCAGGAGCGGTGTCCTTCACCCACCAAATGCCTGATTATACAGGAATGTTTTCAAATTCCTCCTGAAAGTTACTAATGGCAGGGATCTTACTCGGGAGGGCATTCCACAATGGGGGAGCCACCACTGAAAAGGGCCTGCCATGTGTCAGCGCCGGTCAGGCAGCCCTGGTGGCAGCAGCAGCAAGGCCTCATCTGGTGATTATAGGGTCCGAAATAGTTGATACTGGAGAAGGCCCTATGAGTGGGAGTGATGACTAGGCAGAGGATTCCCTCCCCCCCCCCCCCGACACACGTATTTGATATCTGCATCCTTCCACAAAGGGGGCCTTCACCCTGTGCTGGCCTCCCCAAACAATACATCAAACTCAGAGCAACTGGGATCAGATAGGCTTAGGCCTTCCAGCCCACATGGTCCCTTTCACGTGGAGCTGCCCTTGGCTTCAGTTACAACCAGGCAGAATGCTTCACTACAATGACACACTTTCCTGCACCTGCCAATCAGTGTATACAGTGCTGAGTAAAATAGACCAGTGGTCTGACTTGATATAAAGCAGCATATTCCTATGAGAAGGTGAGGGTGATATTTATTCCCTCCCCCTTTATTTTTTATCTTGCCCCTTCTCCATGGGGCTCTGGGTGTCATATTTCGCTCTCATCCACCCATTATATCTTCATAGCAACTCTGTGAGGTGGGTCAGGCTGACAAAGGGATGGTTGGTCTAAATTAACCCAGTGAGCTTCAAGGGTGAGCAGGGATTTGTTTGTACACAGGATATTGTAGAGCTTGCAAAGTGTCCTGAAAACCCTCTTAGGAGGAAAGGTTAAAATATTTGGGGTTCTGTGATTTAGTGGGGGGTGAGGGGAAAATCAGTAAGAGGGTACCTGTAGAGGTGCACAATATTATCCATGATGTCAAAAAAGTTGAATATGGAGTTTTTCTCCCTGTCACATAACCTTGGAACCTGAGCTGGAAGCTGACCGTTAGAAGATCCAGGGCAGGTAAAAGAAAGCACATATTTAGGAAGCACACAGAGTGTGTGGAATTTGCAACCACAAAATGGCCACCAATTTGCACAGCTTTTAAAAGGGAACTAGACAAATTTCATTTTATTTGTTTATTCATAACAATATTTGTATTCATAACAAATATTGTTATTTGTATTCATAACAAATATTTGTTATTCATAACAATATTTGTATACCACTATACCACTTAAAATTATTAAAGCAGTTTACAGCAATTATAAAAGCATAAAGAGCATAAAAGCATGCAGTAAAAGCTTTAAAAGTTCAAAACAAAAAACTCATAATTTCCTGCATAGGCCTGGTAGAATAGAACAGTTTTCAGCAGACATTTAAATGTTGGGACAAAAGGATAAATTCATGCAGGACAAGGCTATCAGTGATGGCTAGTTGTGGTGGCTTATTACCTCCAATATCAGAGACTTGAAGCTTTTCTGACCACAAAGATATCTCACTGGCAGGGAAAATGTGACCAGCTAATTCCTTTGCCAGTTGTGAGTTTGTTAAAGTCTCAGGAGCCCAGGCAGAAACCAAAGATGGCAACTCTTTTTGTGGAACTTCAAAAGACACTTAAAACTTTTATTTCCTCATTGCATTTTCATTTCCCTTCAAAGGGATGTTTGGGCCACGGAGTTCATGCCAGAGTAGAACACACCCTCCTCTACCCATCTGATTATCCTCACAAAAGTCCTGTGTCAGGATTAGAGAGATAATGGCTGAGCGGATGCTGCCTACGAGCTTCATGGCTGAGTGGGGATTTGAACCCCATTTCCCTTGATTTCAGCCCCACACTCTTAACTGCTATGCTGTGCTGGCCACACTTGTCTTTGTTCACATCCTCTGTCTCTGCCTGGCAAACAGATCTTGAAAACTCATGTGCCACTCACAGCTGCTGAGATTGATTCAACCAACAACCTCCTCCTTGCTTCTGCTCTCTGCCTTGCCAAGGCAGAAGGAAAAGTGCCAGCTGTCAAAATAGGAAGACAAGGCCTCCCAACGAGCTTTTTGTAATGTCTTTTTAAGGTTGCAAAGAAAGCCGACATCAATAGCAAATAAGATCACTGCTAGCTGCATGGTTCGCAGTAATGCAGTATTTTCTTTTATGAAAAGAAAAACAGGTGGCCACATGACCCAGAAAGCTGTCTGTGGACAAACGATGGCTCCCCCGGCCTGAAAAGTGAGATGAGTGCCACAACCCCATAGTCGCCTTTGACTGGACTTAACCATTCAGGGGTCCTTTACCTTTTTTTCTTTTTTCTTTTACACTTCCAGTATATAACTTGTGATCAGCTTAAGTGCAAGAACACCTTTGGCCAGTTATGCCCCCGTGACCACTTTGTTCTGCAGAACTGGTTCCATTGTAGGTGCTGCACGATACCCATTCAGCACTTGTAAGCAATCAATCTTGGTGTGTGGCAGCACCTGCACTTTGGAACTCCCTGCCTAGTGACATCAGGCAGGTGACTTCACTGTACTCTTTCTGGTGCCTGCTAGAAAAAAAATTGTTTCAGCAAGCCTACCCAAATATGCAGAATGTTGTGTTTGTTTTTTTGTTTTTTAAAAAACCAATTTGAGTTTATCACTGACTTTTATTTCTTCCGAACATTTTAAATAGTTGTTTTTAACAGCTTTTATTGCTAATTTTATTGTTTTATTCATTTTGCAAACCACTTGGAAAGTTTTTTGTAAAAACAACAACAACAATCAATCAGGATATAAATTCTATGAAATAAATGAATAAAACCTCTCCACAGTTAGCAAGCATTGGGATAGCAATGTGCACAGCTCATTTCAATGGAGCAGTAGAAGCTGGCTCATTTGGATGAATGGGGCAGTACCTCACTAACCTCAGCTGTCAGTCAGCCCCCACCTGTCTGCTTTCTCACCTGCGTCCAGCCTAAAGGAGGGCCCTGCCTGTCAGCAGCATCCTCATTGGTCTCAGTGTTGCCTCATGTGGTATTCAGCAGGGAGGAGAGAGGAGGCAAAGCTAGACTCAGCCGGCTCTGCCTGTCATTGGCTCTAGTGCTGCCAGGTGCTGGGCTCCATGCTTACCAACCACAGTGCTGGATCATGCCCCTGATAATCTGAATCAGGCTGCCTTGCAAAAGAGCTTGCTGATAAGATCTTTCCACTTCCAAAGATGTCTGTTTAAAACCCTTGTTAAAGCACATTAATTGATAACAACACCCTTTTTGGAAATAACACCCCTCTCTTAAAAGACCACTTTGCTTTTTAATAAGAAGTGACTCTTGTCCAAGGAGGCAGTAGCAGTGTTTTCAATTTAGCTACAGTCAGGGAGCTGAAATAGGAGTTCAAAGGAATTTCCCCACGATAAGAGAAATGTAGTTGGTAGTGACATTCCTCAGTAATTAAATGCCAGGGTGATATAACGGAAGTGGTGTCCACTGTCCTGATTCTTGGGATGAAGAACACTGATGAGGTGGGTCAGGGGGGTCCTGTTAGCCAGAGTGATGGAGAAATTTGTGTCTGTCTTCAGTGTGGTGCAGGGAGCAGAGTGTTGGGGTGGAGAAGACAATTTTAAAACATTGTTCAGCCACAACAAGGACTAAGTGATTGTGGCTACATCAGGCCTGGGGGGAAAATGTGGTCCTCCAGTCCTTGGTATCTGGCCAGGACCCCTCTCCCCAATCATACTTCTCACTGTCTCTGCTTTCCACCCCAGCTCCATTTGCCTGACAGCAATCTGTCCTTGAACTCTGATCATGCTTGCCTAGTGACCTCAGTGGTGCAGAGTGCCTTCCATCAGCTTTGGATAGACCTGTGTCTCTATCTGGACAGGGACAGCCTAACTACTATTGTCTATGCTTTGGTAACCTCTAGGTTAGATTCCCGCAACACATTATATATTGGGCTGCCTCTGAAGATGGTTCAGAAACTTCAGCTAGTGCAGAATTTGGCAGCCAGATTGCTGTCCTCTGTCTGCTGCCAGAGGCCCATGGAGGTGGTAGGTGAGGTTCAGCATGGAGATTATTGTTAATAGCAGGTATGAAGGAGGCAGGTAGGATTTTCAGAACCTGGGAGAGCTCCAAGAGAGCTGACGCATTGCTCCAACAAGAGTTAGAATGTGCCTAAAGTAGGCCAATAACTACTAATGTGCCTAAAGTAGGCCAATAACTACTCAAATTCTACCTCTCCTTATCTAAGCTGGAAACATCTTGGAGGCAAAGCTGTGTGGCTTGAAGTCTTAAGCTTCAACGCCTCTGAGCAACTTGCCATCTCTGCCTGACTCATCTTAGTGGTCCTGTTGCATGCAGAAATTCAAATGAGGGGTGAAGATCATTTCCTTGAGCTGTCAGGGAGAGGAGCCATGGTTCATTTTGAACAGGACATGGCTTGCTCTCTTCGGAGCGTGACTCTCTGCTGCTGTCAGGGGACCCATCAGTCCATCTCCCTGACCTTTTTCTAAAGGCAGCCTGTTGGCTTTTTAACCCTAGCAGGCAAGTGAAATGCCATTAACTTTACAAAGGCAGAAAATTAATCCATCATCTGTAAGAGCCTCTGAAGGGTTCAGTGGAGGGCACTTTGAATGTCGGAAAGCTTGGAGGAAACTTGCTGTGCCAGTCTTCAGCAGGGGAAGGGCTTAAGGAGATACTTAATTTTCTGTTGACTTAAACATTTTCATTGCTTGGGTGCTTTGACTGATGATTTTGAGCTGCCAGCAGTCAATGATTATGTCTCTTTTGTCTTTGCCATTCTTCAGGTGGGCATCCACAGCTCAGGGAATTAAAATTGTGAAAGGGGCTTGAGTACAGTGGCTCTTGAAAGGTGGTTGATAATTCTGTATATGGCTGCTGGCTTGGGTCAAAGACCCATCTAACCCAACATCCTGTTCTCACAGCTACCAACCAAATGCTTATTATAATAATTCTGCACAGGGAACGACATCCTGTCATTTCACCACTTGTGGTCCTTTGTAGCTTTCTCCTGGGGAATAGAAACTGTGTATGTGTGTGTGCGTGTGTGTGTGTGCATGAGCGCACCATGTGTGGAAGATCCATGTCATAAATCCCTAGTTCAGTGCTCACCTCTAGCCATCGGCAGAAGCTTTCCTTTGGCTGATGAATTCTCAGCCTTGCCCACATGACACCTTCTTGTGATCCAAGTAAAAAGGTTGAGGTTAGCGGGGCTGCATTTTGAATCTTATCAAGAAAACTAGTTCCATTAAGATATACAAATGGGGAAGGCTCCCATTTAAGATATGCCAACAGTGAAGCAGGTTGTAAGCTGTGGAAATAAAATAGATACATTTGCTGTTATTATTATATTTTAAATTAATTAAGCGGGGGCAGGAGTGGAGACCTCTTAATTAAAAGCGGGAACTGTTGTGTGGAACCCAGCTGATGAAGCTCCCACGTCCCCAGATCATTTGACAGTTTTTAGTGTCCTCCTTGCGCCTTAGGAAAAGGGGTTTGGGGCTCGGTTTTTTTTGGTTGTTTGTTTATTGTTCCATCTTTTCTGTTCCTTTCCAGTTTTCCTTACGCAATTTCTCCAGTCTGCCCCCTTTGTCTCAACATCTCTAAATCAGGCTATGCGGCCTCACGTGGCCTCAGTAAATGAACTCAGCAGCGTTTGAGATCTTGAAGAATCCTTTAAAGAAATAGGCAACATAGCTTTGAGGGGAAAACTGTGGGATGTTTACAATGTGCCTCTTTTTTTGCAGCATCCACATCATCACATCAATGGCATCAAAATGGCAGTCTGTAGTCCCCACCCATTTAATCCAATTTATTTATTTAAAATATAGCATTATTTCTCAAAAACAAAATCGAAAGAGGTTTACAACAACCATACGACATGAAATATTATTATTTTTTTAAAAAAACCATGTAAAAATAAATAAAAATAAGAGACCACCCACTAACTGGCTACCCATTTAGATGGGCTACCCAGGTGGATGGGGTAAAATAAGAAAGTTGTTGTTGTCCCTATATTCATTGGAGTCATGTTGGAGGGCATGCACGCTCAGAAATGTCCAAGAGGTTTTCCGCTTGCCCTGTGCAGACCCTCAGACTTGGGTCTGAGCAGTTTTCCCTTTGCCCTGTCGCTTTTCCTCAGAAAACCTGCTTTTTAGTGATAAATCGGAACAAATGGGAATCTGCTGAAAACTCAGTTGCTGTTTGCTCTGATTCAGTGCTAAACCATGAGTTTTCCCCGGGTGAAAGCGGTGAAGCAAACAGAAGTGTAGGTAAGCCCTAAGTGCCAAGGTTTTTAAAAGTTATTTTTTCTGGTCTGGAGTTTGAGTCAACCATGTGAGCCCCCACCTGGAGTCTGAAGCTGTCCAAACAGACAGGTTTACCACCTCTGTTGGAACAAGGTCAAGAGACATTTCTTGAAAGCATATTAGAGTGATTGCCACCCGGAGCACATTGATGTCAGCACATGAAAGCTAAAGAGGAGTCGTGTTTTCAGAGACCTAAATAATGCCTGGAGAGCAACAGTCAGCGATGCCCTTGACTCTTCCTCCTGCACCCACCAGGAAGGATTTGCTTGTTTTCAAAAATCACCAGTGACAAAGTTGCCTGATTAGACTAATTGTCCCATCTCTCTCGGCTCAGGGAAAGGAAGGTGGCATGATGAGGGCCATTAGCAATGCACCTCATCAAGATTGGGTAATTTTGCCAGTCACTTGTCTGGGAATGGAGCAGAGACAAGAAAGCATTGCTTCTACTTCTGTTGCCATACGCTGCTTTTCAGTGTGAGAAAGTCTTCACTTCTGATGTGGGGGTGGGTGGGCAGGGGATATACGAGTAATGAAGTGCAAGAAAAGTTTAAACTCCATGTAATTGCTCACTGTTTCTGTAAAATCTGTGGCTGTTGAAGTGTGTGTGTGTGTGTGTGTGTGTGTGTGTGTGTGTGTGGATATGGGAAGCGGATGAAGGGAAATGGAATTAGTATGAAAAATGCTTCCATCACATCACTATGGTCTGTGCATTCTGATGTGAACAGGCCACAAGTTCCATTTCCAGCCCCTAAACTCCTAAGAGAAATGGCCACTCTAAGGAAATTGTAAGGGAATTTGGCAAACAGGGTTACGGTTGCCAGTTTGCTCAATGAAACAGAGAGTGTGTGGAGTCTTGCATGCCCTGATCTGTAGGTCATAAGTCACAGATAGGGAGCCAACGTTGTGGACTCCATCCAGGTCACCAAGACCAATGATCTAATATTATCAAAACATCCAGAAGGCTGCAGGCTCCTCATCCCTAATCTAAACAGTCATTGCCACAGTAATAGGCTCTTGAACAGCCACAAACGAAAGGACCTCACCTTGACAACAGGCAGCCCACGTCATCAGCAGAGCACATAATCTGTATGTGGGAAAGCCTTGGGTTCAATCCCCAGCAGCCCTAAATTAGATCTTCTTGTTCCTAGTTGATTAGCATCATCATCATCATCATCATCATCATCATCATCATCATCATCATCATCATATAAAAATAAAAAAACCTAAGTGGGAGGTAGGGATGTCAAAGAATTATGACAGAAACAGAAGCAGAAGATGTGGGTGTTCGCTTATTTTTCCCAAGTCTGGAATGGAAATCAATTTAGAGAATGCAATCTGTGTTCACTGTTTTTGTTGCTTTTGGTTTGCAAATGATACCTTATTATTTATATCATGGCTCCACCCCGCCCTGCCCTGCCATCACATTTGCACTGTGTTTCCTTTGCATTGAAATGAGCTGGGTGGAAGGAGATGACAATGTAATTGATTATGTCAATAGTGTAAGTTAAGTAATTTTGCTGCAATGGGCAAATGAGATAAATGACATAGTAGCATTTGGGGGTGGGAAGTTCAACCAAGTAGAAGAGTTGCAAAAGACCCACCCCACCCCTCTCTGCCTGAAAGCCTGGAAAGCCAGTGCAAGTCAGAATATTGCAAGCTTCCCCAACCTGGTGCCCTCTAGATATTTTGGAGTTCCATTCCCATCCATCCCAGATAGCACAGCCAAGATCATATAGCCATGCTGGGTGGGGTTGATGGGAACTGGAGGACCCAGGTTGGGGAAGCTGGAACAGATAGTTCAATTCCCTCCCAGCATTTTCATCTGCCCATGTAAAAAGTAGTAAGCAATTCTTGCCTCCCAATCAGGGCCACGACAGTGGGGAGCCCCTCCCATGCCCGTCTCTTAGCCATTCTGGTTGTGAGCCCAGCAGGGCAATTTAAGGGTGCAAAGGGGGTAACTGATCACCTTTAGACAAATAATCTTATGCACCCTAAGAACCACCCTCAGACAAGTATGCAAGTAAAACTTCATCTCATGATGTACTAGAGTCGTCCTGGATTATTTTTTTTAGCTGAATGAATACAAATTATCTGGGAAGCAAAACAGCTGCATAACATTCTGGAAAGAAATGTAATGTTTGCTTGTGCCTCATTCAGAAGGTCATCACCTCTCAAATGGCGGATTAAGTCACAGGTTGAATTGAGCTCACTTTCATTAAGCTGCACGTGTCTTATTTATTTAAAGGTGGCTCTTAGGATGACTTGTTTCTCATCTTGGATGAGTGCCTGGCCTTCCTTAAAACTAATTAGCAACCTATCTCTGCTTATCTAAAAGGGAGAGACTCCATGATTTGCACAGCCCCTGGTAGCTGGCCTGATTTTCCTTGGGGAAAGGGTCATAGCACAGTGTGGGGGGGATTGCTGTGCAAATAGAAGCCTCCAGGTTCAGTTCCTGGCATCTCTAGACAGAGCTGGAACGGAGCCCTGCCTGAAGCCCCACAGAGCCCACTACCAGTCAGGGTGGACATAGGGCTGGGCAATATCTGGTTTTAAACATTGTGATGCATCACCAGCTAAGCATTGTGATATGCCAATATATCACAATGTCTGAAATAAGGATTGAGCTGTGAGGAGGCAATGGCTGGCTTCACGGTTTTTCCCGCATTGTGATTTTTGTGTAGCGCACACACACACACACACACACACACACACACACACACACACACAGAATGATTCATGATATATTGCCAGGTCAAAAATTATGAAACCAATATCACAGTATGGACTTCAAACTAGATTTGGACAATATATTGATATATCACCCAGCCCTGGTGGACAGTATTGAGCTAGATGGACCAGTGGTCTGACTCAGGTTAAGGCAGTTTCCTGTACTCCCACCTGAGTAGAAGGTCATAGCTCAGTCTTAGAGCAAGGGTTTTGCGTCCTCCAGGACCAATAAAATGATCCAAACACGTTCAATAACGAGGTGCAGCAGCATGGCAGGAAAGGCAGGCAGTAGGAAGGGCAGCCAGCATATTCAATATTTAAAACACTGTGGCTGGGCATCTAGGAGTGTTCATAGCATAGTTGCATGCATGATGACATGAAAGTGGTTCTCAGTGGGTTCTGTGCTGACTGATCCTTGGGAACCACGTTTGGGTGCCACCAGGCTATATTCCTTGCCCACCTAGACCAGACTAGGTCTCTGTGTGGGCTGTCCAGGGTCTCAGGTCCCTCCCCTTCCCTGCTGCCTGATACTTTAAAATTGTTCTAGCTGGGAATTGAACCAGAGACTTACTGCATGCAGAGCCTGTGCTCTCCTGCTCAGCCATGGGGACTCCCCCACTGCAGCTTTGATTTCTTTATTTCCTTTCTCTTGGCACTTCAGCAGATTTCTCATAGCACCCGGTTTGGGAACTACAAACCTAGGGGCTCCCTAGGGGTGAGTGAATCCACCAGTTTAAGTTTCTCCCAGTTTCCCATTTTATTCCAATCTTAATTTTTCACAGTAATTTGCGGTTTCTTTTTAAAATCCCTGTGAAAATTCACCAGCAATTTTAGAGCAAATTTCTCTTCATATACGTATTTTGTATGCAATTTTGACTAACGTGCCATTTTTATTTTGCAAAGCCCTCTCCCCGATTTCTGCTTGCTGATGTATTCTTACACACATTTTTGTATCCATAGTTTGGCTAGAGAGCTGCAGCACCAAAATTCAGAGAAGTGTGAATTTCAGATAATTGTGTTTTTGTTCCCTTATTGGTTCAAGAAATGTGAATTAGGCCATTTTTCACCCAGATGCAAAGGGATGAATTTCTCCTGCAGTTCTCATGTGCCACCCAGTGCAATTCTGAGCCTCAACTAGGTTGTTAAGTACTAGTGTGAAACCCTCCCCCAACTAATCTGTCTTCTCTCCCCTTGCTTCTCTTCCTCTCTCTCTCTCTCTCTCTCTCTCCCCCTCTCTCTCTTTCTGTGTTTCAGATTATGCTTGGCCCTTACCTAAACAACTGTGTCCAATCTGGATTTCCTTAGATGTCCTCTTTTCTACTGCCTCTATCATGCACCTCTGCGCCATCTCTCTTGACCGCTATGTTGCGATCCGTAACCCCATCGAGCACAGCCGGTTTAATTCTCGCACCAAGGCAATAATGAAAATTGCTGCTGTTTGGACCATCTCTATAGGTAAGTCACCCTCCCTTGTTGCCAGTTATAACCTTGTAAATACTGGCATGGTTTTCTTTTTCCAGCCTCTATTTACTTTGAAAAAACTTCCATAAATTTCAGTTAATATGGGCTGCAATGACTGATGATAATGGACTGTTGCTGCGAACAATAAAGCTTTCTTTTTAATTGGCTGGCAGAGTTTATTAAGCATTATACTTCACCTTCCAATATCAATTATGATACCCATATGGGCAAGCCAATCAATATCTGAAGCTGGCCAAAACCCAGCCTATTGGACAAGGGTTGTGTGAACAGCATAGATACATCTGCAGCAAAGAGTTGTTGGGCATGTGCAGGTGTGTAATCTTCTGCACAAACACTTAAACATGTTACCTTTAAGATGCCAGCAACCCCTCTGGGTTTTATTTCTAAGTGATCAGTTCCCCTGAAGCCTGAAGTAGTGCCATCCACTGAACCTCCTCAGCATTCTGCCAACTGAAATGTTGCTTGTCCTTCGTGCCTTTCACATCCTGCATCTCCCACCAAACAACTGTGCATTTTGTAAGTGAGAGAGTAGCATGGAAAGTGGTGAATGTTGAGAAGGTCTTGGCCCACTTGGTGGGTGGGTTCCTAGGGATGTTAAGAAAGCAGAAATATCCATTCCAACCTGCATTCATCACCACCAGTGCTGCTTCCATTCCACTGCACTTTGGTTCCCACCAAGTGCTCAGTTGTTCACCCTGCAGGTGATGCAAGTGATGTGAGTTACTTAACTTGCATAACTCTTTATGAAGCTTACATTCAATGTAAAGGAAATGACAAAACAATGTGGTGGTGACACATTAACTGCTTATTGTTTGCAGACTTAAAAACAATATGAACAAATAGTGATCATATTCACTTGACTGGTTTTCCATTGCTTACCAAAGACAAACACATGAATGGCAGCAATTTTTGCTTCCTTTCCTGTTTTTGGTGGAATACTCTGACATCCCTAGCTCTGACCCAGGTCAGGTTTCTAGGATGGGCCCAGGACATTTTACTAGCTGAGACAGAGCAGCAAATGTAGTGCCCCCCACCCAAGTCAAAGGGTTGTCTTCAATGTTAGTCCTACTCAGCGTAGAACCACTGGAACCAAAGGACATGACAAACTCAGTAAATTCAATTAGTCTACTTTGAGTAGAACTTGGGTAGAACCCAAGACTGGTAAGTGTTTTTGTCACCTGAGATGCAGGGGTATCTGACATTTGTAGAACATTAGGCATGAGTTGGTTCCTCGAAAGTCACACTGTCCAACTTCTGCAGATCAAAAACTGGGATGTCCTTCTTCCTGGATGTGCTCCCTGGTGAGTCACGTGGTCTATGCTGTGCTCTCCCCCCCCCCCATGTTTTTTTTAGGGCAAAATCTTAGTATATGCCATACCAGCCTTGCTCTTTAAAAGCCAGAGAAGTGTCACTGATGTTTTAGTCAGTGTAGATGTAACACAGATATCCAAAGGTTAGCCCTGCCAAGTTAGCATCCTTCTCCACCCCCACCCACAATTTGATACCATATACTCTGCTCTCAAAGGAGCCAGGAATTAAGCCAGATGATGCAATAGCTTCAGCCACTGCTTAATGCAATCTTGGGTTGTGGGAAAGCTTTTCAGGGGAGGGTTGCCTGGAGCAAGTTTTTGAACGTTGTGGACAAGATATGTGATCCTTTCCTCTGTTTCTTTTGTAGCTGATTAAAATAACAATTTAAGTTGGTGGGTATGGAATGTTTTGGGTGGGCAGTCAGTTCAAGATGGCTGGCCATCCTCTCCCTGTACTTGTGGAGCCATCTGGTGGGCAAGTGGGCTAACCTTGTTTCTCCCAGAGCTCTATCTGTTTAGCCAGTGCTTGCAAGAATGTGTATAAATAAGGGAAATGAAATAGAAACATTAGTATATTGGGAGAAATGTCCACTAAAATGCTGGCAACTTTTAAAATGCAAACTGATGTCTAATATCCGCTAGGAATGAAAGAAACTGACGCAGGGAGAGTTGCTCATCCCTATTGTTAAATGAAATTATCATTAGCCATTCCAAGCATATAAGTGGGGTTATAAAATGGGTTATAAATCTAAACTGAAATAACGTATTTTGCTGCTCCTGTTGTTGTTTTTGGCCTTCCCTTTCCGAATGGATCTCTTCAGGGATCTCGTTGCCCATCCCAGTCATCGGCCTGCAAGATGATTCCCGGGTGTTTGTGAATGGGAGCTGCGTCCTCAATGATGAGAACTTTGTCCTCATTGGTTCCTTTGTGGCGTTCTTCATCCCGCTCATCATCATGGTGTTTGCCTACTGCCTGACCATCCAAGTGCTGCAGAAACAAGCATCTGTGTTCCTGTACGGGGAGGCGCCCAAGCAGAGGAGGAGCAGCATGAGCTGTCTGAAGAAGGAGAACAACACGGAGAACCTCTCCATGCTCCAGAACCATGAGGCCGCATCCCACTTGAACTCTCCTGTCAACAAGGAAGGGGTGCTGTTCCGGAAAGGCACCATGCAGTCCATCAACAATGAGCGGAGGGCATCCAAGGTCCTGGGGATTGTCTTCTTTCTGTTCCTCATCATGTGGTGCCCCTTTTTCATCACCAACATCATGTCTGTCCTCTGCAAAGAAGCCTGTGATGAGGCTCTGCTGGGGGAGCTCCTGGACGTCTTTGTTTGGGTGGGCTACATCTGCTCTGGGGTCAACCCCCTGGTATACACACTCTTCAACAAAATCTACCGCAGGGCTTTCTCTAACTACATCCGCTGTCGTTACAACAATGGCAAAAAGTCAGCGCAGAGGCACAACCAGTGTCCAAACGTCTCGACAACAGCTTTATACGGGAAAGACCTCAATTTGAACAGTTACCGCAATGGGAATGAACTCAACAGCATGGAGATGGACGAGACGGAGGATGCTTTGGAAATGCATGTAGGAACCTCAGAGCTCTCGATAAACAACTGCAGTGGCAAGAAAACGAGTAGTGTGTAAGACTGTTCAAGGACACACCTATGCTCCGGATTTTGTTGTGGCTCAGCTACAGACAATGTATGTGTTAATCAAAGAATGATGTAAATAATGCATTCTGAACAAAGCAGTCTCTCCTTTTTTTAAATTTGAACTTTCACATTTGTAACTCATTGCTTTCCATCATTCCTAAAACAGAATCTGTACTTACTGTTAAAAGCAGAGGAGGCAGAGCCTCTATAGGAACAGTGGGTACCAGACCCAAAGTGGCATTTGTTATTTTGCTTCTGAAATGTTGATTTTTCTCCCCTTGCTGCATGAACAAAAGTGCTGACTATTAATCTCAGGTGGTATTTTTTTGAGTCCTCAATGGTCCATTATGAGTAGTCACAAATCAAATAAAGGGACATGGGCTTGGATAGTTCAACGTTTCTTGTGCTAGCATTGATAGCAAACCCTGGATAAATGCGTGTTGTGCTTGGTTGTGGTGGATGAGTTGATGAAAATGACTACCTGGATGAATGACAGCTGTGGGAAAAGATTAATCCCAGGCTAAGGGATCATTAGAAAAGGGATCAAAACAAACCTGTCAATACCACCATGCCTTTAAAGAAATCATGTTTCCACGTCTTCCTTTTATTTTTTAAAGGATCTTTGTAGAACTGGAAATGGTGCAGAAAAAAGTAACTATAGGGATCAAAGGCCTGGGACAACTCCCCTGTGAATAAAAGCTACATTATATTTGCAACTTTTTAATTTGAAAAAGAAGTTGAATAAAGGTGGCATGTTAGTGGTGTATATGATATTGCATGGTGTTGAGAAAGTGGACAAAGGGTTTCCCCCACATCCCCCCTCTCAAAATACTAGAACCTAATGGGGCCATGCAATTGAAGATTCAGGAGAGATAAAAAGGAGAATTGTACCACGCAGTGCACAGTCAGAATATGGGATTTGTTTCCATAAAGTGTGACAATGGCCACCAATTTAGATTGGATTAGACACATTCTGCAACGGCTACTTGTAAGGGTGGCTGGATTTTATCTCCAGGATCAGAGATATCAGGCTTCTGAATCCCACTTCCTTAGGAACCACAGTATGAGAGGGCTTGTCTCTTCCTTGTGGGCTTCCCATAGACACCTGGTAAGCCATCGTGGGCAACTGGATGTTGGACTAGGAAGCAGGGCTCTTCCTATGTTCCTTTGTTATGAGGAGCAGAATAAAATGCTCTAACCGGGCAAGATTTTTAAAAGCCTGCCAGTGAGAACCTATCAACAGGGCTGGATGTTTGTGTTGCAATTTTGGTTCATGACATTTCCTAAAGAAATGTGCCTCCTCTTAAGTAGGAAGGGAAGTGACCAAAGTGCTCCCTCCAAAGTGCTATTTTGTTTGAACATTCTCTCTAGCCCTTTCCCAACACCCTAGAAGGCAATGCTTTTAAAAGTCTAATCAGGTGTGAGGAAGGGGAAGGAGAGAGAATGCACAATTAGCTTGCTCTTCCTGTTCCCCATTGTTCTCCAAAATAGATCTTGCACCGGGAAGCAAAGATTCAGGCTGGCACCATACCTGGGATGGTGGACTTGCAGGTTGACTGTAATTCATGCATCCCCCAGAAATGTGGTGGAACAGAGAGTGAGACAGACAAGATGGCAGAGAGTGAGAGAACTACATAGTCCTGCAGACTTCACTCACTTTGGTCCATGGCTCTGCCTAGTTGATTTCTATAACCCAGCAGCCCTTCATAGGAAAAGGTTCTCCATTTCTACCTTACACCTTGTCCATAGGGAGATGCACAAGATCAAATATGGAGAAAAGTGTTAAAAAGGAAACTTGAGTTGCTGGAATGGAAGCCACTGTACTTTCACCCAACCGGTGAACTATAGTCTACCTATGGAGTGCAAATGGAAAAAGGAATTCCCACCCCTAGGTGCCTTCTGTAACAAATCTGGTGCAGGAAGGAAACTGTATCCTCACCCTCTGTGACCTTCAAGAGAACCAGACCCGAGGATTGTTCCTTGTTGTAAGTCCAATGAAATTTTGGGATTCCATTGAAACTTTTGCTGATGACTCGCACCAATGGCTTGGTGCTCCTCTGTACATTAATTTTTTTCCATGTAGCTAACTTGCTTAGAATCATTTCTCCCAAAATACTGTAGGTAACCTCACCCTCTGGAGATTTCTGATGAAAGTTACTGCTTTGAATGAGTTTCCCCAAGCAATTTTCTTGGGCTAGGCAGGGTTTGCAGGAACATGGAGTTCAGGTCTCTTGAAAAGATGTAGTTAGTTGATCAAAACATTATGGTGCTTGAAGCAATCCCCCATTTTGCCCCAGTGTACTAAGAGAAACTACCTAAAGGAAAGAAGTTGCATGTAAGTGGACTGCTGTGTATAACAGACAAGGTAACATCATTCAGCAAAGCACCACAACTTATTACTCAAAGGAGACAAAGGGATATTTTTCTTTTATTCACAAAAAGCTTTTACCAGCACAAGTACAACAGAATGGCAGCTTCTTATTGTATTGGAGTGGCGTAGATTCTGAGTGTGCACATTAAAAACACATAACTTGGTAGGAGGGCAGATTTAAGTATCTAAACAACCTCCAGATTTTTTAAAAATAGCTAGTTGCTAAATATCATGTGCCTGCAAAGGCTTGTAGGTATGTTGATGATTTAGGGTCAGTGCGAGATTCTGAGAAGTTCAGTCTTCTGTGCCTTGGTATCTGGTGCTGTTTCTCAATGAGCAACAACCAAATAAACAGCGCAAAGCATCTCTATAGAAACATGTTTCTTTGTATAATATAGATCAGGTGTAGGGAACTTCTGTGGCACACCAGATGTTGCTGGAGCACTCCTAGGAATGTAAGAAGACATCATTATCCATTGATTATCATTATCCATTCCGTCCTGTATTCATCACATGAAGTTTGTCTTCCACTGAAAACTCCATTATTTGTCTCACACTGTCTGCTATGGCAAAGTGGTAACCTACACAATTTATGTAGTTGTTGTTACATTATGTATTACATTGGGAGGCTTTAAAAGAGGATTAGAGAAATCCGTGTTACAGCTATGCACTACCTCCACAGTCACAGAAAGTAATGCTTACGAGTACTGGGTTGGCTGGAAGCCACAGAAGGGGAGAGTGCTGTTGTGCGCATGTTGTGCACCCTGATTTCCCACAGGCATCTGGTGGGCCACCTTGAGAGCAGGTTACTAGGCCTGAGGGGCCATTGACCTGATACTGCAGACTGTTCATATTCCACCCCATCAATTTCAGTACAAAGGAGGTGCATTGCAAATGAAGAGGAGTCACATAATCAATTACATATTGCTTGAGGCTGTTGAATGCAGCAGCCACAGCAAATAATGATCACATACGCTGGGTTGATTTCTGTTCTGGACATGGGGCAAAGAAAGCAATTTCCCCTCCCATTTCTGTTTTTGTTGGAATTCTCCGATATTCCTAAGTACAACTCCAATCAACCCCAGAAAGCATGGCCAACGGCCATGGACCTTGGGAGTTTTAGTTCAGCACCATCAGAAGGGCTGGAGGTTCTGCACACCTGATATAGAAGATTCACAAAATTACTGTATTTTTCCATGTATAAGGCTAGGTTTTTTTCCTTTTTAAAAATGTCAAAAATTTGGGGGCATCTAATACATGGATAGGGACGCGGGTGGTGCTGTGGATTAAACCACAGAGCCTAGGACTTGCCGATCAGACCACAACCCCAGAGTCGGTCATGACTGACCTAATGGTCAGGGGTCCTTTAATACATGGATAGTAAAATACACATTTTTTTCTTAAATCAGAGTCCCCCAAAATTGGGGGCATCTTATAGACGGAAAAATACAGTAATCATTCCTTGGCACAAAATTTAGATTACCTTGATGGCAGTCTTTAGTTGATTGCTTTATTTATACTTAGCCTCTCTCATGTAGATAATAATATTTCAGTCTAGTTCTTAGGACCTGGTTGAAGCCCAATTTTTTTTTATAAACTGAGGATTCCTTGATGGGTAGATTTATCTAATAATCTATACAGCTCATCATATACAATGACAGTAACAACAACAACAACAACAACAGTTATTGGTATTAACTGCCAATGCAGTTCTGTCTAAAGCACCACGTTCATTGCTAAGTGTTTGCCACCTTCTTTCAAGCTCTTCAGACTCCTCCTTGCATCTTTCTAGCAGAAGTTACCAAAGAGGCAGCATTGCTTCCTCTTGGCTGTGTTAAGAAGATTATCATTCCAGCATCACTGAAGGCAAGGTTTTTGCAGGTGAGTAGTCCTCAGTGAGGGATGTGGGTGGCACTGTGGGTTAAACCCCAGAGCCTAGGACTTGCTGATCAGAAGGTTGGCAGTTCGAATCCCCACGACGGGGTGAGCTCCTGTTGCTCGTTCCCTGCTCCTGCCAACCTAGCAGTTCGAAAGCACGTCAAAGTGCAAGTAGATAAATAGGTGTGTGAAGGTAAACGGTGTTTCCATGTGCTGCTCTGGTTCGCCAGAAGCGGCTTAGTCATGCTGGCCACATGACCCAGAAGCTGTACACCGTCTCCCTCGGCCAATAAAGCGAGATGAGCGCCGCAACCCCAGAGTTGGCCACAACTGGACCTAACGGTCAGGGGTCCCTTTACCCCTTTAGTCCTCAGTGAACACTACAGAGAACACTAGAGAAAGCAGTACAGTCATAGGCTGCATGTGATGTTTGGTTAAAGACCAAACTTCAGTGCCACCTTTCGACTACATCTTCCATGATCCCAATTTGGACATCTTTGGATACCAGAGATCACAGGGTCAATCCCAAATGGCTTCTCTGGGGATTACTGAAATCCTGGATAGCTGCTGTCAGCAAGTGTGGGCAGCATTGAGCTAGATGGACCAAGCATCTGACTTAGCATAAGGTGGTTTCCTGTGCTGCTCTGTAGCTAGACCAAAGATTGCCAACAGCAGCAAACACCACAAGTTGCTCTGCCCCTTTCCCCCTGTTTTTGGTAATAGATGGTAATGAACAAAGCACTTGTCAATTGCTGGTATCTTGTTATTATTTGGAAGCTGGCTCGTTTTTCTAGTATTAATTTGTGGTGTTGCAGACATTAATCTAGGAAAAACTGCCTGTCTCATTTTGGAAGCTATATCTAGGAAAATAGTTGGTTCTTAATTTGCTTGAGGGTGTGGGGAGGTTAGTAATACTTGGTTCCAGTACTCTGGGAAGTTATATGGTCTTGTTAATGTGTCAAATGGTTTGGTCAGAATAGGAACCTACCAATGAACATTACATTCAAACACTGCAGAGAGGAGGTCAATTTCCCAGAGGTCTTGCCTTTTTACAGTCACCTTTATATCAATCTCCTATTCAGTTACAGACTCCTTAAAAGGGAACTTAAAAGAACATAACGGTGCATCTGCTGCATCAGACCAGTACAATCTGTGTTGCGGTTCTTTAAGGTGCTGATTTAAGCTTGCATAGCAATCACTCTTCTGTATTTTATTGAGTTGTACTCTGCCTCTTTGGTACTCTGAAAATATATTTATTTTCTCTGAAGGAATCCCATCATCAGGACCTCTTACCCAGTTAGAATCTGTTCATGTTTCCTTTTTCTGCAATATGTAGTACTGATAGAACCATAGCTGTCAACTTACAGATTTGAAAATAAGGGACCAGCAGCCTTGAAAATAAGGGACCAGCAGCCAAAGTAAGGGATTTTAGTCTACCAGCTGAAATACGAAGTTAGAATCATAGAATAGAATAGAATCATAGAACCATAGAGTTGGAAGAGACCACAAGGGCCATCGAGTCCAACCCCCTGCCAAGCAGGAAACACCATCAGAGCACTCCTGACATATGGTTGTCAAGCCTCTGCTTAAAGACCTCCAAAGAAGGAGACTCCACCACACTCCTTGGCAGCAAATTCCACTGTCAAACAGCTCTTACTGTCAGGAAGTTCTTCCTAATGTTTAGGTGGAATCTTCTTTCTTGTAGTTTGGATCCATTGCTCCGTGTCCGCTTCTCTGGAGCAGCAGAAAACAACCTTTCTCCCTCCTCTATATGACATCCTTTTATATATTTGAACATGGCTATCATATCACCCCTTAACCTCCTCTTCTCCAGGCTAAACATGACCAGCTCCCTTAGCCGTTCCTCATAAGGCATCGTTTCCAGGCCTTTGACCATTTTGGTTGCCCTCCTCTGGACACGTTCCAGTTTGTCAGTGTCCTTCTTAAACTGTGGTGCCCAGAACTGGACACAGTACTCCAGGTGAGGTCTGACCAGAGCAGAATACAGTGGCACTATTACTTCCCTTGATCTAGATGCTATACTCCTATTGATGCAGCCCAGAATTGCATTGGCTTTTTTAGCTGCCGCGTCACACTGTTGGCTCATGTCAAGTTTGTGGTCAACCAAGACTCCTAGATCCTTTTCACATGTACTGCTCTCAAGCCAGGTGTCCCCCATCTTGTATTTGTGCCTCTCATTTTTTTTGCCCAAGTGCAATACTTTACATTTCTCCCTGTTAAAGTTCATCTTGTTTGTTTTGGCCCAGTTCTCTAATCTGTCAAGGTCGTTTTGAAGTGTGATCCTGTCCTCTGGGGTGTTAGCCACCCCTCCCAGTTTGGTGTCATCTGCAAATTTGATCAGGATGCCCTTGAGTCCATCATCCAAGTCGTTGATAAAGATGTTGAATAAGACCGGGCCCAAGACAGAACCCTGTGGCACCCCATTAGTCACTCTTCTCCAGGATGAAGAGGAACCATTGATGAGCACCCTTTGGGTTCGGTCAGTCAGCCAGTTACAAATCCACTGAGTGGTAGCATAGTCAAGACCGCATTTTACCAGCTTCTTTACAAGAATATCATGGGGCACCTTGTCGAATGCCTTGCTGAAATCAAGGTAGGCTACATCCACTGCGTTCCATTCATCTACCAGGCTTGTAATTCTGTCAAAGTTAAAAGGGACCAGATAATTTTGGAGAGCAGCGCTGGTTTTTAGCCCTTCGTTTTCAGAGGTTGCTGCTCAAGACACCAGCCGATGAAACACTGCAATTAAATAACTACAAGCAGCAACCACTTTTCATGCAAAATGAAGTCCAAGCTACGAAGATGCTGCTGCAGTTCTGTATCTTTTCTCTCGTGCTCCATCTGCAGCTCTCAATTCCATCAGGTGGGGCGGGGGGAAATAGTGCCCGAAGTAAACCTGCAGATCAGACCATCTATACTAGTCTACCACTACTAATCTACGGGAGAAGCGCTTGCAGTCCTTCCCTTGTAGCCCTTGGAACACCTGCCCACACCTCCGCTTCCTCCTCTCTCTGAACTGCTTTCTCTATGGTTGCCCTCGCTCTCCTCTCAAGGCTCCTCAGCAATTCATAGGCCATGCCAGGCTGCCCATCTCATCCGGGTCCTTCAGCATCACAGCTGCAGTACGGCCTAGTGGGAGCGGGAGCAGCGGCGACGGGCAGAGGGGAGGACCCAGGCAGAGAGGCTCAGTTCAGCAGCCGTGAGGAGGATGGCGGTGGAAGGGCCGGAGGCTCCTGCCAGTCCTGGTGGAGAGGTGCTCCCAGGGGCTGAGGCTGGTGAGAGGAGGCCGGAGGGGGGCAGGCCGGGCAGCCAATCAACACAGTTGGAGCCTCCCTCCTCCCTGGCTGGCAGGGAGGGAGGGAGAGGAGCTGCTTCCTTTGAAACCCGGGAAATTTAAGGGACATCCATCAATAAGGGACAGCAGCGGGACATGGCGCTGGGATAAGGGACTGTCCCTCCAAATAAGGGACGCTTGACAGCTATGGATAGAACAGGTGCCTCAAGATGTCTCTTGGATGTTTCGTCTTTAGAAAATATGCAAATAGCACTTGTCAGAGGCAGCAGTTGGATTTTGATCAGAAGACTGCAGAAGACTCTGACATGTGCCAGAGGATGTTGCTTCTGGGAAATGAATTACTGGAATTTTTGCAATATTGATCCTGCCCACTTTCACCTTACTCTGGCAAACTGCTATGAGGTTAAAACAAAAAAAATTCCTTCCAGTAGCACCTTAAAGACCAACTAAGTTAGTTCTTGGTATGAGCTTTCGTGTGCATGCACACTTCTTCAGATACCATGCACACGAAAGCTCATACCAAGAACTAACTTAGTTGGTCTTTAAGGTGCTACTGGAAGGAATTTTTTTTGTTTTGACTATGGCAGACCAACACGGCTACCCATCTGTAACTGGTGCTATGAGGTTGGTAGACTGTCAGAGTGAGGATCCTTCTGCTTTATTTTTTGTAGGAGAGAACACAATTTGAATTTCTCAAAAAGTGTTTCTCCAAATATTCTCCATGCTGAAGTCTGGAGCATGGTCAGAGTGCTGCCACTCAAGTCCCCTCGGCCTTTGTGTGATGAGTTTTCTTGTCGGTTATTTTCCATCTCCCCTTGCTTCTCTTCCTTCCCTCTCTACACCACGTCTCCTTGTCTGCCTGAACCTCCTACACCACACAGCCTCTTAAGTTCAGACATATTTACTATCCCCTTGCTTAGTACTAGTTGTAGGTATTCCACTGTCAGTTTCACCCTCAGCATGTAGAATGTTTATGAACATTCCATCACATTGCAGCATCACAGAGAAGAGCTGGAGGGGACAGGGCTCTTCCCATCTCAAAAATTACTCCAGGCTAATTTTCGTATAGACCAGCTTTCCCCAGTGTGAGGTCCTCCTATCAGCATGGTGGTTCTGACCAGGGTTGATGAAAGTTGGACTCCAAAACACTGGGAGAACAGCATTTGGGGAGGCTGCTATAGGAATTCGCCTGTCCTTATCTCTTATTTTCCAAATCTCTCAAGAATTAACTCTTAATGGTCCTCATTGCCACATCCTCCTTCCCAGGACAGTCCAAAAAATGCAGTTGAGCAAAAGTGCAGACTAACCAATTCACTAGGATAGACTGACAATCATAGAATAGAATAGCTGTGTATTGAATAAGTTCAACGTAAAATAAATACATGTGTCTCTATTAAAAAAAAATATTCAGTTAGCAGAAATGCAACCTTTAGCTATTAAAGGCTAAAGAAAGACCAAAAATCTTGCAAAGACACGTGAAGCAGAAACCCCAACAAAGAAAAGGATATACAAATCTAACCTCTGCTTGATTCTTCTCATTCTCCAACCTCCCATATGCTAATCTGTCACAAGCAATGATGAGACCTGAAAGTCTCATTCTCACCTCATTCCTTTGCAAGGTGGGCTCGGCTGTTACCCTGGTGCCCCAGTGGATGTTGCTATCACATTCCTGCTCTGGAAAGAGTCCTAGAGCTGTGCTCCCCTATATTTCCCCCCTTTCTTAAATCAAAGCCATGCATTAGCCAGGTGGAGAAGTCAGGGAAGAAATAGGACAGTTAACTGCTAAGGGGCTGCTTAGGTTCAATTTTTAAAAAGAACTGAAAATGGCCCTATTTTTTCAGCACTCTCAAGGGAACTGATCTAACTAATTGGGGGTGGAGGCTGTGGTTTTCCTGATAGCATTGGACTCCAATTTCCATCAGCACCTGTGAGCATCGCTAATCATCAGGGGTTATGGGAGTAGTACTCTAATAACATCTGAATGGCCACAGGTTCCCCACCCTTGCAGAAAGTGTTGCTCATGTGTGAAGGCACATGCTGTGTTGTTGCAAAGAGACTGCACATCCTACCTTCTCCTCGGAAGGATAGATCTAGGTTGGGTTCACTGTGGCACAGATGTAGAACAGGATTCTTTTCTGTTCAGCTGAAAAGGGGCTTCCCTGATTAGCTTTCTTGCAGAAATGTTTTTGGCACTGCCCCCGTGTTAACATGCTATCTTGCTCATTGCACGGATTATTTGAACAACAATTTCAGTGTCAAGTCTCAAGTAACTGCTGCCCCTGATAGCAGGAGCATTGGAGGTGAGAAAATGAATATTGATCTTGGCACAAAGCTCGCAGAGGCTGCAGCTCTGCAAAGCTGTGCTGTGCAATGTGTCTTGGAGAGGACCTGTGTCATGAGGTGCATGTTCAGAGAACTCTTTCAGGCCTCGCACCAATGCTTAAGTCCATGCCTGTGCATGCACATGTGTGTCTGTGCGCACACCTGCCTATCTGAGCAGCACAACAACCCTGAGATCCTCTTAAAACCACTTGGATCTGAAACACACCCATGTACAAATGTTGCTCTCCTGCTGGTTCTCTGACGTGATCTACAATGACAAGACTCTTCAGCTGCATGTGCAAAGTGTGTGGAACCTTTCGCAGCCTGAGGGTCTTGTTCCCTTTCCAGGAACCATATGCCAGTGGTGGGCAGGACCAGAGGCAAAAGTGGGTGGAGCAAGAAATGTAAATCTTACCTTTGTACAGGAGGTTAGTGGTACATGGGATGCTAGGAGAAGGGTAGCACCTCTGGTGGGGACTCATGGTGCTCTTTCTGGGGTAGTTCATCCCTGCACTCAGCTCTCACCTGGGGCTCCTAGAAGCTGTCAGCATGTCGCAGTGGTCACAATCCTGGGAAACGGCTTGGATTGGCCAACTAGACAAGGTGAGGGCAGCCAACGCTTCTCAAAGCCCCAGCCCAGAACGTGGAGGCCATGTTTTTCAAGGTTTGTGGTCATAACTTTGAGCTGCTCTCATGGAAACTGACCTGACCGCTAGAGCAACAGAGCATCCCTGACTCACAGCAACACTGATGAGCAGTAGATCTGATGCTTTTCCTGTTGCAACCCCCTCCACGCCACAGCTCAGAATACTCAGCCACTGATGAACTCAGTGAAACAGCACAAGGATAAAAGCGTGGCTGTTTTTAGCTCTTCCCTTTCTCCTCCAACAAAAGAAGAGGCCAAAGACCTTTATGGAAGCCAGCTGGGATTTCCCCTCTATGGATATGCAGCTTTGTACCATTAAACATTAAACACTGGAAAGAACCTTTCAGTACTCTTGAAAGCTGAACCACTCCTTGCTGTGCTGAAGCCTGTCCCACCAGACTATTCCAAAATGTTGTCACTAATGGAAAAAGCAGCTGGGGTTGGGATGCAAACCCTTTAGAAAAAGTAGGGGGGGGGGGCAAATGGAATCACTTGTTCCTTTTCCCCAAAACTAGAATAATTGGATTGGACTTTTTTTTGGGGGGGGGGGATAAGTTGCTCTATCTTGAACTATTTGTCCCATCAAGCACAAGATTATCCATGTCAGCCTTCCAGAATTTGGTGCCCTCCAGTTCCCATTAGCCTCGGCCATATCACCAAGGGTCAGGGAAGATGGGAGTTTCAGTCCAGAAATATCTGCAGGGCATTTCATTAGCTGCCCCAGTCTAGATTCTTCTGCCTTTTAAAACAGGAGGTACCAAAAGAACCATTTTTTAAAAAATGGCGGGTGTCTGACCAAGGCAGAATAGAATGGTACTATAACTTCTCTTGAGTTGGACAGTATCGTTCTGTTGATGCAGCGGAGAATCGCATTACCTTTTTTTTGCTGCTGCATCACACTGTTGACTCATGTTAAGCTTGTGGTCTACAAAGACCTTCAGACCCTTTTATTGTATACTTCTGTCAAGCCAGGTGTCCCCCACACTCTATTTGTGTGTATGTCTGGTTTTTCCTTACATTTGTCCCTTTTGAAATTCATTTTGTTATTTTTGGCACAGTTCTCCAGTCTATTAAGATCATCTGGAACCCTGATTCAATCTTCTGATGTTTTAGTTACTCCTCCCAGTTTGGTGTCATCTGTAAATAGAGTATCCCCTCTATTCCTTCATCCACATCATTTATAAAGATGTTGGGGGGGAAATGCCAGGCCCAGGACAAAACCCCGTGGCATCCACATCACATTTTTCCAGGATAACGAGGAACCATTGGTGAGAACTCTTTGAGTTTTGTCCGCTAGCCAGCTACAAATACACCTAACAGTAACATTTTCCAGCCTCAATGTTACCAAGTGCGTGAAGTTGAATGTGCACAAGTTACATGTGTGTAAGCTATGGGCTTACTGTACTCCTTTTGCAGACTTAGGTAATGCCCAATGTGGTGAAACTTCTCCTTTATTTAGGGAGTTTTACTTCCAAACTGATAAGTACTCAAGCCACCCAAACACGGACCTTATCCACTTTTTTTTTATAGAAAAAACAATCGCACAAGAGCACACAGCCATAATGAAAATGCAACCAGTCAAAAGTCAGGCTCCTTACTAGGCAGCTGCTGACCATTAATGATAGAAGAACAAAACACACATTTGACTACACAAGGATTATGAAAGAGTTTGCATTTTATACATAGATTATGTACATCAGTTTTGGACACGTGGGTCTTTTTCATGCTGATTCCAATAGAAAACTATTTACAGAAGAAAACTAAAACAGGACTACTTTCAATGAACATATACTTGTTGGAAGCTCTAGCAATAAAGTAGTCCTGGGAAAAAAGCAAGTGTTGGAAGAGTCATGTACAAGAAGATGAATGGGGCGGTGAAGCATCTTACAGAACATGAACACAAAGCAAATTAAAATGCAACACCAAATGGATATTGAAATATATAGATACACACACAGAGGAAAAAAGTATAGTCCCTGACTGCTTTTCACTACTTTGCTGAAGTTGTACTCAGTTTTGCACACATTTATACTTAAGCAGCTATGTTGATTTGGCTAAAGTTGAAGGGAAGATACAAAATAAATGAATACTGACCAAGTAGTAGATTCAATATTTAAAAATAAGCAACCCCGCCCCCCCACAACCAACCTCGTCCCATTATTTTGTCTTAGTTCTACAGAGTACACAAGAGTTTGCACTTCTTCCCATTAATCCCATCACAGCCCAGCACCCCAGTCTCTTTTGCAGAATGTGTAACACTCACATCTCACACCGTGGTAGCAGCACAGTGCAATAAGTCTGCCATTCTTCCTACAACACTGCATGGGTTTCAGTAACACAAATGAACTCAGTGGTTTGTAGTTTAAAAGTGCCACCACACTGAGAATTTGGTTTGAACAGGAACACATTCATATGGAGAATGTCGTGTATGAAATGGATCTCAGCAAATCCAGTTGCTGCTTCACCTCGCCAATTTTTGTAGGTTTGTGACAGTTCATTTTTTACACCCACCCACGCCAAGAAATTAGCAGAGCCTGAATCCCTGGAGATCGCAGGACATTACAAAGTAAGTATTCTATGCACACATGAGTTATTGGGAAGCATCAAATGGAGACTAATTTGTCTGCAAAAGGCAGTCCCAGGAGAATGATTAAACCTGTGTTCCATGAACAGAAAAAGCAGGTCCATGTAAGAATTGCTGTGCTTGGTGAATTATAAAGTAGTAAAAGAAAATAATGTACAACCTCTCTCCTGAATTAAAATACTACAATTTTGTCATTTTGGCAGCACGGGTGTGTGTGTGTTTTACATATCTATAGATTTCGCACATATTTTTAGTCCTTGTTGGAAGACAGAACATCTTTATGTTAGAGTGAAATTTAATCATTTAAAAATTAATAAAAGATCTCAACACCTACAAAAAGAACTTTCCAAATGAAGGAACAATAAATAGGTATAGGCATACAAAATATTTATTTTAATATACTTCAATAAAACCTGTTAATTGCATTTTAATGCAAAACAAATGGGATGGGGAACTTACAGAGCATGTAATGCTCCTACCCCCATGTACAATACCAAGTATATTTTACAGAAGGTTTTCTGTATACCTGTGTTAAATGCTGGTGGGTGCATCAGAAAACAGACATTGATAAATAATTTATTGTTCACCAATTAGGAGTGGCTTCACAGATACTATGAATCTAGTTTAATGGCATAATCTAATTATGTCAGCCAGGCCTAAGATTGACAAGTGGGGAGGGAGTGATATTTTAGCAATTCCTAGTGTCCTCCCAATACTAACATTCTTACTTTGAGGAAAGATCAAACTACTTTGACACTGGTTTAAGTATGCAGTAGAACAGTTTCTCAACCCCCAGGTTTTGTTGAACTACAACTCCCATCATCCCTAACCACTGGTCCTGCAAGCCAGGGATGATGGGAATTGTAGTCCAACAACAACTGAGGACCCAAGTTTGAGAAACACTGTAGTAAAAAATGCTCTACCTGTCTCTTAACACTGTTTTTGTATATTCCAGTGGCTTATTCTGTAGACCAGGTATGAGAAAACTTTGGGCCTCTTGATAGTGCTGGACAGAGATGATGGGAGTTGTTGTTCAGCAGCATCCAAAGGACCAAAGGTTCCCAACCTGCAACACCTTCTTCAAGGCAGGATACTAATACTATTATGGAGGTGATTTAACTGGGAGAAACAGCATTCAAGTTTTATTCAGTCACGTGAAAGATGAATTCAAAGCTGTGCTTGTTCAAAGAGTCTGTCAGTGGAAGTTTTTGTGTTCAGAAGTGCACAATTGTGCATGTTGGAAGCGAGGAGGTTTGCTCTTATTGGGGAAATGGTAAAAATGTCCTTCTTAAAAATAATAATGGCCACACCTACCATTATCTTATTATCTAGACCACAGTGCACTCTGAACCTTTAACGTGCAGAATTTTGCAGCTTGCCAATTTTTGGCAAATGAGCAAAATGAGAATCCTGGAGAAATTAGAGCTCCACAAAAGTAATGGACTTAGATGTACTGCTTGGTTTGCTTATGAAAAGGGGGTTAATATTCTAGGCTAGGACCCAAAACTCCACCTTAATACAGGGACTGAAACTCTCGTCCCCCACCCCTACCCCCACTTCAAACCAAACCATTTTTGAAACCAAGAGGAATGTCACTAGTTGTTTGACTTACAGCCTGGGTATACAAATCACCATCTGAAGGACGAGGGCTTGGATTTTATTTATTTGTAATGAAGAACAAAAGAGAATAAACACTTTCAAGAACAAGAGAAAGGATAGGAGTGAGAGGAGGAGGAGGAGGAGTGAGCTGTGACATCTCAAAACAGAATCCACTTTTGTACATTGTGGTGTTTGAGTGCTGCATGCTGGAATGCCTAAAAATCTTGAGGTCTGGGCTCATTCTGCATCCAACTGCACCCAACATCACACCAGCTTTTTCTATTAAACTGTGCTAAGGTGATTTTATATTTCACAAAATCTACAAAAATGATATTTATCTTTTCTTTCTTGTAACAGACTGAAATTAAACCTTAAAAGGTTTTCAAAGCTAACATTAACTAAAAATACAATTATGGGGAAAACTCTGAAAGGAAAGGTCTAATCTACAACAAATCATGCTCTATTTATAAGCTTCATGAAACAGTTTAGTGTGCTTTTTATTTGGCTCAAGGATGCCATCTAAGGTCTGCCTTAGGCTCACAACACACGCTTGGAGGAAGAAAAAGCAGCTAGTCACAAAGTTCACTTTGCACATATGTTGTGAAAGCATTCAAGACCCCCTGCACCCCTTTTGCCCCACACTACAAATTTAACCCAGTAACTATTATGTGGTACTGCAGCCAACAGCAATCCAACAGGGAGTTCCTTGGGTAGTGGAGATTTAAGAACAAAGAAATATGTTTTATCATTTGGACAAGGAAGAAGAATTTAGTTTATTTGAAAATTGCAGACACACAGCTCAAAAATGAGGAAAGAGTCTGGCTTTTTCCATTTAATTAAATAAATGTATACAGTCATACCTAATGTTGCGTCTGCTTCAGGTTATGTCTTTTCAAGTTGCGTCCTGTGGCAACCCGGAAGTACCAGAACAGTTACTTCTGGGTTTTGCCGCTTGAGCATGTGCAGAAGTGCTAAATCGTGCTGTGCATGTGCGCAAACGCTGCGCTTCTGGATGTGAACGCTTTGAGTTGCGGACGGGCCTCCAGGACGGATTATGTCCACAACTCGACGCAAAAATCCATACATGACAAAGAACCAGCAATGGGTTGGGACTCTTCCACTGTACAGTGAAGTAATTAAATGAAAGGTTAATTTCAAAGACATGGTAATTTATCTCATTTCTACCATTCTCATCACACTGTAGAGCAAAAGGGGGAAAGTTACGGAAACACCCATTGTGGCACTGATGGATTTGTCTCCAAGGCCTGTAAACAGGGCACAGAATAGCTTCTAAAACGATGGGGAGTAGAGATACAGATGGACTGATTATAAGAGGTGCAATCTCTTACTAGCCGGGGTGTGTGGTGTCATAATGGACCTGCTGCATGAACTGTGGCTCTAGTACAAAGGGGTAGTGAGGGGGGTGTACAGGAAAAGAGGAGCTACCACCTTGCCTTATGATGCATGACCATGCATTGCTGCTGCCAGGATGTAGCAATCCCCTTCCTCCTTTTCACCCTGTGCCCAGCAGCTGTTCTTTCCCCCAACTCAACACTTTTGTTACAACAGAAATAGAGGGAAAGGGAGAACAGCAAATAACATGGGGGAACAGGAATCTCTCCTTGCCCCTCACAAGCAAACAAACAAACAAACAAACAAACAAACAAACAAACAAACAAACAAACCTGATTTGCAGCTTTAGGATTACTGACCACACAGTGCAGAGGGAACAGCTCAATGCCCTGAACCAGCTAGCTGCCCAACGCTTTTGTAAATATTGCAAAATAGAGCTTCTTTAGGGCTCAGTTTCACTACTCCGTAGTAACAGAAGTCAGGAGCAAGATGTAAAGTCCTGACAAGTCACAATATAAACCTGAGATTTATTTATTTGGCAGTTTTACCTCAACATCCTTAACTCATAAGCTTCTGTACGACTCCCATTTAAATCACGCCATATGTCACTGTTAAGTGTCAGACAATGAAAATAATTTAAAGAAAGTGGCATCCATTGTCCAACAATACATTGAAAAAATGATTAAGTATCAAATTAAATAGGATAAATAAAAGCATATTTACAATTTTTTTCTTTAGAAAACCAAACCTAATAAATTCAAACTGTGCAAACTGAAGAACATCCAACACTCAGATGTTAGTCCTTTAAACTTTACGTTACCAATCTTACAAAAACCTAATATTCAAAAATACACATTGCATCTATTGAGACACAAAGAAATTGCAAAGAAGTTTAAGACTAGTAAAAGAGTTATCACAGGCACTTCACATGTAAACAATCTACAGTACAACTGAAAAAAAATATTTTGGCACCAACCTAGAATACTGAAAAACCCACATAAAACTTGTCCTTTATAGTACTGTATCTTATTCTGCCATCATCATCAATATCATCAATATCAACATCATCATCATCATCCGCCCAACTAAAATACGGGAGATGGTACAACAGCAAGAAGTGCAAGAAATTAGGGACACAATCTTCTGGAAACTGGAAAAAAATGCATCACATGATTTATCATCCAGATTTCTCACACCATATGCTGCAGTGATTCTTTTGTTGTTGTTGAAAAAAATGTACATAAAATAATTTTAGACTTCTTTTAATGAAAATGTGATTAAGAGCTGCTATGCATATTATATTTTTAGCGTGGCCCCATAATGCACACACTAAAACCATAATATATGCAAGACAGCATTGCACATTTTTCAAAATGCATCCATGACAAAGAACCAGCAACGGGTTGGGACTCTTTGCCATATAAAAATCTCCAAAGCTCTATGTTTCTTGTTCATTATAAAACGTGTGCAGCAAACCTAGGAGACAGCCTAACACAGTGTAGCATAAAATAGTAAAAAGAAATAATGAAATATTAATAAGAGAACTCAGAATGTGTACTACGTTGAAAAAGAGATTTTGATAATCTCAAAATCCCTTATGGCTCTGGATTAAGCAAGCAAGCAGTACAATTCTTTATCATACTGGAAAACTGTCAGTTTAACATAAACATATGTTTAAAGTAAGGCGCGGTCTACAGGTGAAACTCAAAAAATTAGAATATCGTGGGAAAGTTCATTTATTTCAGTAATTCAACTTAAAAGGTGAAACTAATATATGAGATAGACTCATGACATGCAAAGCGAGATAATGTCAAGCCTTTATTTGTTATAATTGTGATGATTATGGTATACAGCTGATGAAAACCCCAAATTAACAATCTCAGAAAATTTGAATATTAAATAAAATCAGCAAAACAAGTATTACAAATAGAGCAATATTGGACCTCTGAGAAGCAGAAGCATGCATATGTACTCAGTACTTGGTTTGGGCCCCTTTTGCATCAATTACTGCCTCAATGCGGCGTGGCATGGATGCTATCAGCCTGTGGCACTGCTGAGGTGTTATGGAAGACCAGGATGCTTCAATAGCAGCCTTCAGCTCTTCTGCATTGCTCGGTCTCATGTCTCTCATCTTTCTCTTGGCAATGCCCCATAGATTCTCTATGGGGTTCAGGTCAGGCGAGTTTGCTGGCCAATCAAGCACAGTAATCCCATGGGCACTGAACCAGGTTTTGGTACTTTTGGTAGTGTGGGCAGGTGCCAAGTCCTGCTGGAAAATGAAGTCAGCATCCCCATAAAGCTCGTCTGTGGAAGGAAGCATGAAGTTCTCCAAAATCTCCTGGTAGACGGCTGCGTTGACCCTGGACTTAATGAAGCACAGTGGACCAACACCACCTGATTACAGGGCTCCCCAAATCAACACAGACTGTGGAAACTTCACACTGGACTTCAAGCATCTGGCATTGTGTGCCTCCCCATTCTTCCTCCAGACTCTGGGTCCTTGGTTTTCAAATGAGATGCAAAAGTTGTTCTCATCAGAAAAGAGGACTTGAGACCACTGAGCAACAGACCAGTTCTTTTTTTCTTTAGCCCAGGTAAGACGCTTTTGACATTGTTTCTTGTTCAGGAGCGGCTTGACAAGAGGAATACGACATTTGAAGCCCATCTCCAGGATCCGTCTGTGTGTGGTGGCTCTTGATGCACTAACTCCAGCCTCAGTCCACTCCTTGTGAAAGTCCCCAACACATTTGAATGGTCTTTTCCTGACAATCCTCTCCAGGCTGCGGTCATCCCTGCTGCTTGTGCACCTTTTTCTTCCACACTTTTCCCTTCCACATAACTATCCATTAATATGCTTCAATACAGCACTTTGGGAACATCCAACTTCTTCTGCAATTACCTTTTGAGACCTCCCCTCCTTATGGAGGGTCTCAGTGATGGCTTTCTGCACAATTGTCAGGTCAGCAGCCTTCCTCATGATTGTGCTTCCTACTGAACCAGACTGAGAGACCATTTATAGGCTCAGGAACTCATTGCAGGTGTTATGGATTGAATAGCTACTGCACCTTTTCACAATATTTAATTTCTGAGATTGTTAATTTGGGGTTTTCATCAGCTGTACACCATAATCATCACAATTATAACAAATAAAGGCTTGACATATCTCACTTTGCATGTCATGAGTCTATCTCATATATTAGTTTCACCTTTTAAGTTGAATTACTGAAACAAATGAACTTTTCCACAATATTCTAATTTTTCGAGTTTCACCTGTACAATATCTGGCCTGCAATCACTTCTGATGGCTTAGGGTGTTCCTCTGAAGGAAGCTGAACTGGAATCAATCCACATCAACACACATCATGGCAACAAGTTGGTTCTCTGAGTGTCCTGTTACAGGCAGGAAAGCTGTGATGCTTTAGATGAAGGTATTTCAAGAAGAGCTTGAACAGTAACTCCAACTTTCACAAGGCCCCTTTCTTCCAAAATGTGATGGGGCAGGCAAAGTCTTTCCTAGGAAAGAAAATGACTTTTCAGTATGGTTTGTTGCTGTTAATGCCCACACAGACATCCTAACTTTCCAGAATAGCAATTTACTCAAATGTCCCACTTCCTCAGGGATTGGGAACCTCTGGTCCACACCCAGATACAGCCCATGGAGGCTTCCCTTCCAGCCCTTCCTCCTACTGGAACAAGTTAAAGACATTCCTCCTCTCCCTCCCACAATTGTTCATACTTTGAAGAAAGGCCTGCCCCCAGCAGTTGTTGAACTACAACTCCTATCATCCCTAGCTTGCAGGACCAGTGGTCAGGGATGATGGGAGTTGTAGTCCAACAACAGCTGAGACCCACGTTTGAGGAACATTGGACTAATGTATCTTGCATGAGTCTGTTTTATTAATAAGTTTTCCCAGCTTGTACTAATCAACAGCAAATTCTTCATCATTTGAACAGGTCGTCACCCCCAAACCTATAAAGCCACACTATTGCTGAGGTTTGCTCAAGTGAGATGGGGAAACCTGTGGCCCTCCAAATGATACTGGACTCCCAATTCCTATCAGTCTCAGGCAAAATGACCAGTGGCCAGGTTCACCCCCTGGCATTTCCAGATAGGGTTGGAAGACTTCAGTGTGAAATCCTGGAGAGCCATTGCCAATCAGTAAAGTAAGTACTGAGCTATATGGACCACTGGTCAGAGTCCTGGGAAGGCAGATTTTGGAAAAGGGATGACAACATCCCTTTCCCAAAAGATCTAGCAAAAGCTAAGCTGATCTGGTTGGTCAATCAGAAAATCATTTCAGCATTTTTACCTGTGGGACACCTAGTTTTTTGCAAGCATCAAGGAAGTTTTCAACATTTCTTCGGCACTTTGCCATACTGAGTTTAGGCTGTTAAGAGGGAGATACAGCTGTCATTATTCATATTTTTGCAAAGAACTTGAAGCTTTACATTACAAATATACAATAGCAGAAGCTCTGATCACTTAAAACAGTGGTCTTCAACCAGTGTGCAGCAGCACTCTGGAGTACCTTGAATGATGGTCAGGGGTGCTGTGGGCAACACTGGTCTCTGTCCCTCTTTCCTTTCCTCCCTTCTCTGATGCCCTCTCGCGTCTCTGCCTGCCAAAGGCTTGCACAGCTTTTTACTGCAGCAGCCCTGGCTATAAGCTCTGCAGGCAAAATCTGGGAGGCACCTCTCTTTGGGGGGCACCGACTCAGAGACCAGGGACGGCAGCAGCCAATGGCCGCAATAAATCTATCTATCTAATGTAGTTGGTCAAGGGAGCCATGGACTCAAAAAGGTTGAAAACATCTGTCTTAAATTATCACTTAAAGCAACTGATCTCAACGCACAAGGTTATAAGGAGGCTTACATAAATGCATTGTGAAGGGCTGTAAAAAAAGGGAATGGCCATGTCTGTTTTGAGAATAGATGGTTTACTCACCACAGCTGGTGATGGGACATGAATACTGGCAACAGATCGAGGTCTTATATGATTGGCTAAATGGCACAGAACCACCCCATCCATTAATGCTGCTCCAATGTCATCTGGCAAACTGACCTTCAATCGCGACTCTAGATTCTAGGAAAATAAGAGAGTACAATAAGGATAATGCTCATTTCAAGGCCACTTTAAAAGAAGCCAGGTTTCATATTTTCTGTGTGTATTATTTAACTAAACACATTCAAATGACATGGAACGTTAACTCTGCAAACCAAGGAATTCATTTCAGACAGAATAAAATTACATTGCGCAGCTGCTTTATTTGTTCTCTCTCTTCCCTTAAGTGCTCCATTTTCCTCCTCATTGTGAATCCAGGGTCTGCGGCACTGTAGTCCTGGCGAGAGCGGCCAAAAGCTGCAAATGGAACGAGGAAAATCTGAGGAGGTTTTATTTCCTTAACTGCACTGTTCACAAGAGTCACTACCAGCAAGACAAAAAGCCACTGATATTAAAACTAATCTCAGTAAAACGTTCCTATACCACTTGATGACTTAAATCAGAAAATAGCTTTCTGTTGGATACCTGGATGAAGAACACTCTGGATTTATGCAAATCAACAGAAATCAAGCATATTGCTGACAGTGTGGTGAAGCATATACAATTCCAGTTGTGTAAATGGATTCTGACTTGGGCTCAAACAAGCATATAAACTACTTTGTCCCAAGAGAGATCATTACTCCATCTGGCCCAGGACTAGCTACTTCAAAAATAGCTCTCCAAGATCTCACAGTGGGGGCTTGGAAATATGTCTGCCTGGGAGCCATTTTACTAGTGAAGGAGGAGATTGCAAAGCAAGGGCTCTGCAACACCAAGGCTCAACTCACATCTAGCCCCCCACCCCCATTCACTCATCCAGAGGTCCCAGTCTATATTTTTTTGGGGGGGGGGTCTGCTTTGGTTCAGGGTGGTGCCCAACTAAGTCAGGCTTAAAAGCAGACTCAGGAACATCAAGCCACAGCAACTAATTTTAATGGGTCAACTGAGCTAGATACAACCAAATAACATTTGCTAGTTTTGTTCAATCTGCATATGACTATTCACATCCTCCCTAACCACCTCTGTATGATTCTCTGCCGAAAAATCACCTTCTATTGTGACTATTTGATTCTCCTACAGCAGTTTGTGAAGGACTTCTCATGCAATTTCAGCATATGTGAAAATATATGGATTATATATCCCAGCTTCTAAGAAACCCACAGCAATTCTATCCTTTTGCCACCTCCAAAATAACCTATTTTCCATGCATCCCTTAGATGTTCAGTATGTGTGGAATGGTGCCTACCTGATCTGGGCTTCAGTCCAAAAGGACCATGAGAATTGCCATCGGCCCTTTCATAATCCTAGAGGTGGGGGGAGAAGGGGGATGTCAGAAGGCCCCAAAACATAACTAAAGTCACACAGAAGATTGTTTTCATGTGGCAAGTACATAGTCTTCCTTGACTGAAAGGGGGAAATGTTTTAATTTTTTTTTAATTTAGCTCGATTATAATACTGTATTTGGGGAGATGCTACACCAAGATTGCTCACTCCTTTCTCTCTTCTCTGCATGCGTAACAAACATTGGCTGGAAATGAACTGGGCTTATACAGGAGAGTCTTTTCTTTGGAACACAAGCAACACTTAAAACATGAATTCATCAATAATTCATTCAATAATTATTATTTTTTGGTCATGAAAATGGGATATACCTTAAGCAGTTAGAAGCTTACTTTTCTGTGTTTTTCTGACATACATTGTAGCTACTGTATAATATACTCCAGATAATTCTTCAAAAGAACTGTCTTTGTACAGTATTCTCTAATTTAGCAAAGAACGGCATATTTCATGTAAGTTCCATGCAGCGGTGTTAACAGGTAGTGAAAAACACACTGACACAAACACACTTGTACCTCAGATGACACAGGAGACTGTGGGGACACATTAGTATTATCACTGTCTTGCTAAAAAGAAACCAAAAAGATGGAATTATAAAATGAAAGATATGTTTTTAAATAAAAAATTGCATGATTATGAACATGTATGATATACAAGTATTCTTACACATAGATGTATGATTAAACATGTGTATGCACACCAAAATAACAGCAACAACTAAGACATGGCTGCTCAGCAGTTTCACAATGAAGGATTTGGGAAGTTTCTGAACCTTGGTCCTTCTGCAAGCGGAACTGTGTGCCATGTTTAATACTGCATTTATGGCGCTGAACTCAGAAAACTGCCTGCTGGAGAGTTCAAATTGGATGCCATGGCCAGCTGGAGAAAGCAAAGAACTAAGCACAAAGCTAACAATGGGAAGCCCTAGTATTCACTGGGGAGTGTGGTCAGCATCTACATTAAAGCTATTAACTGTCATGAAATGGTCAGATATAGAAGTCTGCATGAGCTTTTTTTGTATGAGCTTTTTAAAAAAATGATATCTGTTTTCTTAATCTTTCTAAATTTCCACTGGAGTTTGCCCCTGAGGCATCCACCAACCACCTTAAGTTGAAGAACACAGCATATCTGGTGAAAAAACTTCTTAAGTGATTAAAAACTAGGTGTTATTTGGGAAGCTTCAACAGTATAAAGACAGAGGGGAGTTGGGACACACACACACACACACACGATTCAGCTGCACTAGGAATTCTGCCAGTGAACTTCTAAGTAGAAACTATGACCTGGACACTTTTGCATTCAGGCAATGACCGGGTTCATCACATTTTCCCATTTCATCACATTTTGCCCAATTTGAGTTAACATTTCAGTCAAAGACCCGAAGCAAAACAATTCCTGCAGCGCATGTGTTTGGTTGCCTTGCTTTCCTCTCCTTTTTACCCCCTTTTAAAACCACTTTGTCACAGAATATTTTTTTTTAAATCAAGGTTTTGAGAAAACCAAAGATCCCACTGGTCCCTGCATTCCAGAATACCCCCTCTTTCAAAACAACAAAGCTGGTTCAAATAAAAACTTCTAGAAATGAAAAGTGTGCACCTTGCCCCATTTGCCGCCTAATACAGAGCAGCACCTAAAAAAATTAACATTACCAGCATGCACTGCCACTGTTAATCACTTAGTGGAGATGGCAGTGACAATGAGAGAAGCAATAAGGGAAAAAAGTGGGGGAGACCCTAAACTCCATGCGAAGTTCAAGGAACTGAGCCTCAACACTTTAGAAGCTCATGTTGACAGACACCATGGAAACAAAGCATCAAGGTACCCTACACTGGACAGGATGAATTCCATCTTTACAAGCAGCATCGGCTTCCCAGAGGTTCAGAAGTTTTGTACATGAGCCTAAAGTAAGGTTTCTGCTGATATTACAGCCAACTGGATCAGCACAAGTTCCAATTCCTTATGTAGTTGGCTTCTTATCACAGTGCTAACTCACCTCATCATTTTCATTGCCACTTGAACTCTTCCGGGAAGACTTATACTGAAAGGCAAACAGTTTGTTTTAAACAGCTATTTATAGCATATCATTTATGTTATGTTGCCAGAATCCACTCCTTAGCTGTGCTGCTGCCTTCTGGACCTGTGGCCACAGTTCATGCCTTTTCATGCTATCCACAATGTCAAAAGTCTCATGGGCATTTTAGGGTGGCAACTGACAATTCTTGTGTTTGAGTGGGCTGAATCCTGCTCATGGGTTAATGATACCCAGCTTAAATCTTCAAGTACAACAAAACATATTGCATGTTCTAAGTAAAAAGAAACTGAAGGACATATAGTTTACTTCCTTCCATATTGCAAATGTCTTTTACAAAGCCACAGCATGGTATGTGTTTCTTCTCCACAATGTACTCAAAACTGGATTTTGAAGAAGCTAGTTTAGCAACTGCCTTTCTGTAAAATTACTATTTCCAGAACAAAACTGTTTAAGGGTGTGGTGGGGAACTTGTGGTCTTCCAGGTGTTGCTGGACTACAACTCCCATTATCCCTAATATTTTCAATATTGTGATATATCAACATCATGATATATAAATGGAAACTGCTACTACTTAAAGGTCTTAAACTGATAACTGATGATATTATCAATCACCTCATGGTGACTTTCAACAGCAGGAAAGCCAAAATGCATCCCAACAGGACTTTTGGTTTTGGGCTTGGTTACCAAATGGTGGTATTCAGGACAACCCGAAGTATGGCAATGAGTCATAGTGAAGACAAATAATCTGAGACTGTCAAACTGCCAGCAGGCCTGCTAGGAGACACAAGCGGCAGCAGCCTGAGGATGGCAGAATCAACAATGTTGGGGGGGGGGCAGAAGCAGAGGCAGCCTGCAAGGCCTTGTGGTGGTGGTGGCAGTAGTGGTGGCAGCCTTCAAGGCCTTGCAGCAGTGGCAAAAGCGGTGATGGCCTGTAAGGCCTTGTCATGGTGGTCACAGCCCCCTTTTTAGAACCTAACTTCGAAGCTGCATGGATTGGGGAGGGGGAGAATTCTGAAGCGGCTATGTGACCATTTTAACTGCAAATATCAATCAAATACCGATTTAAAATATAGTTTGCTTTGAAGTGTGACACTGTATTGTGCTTGTCTTACTGTACATCCCGGAATTTTTAAGTGTCATGAGTGAAACATCTGACAAAGTCAGCTTCATAATGGAAGACATTCTATATTTCAATCCAACTTGAAGCTTCACACAGAAACCTCAGTTATGCCCACTGGGTTCCAAGGGAAAGTCTTCTATCCTCAAAAAGCAGGCAGTGCCCTCTGGTGGTGAACTCTTACTTTCAAATTTAAGCTGTGTTTCTGGTTCTAGAGTTCAACACAAAGTCAAAGGGAAATGCCAGCAAGTTGAAAGATTTGGGAAATCTTAACAGCAGAAGCAATTTTCCCCATCCTGCCATCAGTATAAATTTTATTTATTTTTAGATAGCCTGGAAGAAAGTCAGGTGCTTGGAGTCTCGTACCAAAATGGGAATACAGCTGAAGAGTATGGTTAAGCAGACATTCTAAAATACCTAGTCCAGTATAAAAGGTAAGGCATTGCTCCAACAGCTAATGTCATTGCTATGCCTCATTTTGTAATGGAAATAATTAAAGACACAGACATGGATGTGGTTGCAGGTTAGTACAAATAGCAAATACTGGATACTTCCTGAAAAGGACTAGGCACATTTATAGAGAAGATTTGCTGATAATTATAACAGCCTTGCAAATATGCACAGAGAAGTTACTAGATTGCTGGGAGAGGAAGGATGTGAGGAGGCAGGCAAAGCTATAGCCTTTCCGATGTAGCAAGAGCATTTTCTTGCAGTGTAATACTGAAATCACTAGACCCTAGAGCATAATCCTGCTCAAACTCTTTTTGCACGCTTTCAACCTCTTCTCTTCTTCTTCTCTTCCATAATTTGCATCAACTTTTAAAAAAGAGAGTTTGATATCAACCACTGTCTGAGGTTCAAATAAGTCAAATTAGGCTTTTGTTATATGCTTTGAATGGACTAAGATGGAAGTTGACACTGAAGTAACACTGAACTTCAGCTGTTTTTAAAAGGAGTAGTTTTTGTATTTAGATTGTGTGCATGTGAGAAATTGGCTATTTAGGAACACTTTGTGTGAAGAGTTGTAATCTCTTTAAATTATACCAAATTTCAAGTGAGAGGATGGAGTCTGGGGGAAGAATTTTTGTTCACTGAATGGATTTTCTTCCAGCATACTCAATTTGTACAAAGTAATGTCAATCACACAGCACTTAGCTACACAACCATGCAAAATTGCTCTTTATTTTCATTTTATTCAGTAAAGAAATCAAGGGTCTCAGTGGATCTAGGCTTTTGACCTCAATCTGCAAGTACAGCTAGACGCAACAGATATTTTCCTTGTATATCCTCCAAATGCTTACTGACTTAAAACAGAAAAGCTAGGAAAACACTAGTTCACGGTAAAGCAACCCTCACAGGCTAAACATGCAACATGAAATAATGCACAAAACCAATTAGTATTTGGACTTCCGGGTTGGCGCCAGCGCCGAATGGCGGACTCCCTCCGAGCTCCGGAGGGAGCCTGCTCGGTAGGGGTCGGGTCCTACCGCGCCGGCGACACGGGGACCCTCAGAAACCATGGGCGCGGATGCCCATGGACTTGGTGACTTGGCGGGCACCGTTTGCGCCCCCCCGACCCGCAAAGGAGCCTTTTTAAAGGCTCCGGAGCGGGGGATGGGGGGTGGCGTGGTGCTATGAGTCCTCCGCTTCCCCTGCCGAGCGAAGCCGCATGCCATTCGGCGGAGAGCGCTGACTTCTTCTTCGAAAATTTGGACTTAAAACAACAACCCGTGAGTAATCTGGAATTTGGACTTAAAAGGGGAAATGTTTTTTTGTTTTTTTTTGGAATTCGGTACGAGCGGGGGAAGCGCAAAAAGGAAGTCCGCCCCCCCTTTTTTGTAGACAATTTAAAGCAAGGATCTACAACTAAGGTCAAGAGAAGAGCTGCTCTGTTTTATTGATAAAAGCTATTAATTTCACGATGGGAATTTACAAGTAATTGTGCTGGAGGAGAAGTATGGATAAGTTAAAACGCAAACCCCCCCCCCCCCGGGAGAGATCCATGAGAGAGCCTGTTGAAGAGATATAGAGATTTTGACAGCTGTCAAAGTAGCTGTCAAAGTTGGAGAACAAAAAGAGACTTTGTTACGAGGATTCTGCTGGTTAGATTTGTTACAATTTGGACATAAATTGCTGAAAATAAGAAAAACAAGTTAGCTGGACTTTTGGGTTTGATTTGGAAGGAAACTAAGTTACTATAATCCCCCTAGAGGGGCTTTTGGACACTACAAGAATGACTGTAAGTGGAAAAATACTCATGGAATGGGACTGGACTATTTTATCTCCTGGGAAAGCTGCAAAACTGAAACATTATTTTGTCTACAGAGAATTTTACATTAAAGGAGACAATAGATTTATCTATTGAAGAACGGAAGGGACTTGACGTAAGTTTTTGTTCCTGAACTAATAACACATCTGTAGAGGAACCAGAAGTTTTTGAACTAGCATGTTTTTGCAGCGCAACAGGAAAAGAAACTTGAGGAAAGAGAACAAAGGATACATGACGATTTGGAAGAGACTGAAGGAGGAGCCAGATTATTGTAAAGAGCAAGGAAGGCCAAAAGCCTGCTAGGGGGACATAAAAGAAAACAAGAATTGGACTAAGTTGGAAGTTAGAACATTTGGGACATTCAGACTTAAAAGGATTAAGAAACAGAAGTTGAGTTTTACTCTTAAATATAGAGGTCTGGATGGAAAAAATGGACTTTCTTGAGATAGAACTTTATTAAGACTGGGTGTTTGAAGTTAAAGATTATCAAGAAAACCGGCAAAGTGGAGCTGAGAGATTCGGACATGGACGTGAGGTTTCCAGGCTGATAGCAGTTAGATTGATGGACATTGGGGATCGACACCGGGAAAGGGGGGAGGGAGATTTGGAATCCAAAGGGTGTAAAATTATGTTAAGAACTTTCTTTTTTATTTCTTCTAATCTTTGTGTGTATTAAAAAGGGGAATTCGTGGAAGGGATTTGGGGTCGTCCTTAGGGGGAATTTTTTTTAAAAAATGTTGAAAGAGGGTATTTTTAAGGGAAAGGAATTATATAAGATAAATTAAATTGAATATCGGGCTAAATATAATAAGTTTTAAATCTGGGGGGGGGGGACTTGTGGAATTAAGTTAATGGAAATGGAATACAATAGGGGGAGGGGTGGGGGAAGTCTTGGAAAGATGTTAATGAAAATAAGGTTTTAAATATTCTTCTTCTCTTTTTCTTTATACTTTATATCTTTTTTCTTTTTGTATTTTGGAAACTTTAATAAATATGTTAAAAAAAACCACAACCAATTAGTATTTGACACCTTGAGCTGTCATTCAACAACAACATGCTGTTGAGGGGGGAAATTCTATTTCAGTTGTCCCTTGCCAAAAGGTATGGCCAGGGTGATACCTTAACCTAGGCTTTCCTTTTTTTATATAATAAATCTTAATTTTTGTAGAGATACTCAGGCCGCTAATCAGATTAAGCATCAAATTTGCCACCATAAAGGAACAACATACCTTGAAATATTCTTTTCTGATTTGCTTGCTCCGCCTCCTCTCCTCATTTTGCCAGATAACTGGCTGCATGTCCGGCCAGTGTTGCTCGTCTGGGTGGTCCTTCCGATCCTCCAGTGACTGATGGGAGAAATAAGTAGCTTCGTAAGACAAGAAATTCCACTCTGACCTTCCAGCAAGCAGTTCAGATGAAATTATGTATATCCTGGTCCTCAGAGTGGTCTGCTGGAACCACCCCCAATGAAAAAATAAGTAGGGGCTCCCCACACCAGGGATGTGGAACCTTTTTCACAGTCAAAGGTCACATTTTTTCATGGGCCGCCTTCAAGTGGCTAAGTGCCAGTTGGGTTTGGGGCAACAGATGCATAATAGGCTACAGGTCAGTCATGCAAAAGTCAGAGGTTCCTACACAGGCTTGGAGGGTCACATATGGTCCCTGATCTCGAGGATCCCCACTCCTGTCCTAAACAAAGAGCTCTGAAAATCAGAGAAGAGTTTACTGGCTGCACAGCTAGATTCACCCCTCATTACTTCTTACTTAGGGCATTGTAAACTTGCTGATCAGAACAATGAAGATGTTTCTACTTCCAGTCAAGAAACTGAATTACATTTGGTACCAACTTTTTTGTTTACAGTGTGTAAAAAGTTACTGAGAGGAAAGTAGAAGGGTAGAGTAAGAAAATGACTATTAAAATATTACAGTGGCCACTAATTTTCCCATTTAGTCTAAATTATTGTCATTATTGTGATGGGATAATGAGCTGCTTGTGCGTAAAATGCAAGTCCCTCAGAGTTTGATCAGGTTCTCAAACCTCTGCCTGTGACGGAGCCCCTCCAGCATGGCTGCGTCAGTCGCTAGCAGAGTCCGAAAGTGGTTGCTTTCGGAATCTCTTCCAACATAAAAGCTCCTTAACGGAAACACGTCTTCTGGACTCTCTGCGTGACAGTTTCCGGCGAGGAGTGGGTGTCCCTATAGGAGGTCCTGAGACCTCCCCACTGTTTTCGCTGGAAGCGTCTCTGAGCCATCCCTCCGACTCACTTTCCCTTGGAGTTCCTTCTCTCCCCCTACTGGTTCCCTCTTCCGCTGCTACGTCTCTCTCAACCTCAGTGAGCCTTTCCACCTCCTGTCCTTCCGATGGCAGTTCCCTGACAATTATGTTTCCATTTAAGTAGCCTTGCAGTTGGGTAGAGGACATACAAGAGAATGTAGTGAAAAATACCCGAAGACTGATGCACACAGCTACCTCATTCAGGCACAGCACTAAACTATGCTTTATACTAAAATTTTGTATTACATGAATGAACCTGAGTGACCCTGAGGTTAACATATTCCATTACCTATCAACTCTTTTGATGTGGCCATTCTGCTTCCATTTTTAATTAACCAGAGTTTAGCATTATATCTGAATATGGACAAACTGTGATTAAACTGTGGGATACTCAAACAAGCCAGTTTCAAATTATGGTTCATGAAGCTGGCTTGTTTCAATAAACCGCTACACTTGATCTTAGCCAGAAGGCTGAGAAGTGATAAATGGTCATAAGATTAACCACATTATGCTATGGGGATTATGCTAAATTGTGTTTAGCTGAACACATGTGTGAAAGCTTTCTATCTCCTCATGGCTAAATAATGCCAACTAGGTTGCCGCATGTAGTTATGAACTTCCATGTTTCTGGAATAAGCAAGCCATTCATGTGTATGACTCATGCCTCAAGTATCTGAAAGACTGCGCTTCCTTCCCCACACTCTCCTGGGTGCCAAGATCAGCAAAAGGGGACCTCTTGATAGTTCCTATGCCCTCAGAGGCATGGGTAGGCCCAGGAAAGGGCATTATCTGTGATGTCCCCTAAACTGCAGAGCTCCTTCCCAGCAGAGGTGTGTCTGAAACCTTCATTATACAGTTTCTGAGGAATGCTGAAGTTGCACTTCTTTACCCTGTATTCTATTAAAATTTATAGCCAAATAACCAGAAAAAGGAGTGTTTAGAGTCCCAATCAGGTGTCATCTTGTTTTGACACAATTTTGGCTACTAGTGTATATGCTGGAAGCCACCCAGAGTGGCTGGGGCAACCCAGTCACATGGACAGGGTACAAATAAATTATTATTATTATTATTATTATTATTATTATTATTATTATTATTATCATCATCATCATCATCATTATTATCACCTCCTGCCCTGGGACCTTAAGGTAAAGTGTGGGTTGATAATGGTGATGGTAATAATAATAATAATAGCAGCAATTCCTCATGCGTCTGTTTCACTACACCATGGAAGAGAAAGTTCTCCATTAATGGGGAGAAATGGCCTGATACATTTGTCAAGGCAGTTTATCAAAAGGCTTGCACCTGGAGAAAGCAGTTTAAAAGTGCAATAATTTAAAGATCAGCACTTCTGGGAGAAAACAATCTTTTTGTATTCTATTTTTGTTACATTTGTGCCAATGGCTAGAACTGTCAACTACCCTCCAGGGTCTGTATAGTACATTTGGCTAGTTTACCACCATACATGACCATGGCCATGAAATCAAGCCAGTCAAGAAAGTAGGAGCAAAACTATCACAGCTGCACAGACAGTATTTTGGATGCTTATGTATCTCTGCATTACCTGCCAACTGTATGGGGATGATGGAGAATTTGCTTCATCTGCTGAAAGGCTAAATGAAAACACACACATAGTTTGTTAGAATGGATTTTTTCATCTTTTACACTGAGCCAAGTCAAGCAACTTACAATTATATACATATCAGCAAAAAAGAGTCTTGTATCAAAATGACCTAGACATATATTTTAAAAAAGGGAGGGAGGGAAATCATCCTTATGGGCGATGTAGATGTGGGTAATCACACTCAGAAAGCTTGTTTACTAAGGAATAAACCAATCTAGAAAATCACCATGTTCTTACTGTTCACAGCTCAGAAATCTTATAATAACTATACTCAATGAGAGTCTCCATTAAGGAACTCAGGTAACATAGAAAGAATTTAAAGAGCGTTGTTTCATATCATGACTTGTCTTTTGGACGTCTATCTTGTGGAAGTGTATTCTTGTCACAATACTGAAGTGTTAATTTTAATGATTAATCAGCTCTGCTACATATCTTTGAAAACTTAACACCAGAACAAATTGTTTTCTCAAGTACTCAAAAGTTTAAAAAAAGGCTTTCTGGACAGTTGTTTAAATACATTAAGAGATCAGGAATTTACAACTGTTAACGCTGACTACAGCAAACAGTGCTGTGCAATAAATCAACATGGTATCTAGGGAAAGCTGTCTGCGTGCATTTCAAAGATCCATTTTTTAAAGCACACTTGTGCCTTTATCTCTGCCCTTAAAACACTCTTGAAATCTATGTAAAGCTTTGTAGGCTGTTTAATTCTGAAACACCTCGAAACCAACAGTTATGAAGAGCACCCTTGCACAGTGATATATTCTAGAATCAATTTCTGCTATCTGAAGGTAATGTGGAACTTTTGAGAAAGAATTAGGCACTTCTCAAGCAGCCTTTATTCAACCACCACCCCACCACCACCACCACCGGGTTCACCCAAAGTATTTTACTACTAAGAAAAGCACAATTGATACCTTTTTTCTGATTCCATGGTCTGTTTTGGTCTGTTTCTTGTACTTGCTGACGTGGAGTGATTCAGAAGTCTAAAATCAAACACACAAATGTGCACTTGAAACCACAAAAATTTCATGCTGAAATTGTGTAGTTTAAAATGCATTTGAATATTTACAGTCCAGCTCTGAGAATTTGAGCAAAAGTTTAGAGTCCAGATATCTCTACATAATAATAGAGGAAAAATATGTTACTTTAACACCATTTTTATTGTTCTTAACTAATTTGAAGCCTGTTGTTTTTGGGTTACATGATCAAAGAAGGTGACTATGAGAATCACTGAGAAACATTCAGTCTGACTGGTGACTTAGTGAGGAAGATAGTACAGAACAGACAATATTTGACTAGATGAAACACTGACAATGGGGAAGAAAGATTCAGAAAAGGAAACATGATAGAAAAAAGCTGAGAAAAGATATGTAGTATTTCATCACAGAGAAGTTATTTGAAGAGAGGTACAATAGCCACGCTCTTGATCTAGTGAGACCCAGAGCACCCCCATCTATTTCTGAGTCAGATGTACAGAGCATGCCTGAATATTGGACACAGGCAGAAGCATTTCCACAGTCAGACTTCTAACCATTGGGAAGACTTGCAGGCACACTACCCATAACCAAAAATATAAGTTGCCCCATGAAGAAAAGAACAACACCTTTAAAAATCGCTCCCCTGTGTAAAGTTTCATCACTTCCATCCTCAAAAAGTATTTGTATGATTAAAATTCCAATATGCTTTGAATTTTGTTTTTACGTGAGTCATAATGGAATAATACAATTCTTGCCTCTATTTTTAAACTGTTGCACATGAAATGCTCTGAAATTGATTCTGATAAAGGGCAGCACAATTATTATTTTTAAAAAAACACAAGCAAATAACGATAATCAAGCAATTCTATTGATGGAGCTAGTACTTTTAGAGCCCACTCCAGCTTGGATCTGTATCCTGCCCTATGCTATAGCTCCCCAGTTTGGGGTAAGGATTCTTACTCCTTTAAGTCTTCGCATCTTTAGCAGCACACCAAAAAATGTTTTCATAGAATCATAGAATTGGAAGGGACCCAAGGGGTCATCTAGTCCAAGCCCCTGCAATGCAGGAATTGTTTGTTTGTCCCTTGTGTTGTCAGCTGAAATTCATGTGCCATAAAAACAAAATACCTTGATGCGCGTCCTGCGACCCTTGTCCTCTGGAAGAGCTTTTCACTGAATGAAGTTCTATAGCTTAATGGTCTCCGTCTGAATTCGTATTTCATGTACATCAAAACCCAAAGATGGAAGAAGGAAGGAGTAAAGGTTGACAGGAGAGGACAGGGACGTCATTAGTATAGTGAGCAGAAAGTAGTAAGGAGGTAGAGCTTTAACAGGGTTTAAAAGACAAAATGCTTAATGGTTGAGCTTTGTGTTACTCTTCCCCCCCCCTTTTTTTTCTTTTTGACAAGGTAAGAATCAGAGAATTTTGAGTAATCTTAGTTTACGCTCAGTCAGGTTGCTAAACTCAGTTCATTTCAATCATTCGCAGTTTTGCACTTACCAGTTTTAAAGTGGACAAATTGCACTCAAATGTTAGCTGCAGAGAAGCAATAAAGTTTGTTCATGTTTATCAACACTAAATCTCAAATATCTGAATATTAGAAGAGTCTGGTTGCTGGATTAGGCCAAATGCCTTTTGAGTCCACCCTGTTCTCAGTGGGCAACCAGATGTGTCTAGGAAGCAGGACCAGAGTTTGATTGATTTCTTGGTTACGCTTCTGTGTCATTTGCCAAATTTTAAAACTCCACAAGCCTTTAACACAAAATGCAGCCAGGGGACTTGCATATAGAGTTCACCTACTATTGTGATCCAAAGGCTAAATACCTGTTCTTCTGTTCTTGTTGCAGCAGCTGGGCAGCTATTTTCCTTAGGTCAGTCACTTCCTTCAGTTCATCATCTTCCTCTGCCAATACCTGATCCTTCTGAACCCTAAAAAACACCACAAACATTTCTGTTTTAAATCAGAATGCCAGAGAAACAGCAGGAAAAACCTAAGATTCCCTCCTCCAACATATTTCCCATTCTAGGTATTTTTTAGTACCCACCTGATTTGTATAATTTTAAGTTGTTTTAATCTGGTTTTAATATTGTGCGGTATTGTGTTTTAATACTGAAGTTGGGTTTTTATTGTTATAATCTGCTCTGGGACCTTAAGATGAAGGGCAGGCAATAAATCATCATAATCATCAATACTAGTTAGAATGCCCAGTTAGTACTGCTAGGGAAAATACCTCTTCTCATCTCCCCAGTTTTCATTTTCTTCTGTTTTCTGAGACTTTTCAGTCTGCTTTGCTCGTTCCTAACATGCACACAGGGGTGGGAGGGAAAGGAGAGAAAAGAAAGTGTGCAGGGATCACATTACTGAACTTCACAATATGTAAAGCGGGTTGCTAATATCCAAGTTATTCTTTAAGATGCTACCTTAATATACGAGATCGATGGCCCAGTTTGCACATCTCCTTGATCACAGGAAGCCACATCCTCTGAGCTGGGGTCAAGGTAATCACACACTTCTGGGTCTGGTCATCAGGGATGATGACGAAGCAAGGGGGGGGGGGGAAAGGGAGACTTATTTTATACAGATAGATGTATAGCCCAAATAACAAAACAACTCCCTGAGACGAACATATAAAAACTAAACCAAACCAAACCAAGGCTGGCATGGCATATTACATTCACAGGAAAATATGATAAAGCTGGTTATCTACATATTTATTATAAAACAGAGACAAGTAAGTGGAAAGTACCATTATAAGGAAGAGAGGAAGTGTGGTGCACATGACTTACAAAATACAGAAACATAAATCTGTAACTGAAACCATAAGAGGCACAAGGAGTACAAAAAATAAAAGGCCCTATATTCCATGAAGGAAATTTGTCAACCAATTAGATGTTACTTATCCCAGATTTCTTGAGGGACTTGTGGAAAAGAGAGGTGTAAATTTTCTTTTTTTATATATTCAATAAAATCACACCAAACTAAGACAAAAGTGGTTATCTTTTCTTTTTTAGAACGAGTATACCGGTTTTCATGTAATGCAATTTTCCATATATTAATTCACCATAATGAGGTGTTAATTTCGGACAATGTTTTCCCTCTCTGGGCGATTGGTAGATGTGCAGCAATAAGAAGGCAATTTAACAAAGGTTTTGATTTTCTATTTTTATTCTCTCCTTTAAAAAAAGACAATACCAACATAGGTGAGAATTATTTCTCTTTTTTGTGGGAGTGGGGTGATCTTATTTATTTCATCAAAAATGCATAAGGCTTCAGGAAGGACACATTCCATTCTTTCACGTGTCCTCCTATGGCTGTCAGACTTGTGGTTCTCATAACAAAGGGCTAATCCTCAAGGCCAAACCCTTGTAAGGTCAAAGAGAGCCACTGCAAGGAGATTGAAAGCACTTGCTTATTTTTAAACAGTGTTAGTGTAAAACACTGTTGGGGAACTTCAGGCCAGAGGGTGGTCAAATGTGGCCCTCCCAGGGCTCTTTATCTGGCCTTCAACACTGCTCTACAACATCCTCAAATGCTTTCTTTCTGGCTTCAATGGGTCCTTGAACTATGAGAATGCCCCTTGCTTGCCTGGATGGAAGATGGAGGCATGCAGAAACCTCTAGCTTTTAAATGTGGCTAGAGAGTACCCTACAGTGCATATCTATTGCTTGACCCATTTTGCCTCTTGCCATTCCCACCACTGGCAAGTGCCACCACTGCCACCTGAAGATTACTCATAAGGAAAAGTGGCTATCAGATGGAGGATAAGTTCCCCACCCTCAGCTTAAACAACAATTTATTGAAACAAGCCATGGTTAAACCATAGCTGATTATCCAGGCTTCTTTCAAACCACCATAATTTAAACTGACAAGGCTTTCCAGTTAGTGTAAATCGGTATGCTATCAATTGTCTCCTCACGGCTGAGGTAGAGAAAGAGAAGGGGAAGTACATGTGCCCAATGTTCTTTGAGGCCTGTAATCAGTAATGCAGTGTTACAACCAAAGCAGAAGAACTGTGAGTACAAAGAAGACATTCCTGAGAACCAGAAATTGGAACTTACCTTTATGCAGTTCAGGTTTATTTCCTAGTAACTGATTGTCGTTTCTGAGTGTCTGCTCCCTTGTCGATTCCGATACCTGAGAGTGAAGGCTGATTGTGTCATCATCGGATGGCTGAAAAGAGCAGTTAAGAGCATAACCTGCATATTCCACTTGTTGTTCTGATAAACTTTGAATCAGAAAATCAGCTTCCCACCAGCAGCAGCAGAGGCCACTGTGGCACACTGCTGGAGGGCAGGCCTGTACGTAGAGCATTCCTACTCACTGAGACAGGAGAAGACATATTTTCCATTTAATGAGGTATCCAACAGATGTCAAGTTTTAAACGAGCTACTTAAAATGACCTAGAATCATAAAATTGTAGAATTGGAAAGGACCATGAGGGTCATGTAGTCCAAACCCCTGCAAAGCATCTTTTGACCATGACCCTGAGATTAAGAATCTCGTGCTCTACCAACAGAGCTATCCCAGCTCAATGAATGTCAAAAGTACACAAGTTCAAGTTCTGTTTGCTCAAGACAAAAAAAAAAAAAGAGAGAGGGGGGGGGGGAGAATCCTTCAGGGTTATTTCATTTTACCACCATGAAGCTGGTAAGATACGGATTTAATGTTGAGGGATTGTTTACTGGATGGTAAGGTAAACGTCGCCTGGACAGTTAAGTCCAGTCAAAGGTGACTATGGGGTGCAGTGCTGGCATGGGTAATGCTTCAAAACACTTCTGTTAAGGATAAAGTATATAACAAAGCAGGCAAGCTATCTTATTGTACTTTACAGTCATTTTTAAACTGGAGTTTATTGAAATCAAATGGATGGAGATTTAGCCAAACTAAGAATTCGGAGACAATGGAAAGCAGTCAGAAGAGATGTTAGAGAAACCCACTGCCCCTGCTACCTCTTTCCTTTGAGTAGTTTAGAAAGGACAGGCTTACTTCTGTTGTGGATAACCTTTTATCCCCATTATCGCTGCCAATGCCAGAGTCTGGGCCGTGGTTTTTATTTGGATAAAAATCTTCCATACTGTAATAAAAGAACAAGTACCTTAATTGTGACAAATACTAAGACGCAGGTTCTGGTTCTCTGAGTGATGAACAGCCACTTCTTGTAGAGCAAGATGCTCTTTTGAAGGTGGATTATTTACAGAGGTTCTTGGTATTAACAAGGTGTGTCCCACTGAGATGCAATTGGACAATCACAGATCACAAAAAGTCAAAAGGGACTGACTATATTGTCTGATAATCCTGCAAAATGTCAACACTAGAGCTGTGTCAGGCAGGCTGGATGGCCACTTCTCCCTGTTATTTGTGGTTACAAGTCCTGTGCTTTTATCCCAGAGTTTTCCATACCAAATCACAACACTGACCCCAGAAAATACTCCTTGCCCCACCTACTCCTTATTTTACTGTAACCAAATACATGCATCACTTATTCCCTACATTCCCACCCCTTTCTCTGCTGTTTCCTTGTGTTTATTTCATATTAGAATCCCTTTGGAAAAAGAATCTTATATATCTCTTCTTCATAAACCTCCATATACATAAACGGTACTATATAAATAGTTCATGTTAGGAAGAGAGGTTAGTAAACATGTGCAGAAGTCATCTTCCTAGGATTATTGAAATTTTTATTTATTATAGAAAGATGGACAAGGGATTGAGCTTAGCAGGAAAAGGTACCCTAATGTGTTTCTGCAATCACATAAAGGTTATTTTTTTGTACTGCGATCTGAACTAGTACACATATGCACAGTTAGAGAAAAGACTGGGGCAAATGGCTCCTGTAACAATTCCAAGCTTAATTTTACAAAGTCAACATACAAAAACAAAAGAAAAAGAAACCAGAATATATGTTGAATGGAATGCAACACAACAGAGGAAAACTGCTCATCCTTTAACAGCTCATCCTGTCTATGGAGAATGGTTATGTATACATTTGTTAGTTACTGAATATTTTCAGAACATTCACAACTGGCAAGAAAGGATCAGGTCTCTGCTTGTGAGGTGTGAACTGCCTTTGAAAGACAGGCCTACAGGCTTTTTCCCTGCTGGCAAGAACAGCTTCTGCCAACTCAGTGTGCCCCTGATGTTTTGATACTCCCATGCTGACTCGGCCTGATGGGAGTTGTCGTCCAAAATATCTGGAGGGCATCAGGTTATGAAAGGCTGGGCTAACACATGAAATGCTCACTAGGACCTCTATTTAATAATGCTAATGCTGCCCCAGTAAACCAGATGCAAGTCTGGAGAAAGTTCTAGTTGTCTAGAGGCAATTTTAGGTGCCAATGGTAATTATGCAAATGTGCTTATTACCATAGATTCCGTACAAGACAACTTTTTAACCTCTAAAAAGTCAGGGGTCATCTTATGCGCCAGGTATGGGTTCACTGGGCAGCAGCAGTGGACTCCGCACTGGGATGAAGCTGCACGGCAAAGCTGCCCAGTGATGCTAAGCCAGCTTTGCTGGGCGGCTTCTCCCAGCGTGGAGCCCACCACCTACTGGTGTGGCGGCGGCAGCTGCGGCAGCTTAGCTTGGCAGTAGCAGTGGGAGGCGGGCTCCGCTCTGCACTGGGAGGAAGCCGCCCAGCGAAACCAGCTTAGCTTCACTGGGCAGCTTCACCAGGCAGCTTCCTCCTAGTGCGGAGCCCGCCAACCACTGCCGCTGCCCAGTGAAGCTGCCGTGTATAAGACTGGGCATATAAGTCAACCGGCATATTAGGCAACTGGGCATATAAGACGAACCCCCCCCCCCAAAAAATTGGCAGCTACCAATTTGGGGGGTCGTCTTATATGCCCAGTTGCCTAATACGCCGGAATCTATGATAGTTTGTAGGAGAAATGTTTCACATTTGTGCCAATATCTAATCAATGCACTGACTCACTGGTAGGAAAAAAAGGACACTGAACACAAGCAGTGTTCTTAATAAAGTTCATAAAATAACAAAAAGAAAATATCCTGTAATGTGTCAAATATCCTGTAATGTGTCGGTAGTGCTCCGGAAACAGGACCGGATCATTCGGAACCCGCAAATACAGGAGAAAAAAATGAACAGAAGCAAAATAATAAACATTATTAATTTATAGCCAAAGATAAGTGAACTTATGGAAATATGTTCTGAAAGTTATGTGAGTTTAGACTTGAAAAACTATGTTGTACTTCTGACATTAACTGAGAAGGATTTTCCACTCCAGGAAAATAATGTAATTGTTTGACAGTAGGTGGCAGACTTCCCTTTCAGTAAAACTGATCAATTTCTAGTACAAGTAGAAGAAAGCAACTTTCACATTACATATAGACCTGTGTAGCCACAGGAAATGCAACACTTTTCATGAGTAATTCCTTGCTCCCTGCCCCTCCTTTGGTACAGCTTTGAGGAGAATATTGGAACTTTTGTTTTTAATCATGAGGGATGAGCTGAAAATACCTTTAAATATATGGCATTCTTTATGGAAGATTCTGCACAAGTGGAAACAATTTAATTCAACAGTTAATTGCTATAATGCTTAGATTACTCAGAGAACAAACTCACTGTGAGAACACACCCTACTGAGATGGGAAAGAATCTGCACAAAAATAGTAATGGGAAAGATAGCATCCTAAAGGCTACAACAACTTTTACTTCAGAAGTACTGAAATTATTGCAATAAAGCAAACTCAGAGCATTTCTCCTTCAAGTTTGATAAATGCTCATTTTACACATTCTGAAAAGGGGAATGCAAGTTTACCTGTCCGTGAGCGGCTGGGAAGGTATTCTTTTACCCAAGGATGGAAGATCCAAGGAATCCGGCTTTTTATCTATTCTGAGGCATGCCTGAATGCTGAGGAATTTAAATATGTGTACTTTGCCCTTTAAACATATCTGTTAAGAAGCAGATGGAGAATGCATTCATTTAGTCAGATGGGAGCATTTACAGAAACCTTAGCACCGTTTTTATTGATTACCTCCAATCCTCCCCCCCATACAGTATGCATAACACAGCACAGCACATTCCCATCTGTACCCCTGTAGTACAGATAACTGGGCAGATTAAACAGGACCAAACACATCCATCAAGTTCAGTGGCAGGTATTGCTGCTCACCTTTCCCCAACTTAGTAAGATTTTGTTGGTAAAGAGCATGGTGAAAACATTAAAGTGCAACAACAGTGGACTGGTTTTTAATATTATTTCCCCTGCATCTTATTTGAGAAGAGTGAAACTCATCTCAGAATATGACCAGTTGATTATTACAAAGGCATGCCCCACTTCTGGCCACTTTCCCCCAGGCATATTAAAACCAACATTGAAAAGTGATCAAGAAGAAAAAGTGCTTCCACAAATGGATTTTGGTCAAGAAGCACCTTACTCCATGGGCAGCTAGATGAATAAGTATCTCACATAAAGAATTGTTTCTACTTTAAAAATGAGAAAAGAATGTTTTAATTGAACCTGTGCTGGTGGTATCTGCATTGGATTATTGTCCAAAATTATGACTTGCAAGCGATGTAGCTTCCTGAAACACACAGGTATTTCTGTGATTTTATTACATGAGAAGTCCAGCTTGACCAAGGGAAGGTCTCCTAATTCTATTGGTGGGAAAGGGGAAAAAATCAGAAGCTCATACAGCAAAAATATTGATTTTGTTTAAATGAATTAACAAAGAGGCTGGAAGGGAATAGAAGCTTACCATCAGGTAGTATATGAATATTATTTCTTCTTAAATTTAATTCTCGTAATGACTGCAGCTTTCCAATTTGCTGGGGAAGGACTTGGATCTCATTACAGCTAATATCCTACATTAAGAAACAATGAGTCAGAATGTCAAATAGTGACTGAAATTTCAAAAGCATACATTGAAGAAGCTGGCTAAAGCAAATGAGTAGGTTTTAAGGAATGCATGTGCTTCCATTTTGGTTACAGCATTCTTGAATTTTGCAATAGAAATGAAAAAAGGAGATATCCTAAGAACAGAGGAATTTTGCTTTTATGCAAGGCATATTTTTTAATCTTAAATACTCAAATAGATTTTTTTAAATTTAAATTTTTAGCCACCCTTCAGCATAAAGTACCAGAATAGGTTTAAAAAAAGGTAAAGCACCCCTGACAATTAAGTCCAGTCACGAACGACTCTGGGTTTGCAGTGCTCAGCTCGCTTTACTGGCCGAGGGAGCCAACGTTTGTCCCTGACTAACTGCAGCTACAAAAATCTGAAAGAAACTCTTGCAGATGTGGCACTGTCTGTGCTGGACCATTGTCTTGCCTTGGTAATGGACTGGATGAGAGTCAACACACTCAAGCTCAATCTTATAAGACTGAGGCACTGTTAGCAGGTGTTCTGCTAGATTGGATGGATGGGAGGTTGCCTGCTCTGGATGGGGTCGATCGGGGGTACTTCTGGATCCTTTGCTGTCTCTTGGGGTTCTGATGTCCTTGGTGGCATGGATTCCCTTCATCAGCTTTGGCTGGTGGCCCAGCTGTGCCCCTATATGTACAGGGATAGCCCAACTTCTGTTGTCTATGCTTTGGTAACCTCTAGGTTATATTACTGCAAATAATGTAGGGCTGCCCCTAAAGACAGTTTGGAAACTTCAGCTGGCACAGAATTTGGCAGCCAGGTTGCCCGCTGGGGCAAGATGATTAGAGCCTATTGCACCAATCCTGGCTTGACTGCACTGGTTGCTAATTATGTTCTGGGCCCAGTTCAAAGTGCTGATTTTTACCTAAAACCCTTAAGCAACTCAGGACTGCAATACCTCAAGGGCTAAACGTAAAGGTAAAGGGACCCCTGACAGTTAAGTCCAGTCGCGAACTACTCTGGGGTTGCGGCACTCATCCCGCTTTACAGGCCGAGGGAGCCGGCGTTTGTCCACTCCGCAGACAGTTTTTCTGGGTCATGTGGCTAGCATGACTAAGCCGCAACTTTGTCTCTGGCATGACTCTGGCGCAACGGAACACTGGCACCAGAGCAACGCACGGTAACACCGTTTACCTTCCCGCCGGAGCGGTACCTATTAATCTACTTGCACTTTTGGGCATGCTTTCAAACTGCTAGGTTGGCAGGAGCTGGGACCTCAACGGGAGCAATAGGAGCTCAACCCATCGTGGGGATTTGAACCACCAACCTTCCAATCCACAAGCCCTAGGCTCAATGGTTTAAACCACAGTGCCACATGTGTCCCCTACTGGGGGGGGGTGTTAGAGGAATATAATTTACAATTATAAACACAGATAAATTGCTAAAATTATAAAAACTGGTAGAACTATACCATGTAATTCTGCTTACATGGCATTACACTGACACTGTGGGAAAGAGTGAAGATAAGATGACTAGGAACAGTCATATATATGGGGCTGGGGGAAATCTTTATTTACAATATTCCTTTTGAATCTTGATGACAAGGAGATTGTAGATTATTGACAAGTAGCAAGAGCTTCAGAGTTCAGATGATTTCCATCTTTTGAGAAATATCAAATGAGTGGGATATCAAATGAAAAAGTTCTATTCCTTAAATAAGGTAAGTCTTTTTATAGAATGAAATCTACTAATGCATCTTTAAAAGGAGGACTTGAGCAGTTGCATAAAAATTAATCCGTTAGATTTTCACTATTTATTCCATCCTAGAAGTACCATATTGGCCTGAAAATAAGCCTCACTTTTTTTTCCAAATTCTGACCACGAAAGGTTAAACTGCAGCTTAAATTTGTGACCTTACAAAAATTGGCTTTTACGATATCGCTGCTGAAACAGACATGCAGTAAAACGGAACAGGTGTGAGTGCCTGTGGAATTTTAAGGGAGTGGTATTGTCTTCTTTTTTCCCCCTTGAATTTTAAAGGTGCATTTTATATTCGGGTGTGGCTTATATTCGGGCCAATATAGTAAATTGCAGGATCCAGATAGCATTTCAGTCACAAAAGATATAATTCAT